>NW_028270148.1:30987480-31303290 GCF_037043375.1 Chiloscyllium plagiosum
AAAGGGAGCTTCAGTCTGCATCTAATCAGACTACTTAATGCTTGACGTGGAGTTCCCGAAACAGTAAAGATATTCTATTTCACTACCACTGACATCTTCATGATTATCAACTCAAATCTTCACTCGATAAGTGTACCATTTTCCAAAAGCAGTGACTGTTTTAATTTATCAGCTAAATAAACAATTACCCATAAAAACATCAGTTCTTAACTACAGAAATGGTGTTTACACAGTCTACAAATTACAGGGGGAGGTGGTATTCTCAACAAGAGAAGTCCATCTTTTATAAACAAAACTGATTAATTATTCAATGCAAATGATCATTTAAGGAAAAGTATGGTGCAACCACAGGGGATGTTTGGAAGTCTCTGGATGGATGAATTAAGCGGAATGGTTTTCCTCGTCTGTAATTAACATGTGATCCTGTAGTGATTGTAATAGATCAGCCTGGTGAACTTCATAGAATGTGAGTTCCCTGATTGGAGCTGTTACTCAGACATCCTGTTCATTCTGACAGGTGGCTCTGAGCGACCTAAATCAGTGTCAAGGACTCTCCATGTATAAACAAAAGGTGACTTGGTGACAGGATACCAGCCTGTGTGGAGTTATAGAGTCATAGAGTCATAGAGATGTACAGCAAGGAAACAGACCCTTTGGTCCAACCCGTCCATGCCGACCAGATATCCCAACCTAATCTAGTCCCACCTGCCAGCACACGGCCCATATCCCTCCAAACCCTTCCTATTCATATACCCATCCAAATGCCTCTTAAATGTTGCAATTGTACTAGCCTCCACCACATCCTCTGGCAGCTCATTCCATACACGTACCACCCTCTGCGTGAAAAGGTTGCCCCTTAGGTCTCTTTTATATCTTTCCCCTCTCACCCTAAACCTATGCCCTCTAGTTCTGGACTCCCCGACCCCAGGGAAAAGACTTTGCCTATTTATCCTATCCATGCCCCTCATTATTTTGTAAACCTCTATAAGGTCACCCCTCCGCCTCCGACGCTCCAGAGAAAACTGCCCCAGCCTGTTCAGCCTCTCCCTATAGCTCAAATCTTCCAACCCTAGCAACATCCTTGTAAATCTTTTCTGAACCCTTTCAAGTTTCACAACATCTTTCCAATAGGAAGGAGATCAGAATTGCATGCAATATTCCAACAGTGGCCTAACCAATGTCCTGTACAGCCATAACATGACCTCCCAACTCCTGTACTCAATACTCTGACCAATAAAGAAAAGCATACCAAACGCCTTCTTCACTATCCTATCTACCTGTGACTCCACTTTCAAGGAGCTATGAGCCTGCACTCCAAGGTCTCTTTGTTCAGCAACACTCCCTAGGACCTTACCATTAAGTGTATAAGTCCTGCTAAAATTTGCTTTCCCAAAATGCAGCACCTCGCATTTATTTGAACCAAACTCCATCTGCCACTTCTCAGCCCATTGGCTGATCTGGTCCAGATCCTGTTGTAATTTGAGGTAACCCTCTTCGCTGTCCACTACACCTCCAATTTTGGTGCCATCTGCAAGCTTACTAACTGTACCTCTTATGCAGCATCCAAATCATTTATGTAAATGACAAAAAGTAGAGGACCCAGCACCGATCCTTGTGGCACTCCACTGGTCACAGGCCTCCAGTCTGAAAAACAACCCTCCACCACCATCCTCTGTCTTCTACCTTTGAGCCAGTTCTGTATCCAAATGGCTCGTTCTCCCTGTATTCCATGAGATCTAATCTTGCTGATCAGTTTCCCATGGGGAACCTTGTCGAACACCTTACTGAAGTCCATATAGATCACATCTACTGCTCTGCCCTCATCAATTCTCTTTGTACTTAATCAAAACACTCAATCAAGTTTGTGAGACATGATTTCCCACGCACAAAGCCATGTTGACTATCCCTAATCAGTCCTTGCCTTTCCAAATACATGTACATCCTGTCCCTCAGGATTCCCTCCAACAACTTGCCCACCACTGAGGTCAGGCTCACTGGTCTCTAGTTCCCTGGCTTGTCCTTACCTCCCTTCTTAAACAGTGGAACCACGTTAGCCAACCTCCAGTCTTCCGGAACCTCACCCGTGACTGTCGATGATGCAAATATCTCAGCAAGAGCCCCAGCAATCACTTCTCTAGCTTCCCACAGAGTTCTCTGGTACACCTGATCAGGTCCTGGGGATTTATCCACCTTTAACCATTTCAAGACATCCAGCACTTCCTCCTCTGTAATCTGGACATTTTGCAAGATGTCACCATCTATTTCCCTGCAGTATATATCTTCCATGTCCTTTTCCACAGTAAATACTGATGCAAAATACTCATTTAGTGTCTCCCCATTTTCTGTGGCTCCACACAAAGGCCGCCCTGCTGATCTTTGAGGGGCCCTATTGTCTCCCTCGTTAACCTTTTGTCCTTAATGTATTTGTAAAAACCCTTGGATTCTCCTTAATTCTATTTGCCAAAGCTGTGTCATGACCCCTTTTTGCCCTCCTGATTTCCCTCTTAAGTATACTCCTTTATGCCCTCATTCCTGAAGAAGGGCTTATGCCCGAAATGTCGATTCTCCTGTTCCCTGGATGCTGCCTGACCTGCTGCGCTGTTCCAGCAACACATTTTCAGCTCTGATCTCCAGCATCTGCAGACCTCACTTTCTCCTACTTCCTTTATACTCTTCTAAGGATTCACTCGATGTATCCTGTCTATACCTGACATATGCTTCCTTCTTTTTCTTAACCAAACCCTCAACTTCTTTAGTCATCCAGCATTCCCTACACCTACCAGCCTTTCCTTTCACCCTGACAGGAATATACTTTCTCTGGATTCTCTTTATCTCATTTCTGAAGGGGTCCCATTTTCCAGCCGTCCCTTTACCTGCGAACATCTGCCTCCAATCAGCTTTCAAAAGGTCTTGCTTAATTCCGTCAAAATTGGCTTTTCTCCAATTTAGAACTTCAATTTTTAGATCTGGTCTATCCTTTTCCATCACTATTTTAAATCTAATAGAATTATGGTTGTTGGCCCCAAAGTGCTCCCCCACTGACACCTCAGTCACCTGCCCTGCCTTATTTCCCAAGAGTGGGTCAAGTTTTGCACATTCTCTAGTAGGTACATCCACATACTGAATCAGAAAATTGTCTTGTACGCACTTAACAAATTCCTCTAGTTATTTCAGATCCCATAACAATGAGCAAGTTAATGAGGTTAAAAACCACAAAGCACATGCCAGATAGCCAATGCAGTGTTTAGGATAAATAGCAGACAATAAAAGTCATTGCTAACACTGCAGTGCAAAGAAATCTTTGAGACTTGAATGGTGCCCAGGTTTTTAAAACTGATTGCTTTTTACTGCAGAGAAGTAAGTATTCAGAAAAAGTGCTGAAAAAGATACAGTCACAGGAAACGCCAGTAGGACATTTTGCTGGGATTTGTAAACTTACATTGGAACCTAAACAAAAAAGAGAATCTTCTAAGGGCTAGTTATTTTTATAAAAGAATTGTTTCACACTGTGTATGAGATGGGAAGCTATGACTATAATAGTTTGGCTGAAATGTTTTCCACGATTATCAAAACTGAAGAGAGTTCAGATCCCAAGTTGCAACAAAGTTCAAGACGAGCAAAGAGACAGCAACTGAACCATCTGTATGACTTGAGATGGGATGTGTAATGATAGATAGAAAGTGGAAGTATCTGCAATTGAATTGAGTCAAATTACTATCCAGTACATTGAATAATCATCTACCCCAAATTCAAGTCTTCCATTGAGGGACAAGGTTGAACAAAAGGTCCCACACAGAATCACCAGCATCACTAAAGGGTATCACTTCAAGCAAGGATGTACCTCCAGGGATCGCAATTGAGGAAATGATCAAGCTGGTTTAACCAATAACACTGAGCGAGAAGGAGATATCTCAAAAAATACCAAAGAAGTTGAAATAATAAGTCGACCTACTTTAGCATAGATCTATTGACACAATGAGAACAACATTCCACTGACTCATATTGAAGATATGGAGCATGCAACTCCATGGAAGATACCATTAAGAACAGACAAATGTACACGAATCTAAAGCACACAAAGAATAAAACTTACCCACCAAAGCCAGGATTATACCAACATCTATTAGGATAAACAGACAGCTCTAAAACCCCTCCCTTAAGGAACATATGAATTTAAAGACCTTTTGGCTTTTTGAGAAAGCTATAAACCTCAGATCATCTGGAAGATAGTCCAAGTCAAAAAAACTGCTACCCAACAAACAACCATTCTTTTGAATCTGAAGAAAACACAGTATTGGAGAATTGTGAAACCTCCAGATTGGCAGAGATTGGATATTGGTAAGTGTAGAACAGTTTAGTCGTTATGAGGTGAAAAGATTTGGGGGAAGGTGTTATAAATGAGTCTGAAGGCATTTATACTTGATTAAGTCAAAACAAAGAAGGAACCTATAGGAGACAGAGCTGGGGTTAGTGTGAGCTGAACAGTCTGTGTCATAATGTAGTTTTGTTACAATAAATCAATAAATTTTGCACTGTATGCTGACCAATACTTTTTTAGTTACATCTGAAAAGTGGCTATCCAAATTGCCATGAGTTACAGGAGTGGACATAAGATCATATGTGTTGGCACAGATGGGTGAGTTGAGGGGCTGTGAAGGGGTGAGGGATGATTTTCTCCTTCACTGTGGTTTACAGACAGGACAAAGTGTCAAAGTCCCAGGGTGGGCATTTTCCTTGGGCTGAGCTACACCTGGAAGTCCTTGTGGCTGCCACCAAATGCTAAATGTGATGGGTCTGACTTCTGTGAACATCCACCCACCTCCGGAATGAAAATCCAACTCTCCAGCTCACTTTCTCTCAATTCGGGTTTGTGGAGCCCGGAGTTTTTCTGACTCTGTGCTCCTGCCACAGGCCTGCAGCCTTTCGCTGACTGTTTGGGGCCAACCATTGTTGCAGCCTTTGTTAGAGAAAAAAGAAGCTGACAAAATAAGTCTGCAGGCAGAAAAAAGAAATAAGGTGGCAAGTGTTGAACCAATGCAGTGCTCGAAAACCCTGTACGTTATCTGCATCACAAAAGCAAAATTTGAGGATGCTAGAAATTTGAAATCAAGCGCAACGAGTTGGAAGTGAGGATGATCACTTCCTCCCGAAGATAACACCTGGCCACAGGCAGATATAGTGTGATCAATGAAGGAGAAAATGTCAGTCTCTTTAAACTACACATCGCAGCCATACTCCAGATGGTCCTACAGGTAGTGTCCAAAATGTGGTCTTTATGAAATCTGCTGAACAATGTCATATTCTTACATCTTGTTCACGTCTTTCTTAGAAGCTGCTCAGGCATGACATGGATTGAGGTGGCAACTTCCTTCTGATACTCTTCGTATGCCAACATTTTAAGAGAGCTTTACACATAAAATCACTCCAGTGCAACGTGCCTGTGTGAAGTCTTATCACTTGGGTAGCTCTGCTGATTAGATGGTTAATGCACCATGGAGAATCATGCCAATGGTATGGGTTCAGCTCCCATTCCAGCTGGAGAAAGCTCTGTCTTCTCTATGCTTGTGGAGTGCTTCTCCTCAAATGATCTGTAACTAATTGTGTGTCTCTGTAATGGAGAGAGATGCCTCTGTCTTTTGCAGACTATGACCAATTATTTATTTTACTGACACACAATGGTCTGTAAAATGGCTGAACAAATGTCATAAATGACTGTCTACAGCAAGAAACCTAACAGCGAAGGAGCTGTCACAGATTGTGATAGAAAGAAAATCAAAGTAATGAGTCACCGATGATCTCTTTCACATTTGTGTTAATTTTATTCAGTTGTGGACAGACTCACCTCTGGACCAGAAGGTTACAAGTTCAAGCACCAAGCTGTGATGTAAGCATGTAAATTAAGATGAGTTTTTGGAGCAGAAACTGTGTTACTATTTGTGTTATACAGTTGGGAAGAGCAGAGTGTGGAATTAGAAAAAAACAATGGATGTAGATTGGACAAGACCTATTGCTCCTTTTTCAGAATTTCGGGTTGGTGAAGGAAGTCTCTGGGAATTGTGTATCATCAGGACTTTTATGTCTTGTGTGCGAGAAACGGTTTGTTAACATGAGCCTTTTTTGATGGCAACTAAGTCCAGGCACAATGGATAAAATATAGTTTCTGGTGAATACAACTCAAGAACTGAAAGTAACCATGAGTGCATTATTTCAATAACCTTTTGTTCTTTTAATTATACTAATGTGTGATCATTGTTGACATTATGCAGTATTATTTTGTAGTTCTCTTCAGAATTATAAACCCCAGATCATAGTACATAATTGTTGCGACCTTTACAAGAAGGAAAGGACTGACAAAAAAATCCAAGATGGAATGTGTGCTCACATGTTGAATTAGTGCAGTGCCCCAAATCCCCATTCATTAACTGTGAAGGTACGTGCTATTACAAAATCTACACGCTGTGGATGCTGAAAATTGGAAATAATGTGCCACTGGATGGATATGAGGAAGATTACTCTTCTTACAGTAATGAAGTAACCCTTTCCAAGACTATGCCTGGCAGCAGGTGACCAAGGACAATATGCATCGTACATAGAGTAAGTAGTGAGAGATCATGCGTACTTTGAGAGATTACACACAGTCCCACATTTGTGTGGGAAGTACTTATAACCACATGAGCCGTGTCTTTGTTATATCAATAAATTAAAATGGCATTTTATTTTTTATTTGAATTGCCAGTTAATTAATATTGAGTTATATTGCTTTTCATTGGTTCAGTGGAACAAAGTTTGAAGAGTGACATTTGATCGCTGGCTTTCTTTCTGAAGCCTTTGAGCTTTTCTTTGGTCTCTGTGTGTATCAAAACACTCCCCTTCCAGAAAGTGACTCATTAGTGCTTACAGAGCTCCTGAAAATAATAGAAGAGACTCTACAAATGAATGATTATATGCGGTTAGCATATTGGCTGATACTGCAAATTAGTTCATGCCGGAAGGCATCAGTGGCAAAATATTGATGGGAGGTAATTACTCCAACATCCACTGGCAATGCTACTATACATTGCTTGGCATCCTTAAATCAGATGGCATAGATTTTAATCAGTTCAAAGCTGATCACTAACAGGGAGTTATGCCGGCTAACAGATATAAATGGAGTCATATAATGGATGCAGACAGTCCATTTCTGGTGACCATTGATCTCCCTGGAATTCTTTCATTCGCCATTTGTCATCAATTATGAAATGTCCGTTTGATGCTTCAAAATAAATTTGCACCATTAATTTTAACTTGGCTTTCAGCCCCTGATGTAATGAATCACTTAGCTATCACTTTTCTTGAAAATCTATATTGTAATAGTTCTTTTTTATATCCCTCGCTTTCATTTTTAGCTCTTCTGATTTTGCTGAACTCATGCAAACATTTCCCTTTCAGGCAATTTTCTGTGGAATCAGTAGGTAAAGGGCTCAGTTTTGCTATAGCAATAAAAGTGAGTGGTTATCAGTGCTATTTATATGGGAATTAAACAACAATTTTTGATGAGTGCACACAAACAGAAAGGGAAACATTAAAATGTGATGATCCACAAAAGTTTTTTTGGAAATGCCATTCCGGCATCTGGTTTGTGATTCAAATACATAGAACAGCATGAAGTTGCTGTCCTCAGTAATAACATACTCACTGATACTCAGTTTGGGTTCTGTAAGGGCCATTTGACTCCTGACTTCATTACAGCCTTGGTCCAAACCTAGAGAAAAGAGCTGAACTCCAGAGGTGAGGTGAGAGTGAGTACCCTTGACATCAAGATAGCATTTGACCGAAAATGGTACCAAGGAGCTTGTACAAAACTAGGAATCAAGAGGAATACCTTCTGTTGGTTGGATGGCCTGATATTTCACAGAAAGCAAAATAGTTGGGATTGGTGGACGTCAATCATCTCAGGCCGAAGACATCACTGCAGGAGTGCCTCCTTGTAATGTCCTCAACCAAATACTGTGGACTAGTGTCAGAGCTGCCCTTGCTTTACTGTGCTGGAACCCCTTTACCGAAGACGATCTCCCTTGTCTTGACTGAGGACTGGTGACAACTAAGATAAGCTTTCTGGCTTTGTGTCGAGGCTAAACAATATGGCAGTACAGCAGCTTTGTGAGTCTGGTATCTCTGGCTGAGGGGGCAGTGCTCAAAAAGGTAATGCAAGGCAAGACATGGATGCTGTTAATAAGGTTGTTAACAAATAACAATCCTCCTTAAGAGGCAACTCTGCACCATCTGGCGAGAAACTCACCTTAAAATGTGGAGCTGAGCTAAAAGATGCAACGGGTTGTTTCCAATGTCAAGACAGGTCTCACTGGACTTCTTTTGTGATTCTGCCACATTTCTCACCATAGCCAATGTAATTCAGACATCCATAAGTTTCTGCCTGTGTTTCACCAATCTATCCTTTAAGTGTGTTAATATTCCTTTCTATTCGGATTTTCAAGAGCCGTTTAATGTGATGGCCCATTAAGCTAATAGTTCTAAAATGCTTGCATTGTATTGCTTCAGATTTTTGACGTAACAATGAATAATAAATGTCTTGAGTCACTTGGAATGTAGCCATTCATATATATATTTGATCACAATTTTTTTGTTATAATTTCTAATTCTGTGTTTCCAAGGTCTTTCAGATGTTCCATTGTTACTTCATCTATGCCTGGAGATTTTCCTGTACTCATCAATGTTTATCTCTGATATAATGTTTCATCTATCAGTTCCCTCTATGCCTTGAAGATTCCCTCAATTGGAAACTTCATATAATTTACGTATATATCCTATTTCTTTGTCACTGCATCCCTCTAAAATAATATTTTACCCTCTTTGTCTTTTTATTCACCTATGGTCTGTTGTTATTTTTATCTTTCTGTCAAAGATTTCACCTTACAGTGGATAACTCCCCTGTGACTTTGTGACTTTGTCTAACTCTAATACCTCATCGGACATCCCATTGTACAATTTCTCTTCTTCACTTTCATTTTGATTTCATCATATTCAGGTTTGTTTCACTTCATTCTTCTTTCTACCAGCACTGCTAATATATCATCTGTCATCCAATCTTGTCTCTATTTCTTTTCTGTTTATTTTATCTCTCTCAACCAATTAATCTTCAGCTTACTTTACTTCTGTTTCTAATCTGATTTGCCTATAAAATGTTATTGTAACTGGCACTTTTTTGTTCAGACTGCATCGCAAATTAGCAAGTTTTTGATCTGACTGTTAAAGGAAATATTATTGCTCTCTCTCTAATAACTCTGCTTAATACACAACTCGCTGCCTCTCCCGCTCACCATTTCTCTTCCCATCACTTCCCACTCGCAAGTCCTCTCACTCCCTTGTTTGCTTTCTTCCTTTTACTGCCCCTTTCCTGAGCCCTCACACAGCCCTTGCTGAGATTGTGGGAACAAAGTGTTGTGGAAGCGAGAGGTTAAGTGGCAGAGGTTCAGACAAGGAAGTGGTAGGGTCAGTGAAGGAAGGGACAAAAAAGAAGACTGATGAATGTGAGAGGTAGTGAGCAGCAGGGTCCAGGGTGTTAGTAGTTACTGAACACTTATGAGTAGATTTTCCTGCCTTGGCCATAGTTTAAGGAGCTGCTTGAGTTCCATTGTCACGCCAGGACAAAAGTTAGGTTTACTGACCCTAAAAGCAAATGGTAATACAGCCACACGCAGGGATGTGTGCCAAAGTTGGCTGTTTAGTCTCAGTTATCTGTGAGTCCAGCCCAGTTGTATCAGAGTTCTCAGGCCCTCTACTACTCATCCTTTCCACCCCTTTGGTATGCTCTTTCATTCCCTTACACCCTCTCACCATCCACCCACTCCTATCTTCTCTCCACACCAATATATGTCCTTACAAATACACCTTCACATCCCTTCACCCATTGCCATCTCCACACCAACTCATGTCCCTTCATTTCCCATGATTCCATGCAAACTTCATAGCAATGAGAATTCCCAATGTTCAATCTAGGAAGACCTCACGTGGAGATGAAAGCAGGAGCCTCCAAAGGTTCCATCTCATACGCACTCCTATTCAAGAAATCTATTCACAACTTTCAAATCTCCTCAGGTGGGTGATCTGGTTCAAAAACAAACAAGTTTCTATTCAGTAGGCACATCAAAGGCAGCTAATCCATTACACTGAAAATCAAATATTGAAATCAAAGTCCCTGGTGAGAAAATGCAATCATTTGAAATTCAGCCAGAAATCCTGGCCAATATATACTAACATCCCTCGGGAAATGTCAATAAAAGAATCTAGAGAAATTGTGGAATGGGTTGTAATGTTTTTTCTAAGCTACACCAGATGATGTAGCAATCAAAGCAGCCCAGCTGACAGGAACTTTAAGCCTTTTTTTTAAGTTTAAAAAACAGAGACACTTAAACAGATCAGTCTATCTTTGTGTTTCACTTGCTCTGTCAATTTGCAATGTTTAGCCTGTCCTGCCCCGTTCCCTTCCGACAAAAATTAGATCCGTATCTAGGTCCCACCATATCAGCATCTAATTGGTTTATCTTTTATCAGTTTTTTTTTTGCATTTTCTGCTCCTAAACATCTATTTGAGAAATAAGTTGCTATGAATCTGTAAGTCTGTAATCTTTAAAATTCTACTTGAGGCTTGATTAAAGTTGCAATTTCACAGCTGGGTCTCGGTAATTTTTTAGTGAATATCCCTGATCTATAGGGACTGATACTTGGCTGACAGGTGCTGTCAGTGTTGAAGCCAGTGCAATTTTTTCACCAGTCAGAGAAAGATCCATCTTCTAGTTAGATACTTCATGCTTGACACAAATATTAAGTACAGTTAAGAGAATGAATAAAAGAATCTCTAACTTTTTAATCAAAACAATTTTCCCAAATAAATGGCAGTAACATTTAATAACAGATGATACGCTTCAAATCTGGAAAATGAAATGGATAAATGCCTTTAAACCCTTTGAGCTCTATTGATTAGGGGAGGCAGTAGCATGGTGATAATATGACTGGACTAGGATTCCAGTGCCCTAGGCTAATGTTTGTTAGAACTGGGAGTCAAGGTTGTGGGTACAGGGTAAGACTGAAATTTGGTGAAATTCCTTCACTCAGAGAGGAGTGAGCCTGTGAAATTCTCTACCATAGAAAGTGGTTGAGGCCAAAACATTGAAAGTTTTCAAGAAGAAGTCAGACATGGCTGTTGGAGCTAACGAGTTCAAAGGGTATGGGGAGAAAATGGGAACAGAGTGCTGAGTTGGATGATCAGACATGGTATTATTGAATGGCCAAGCAAGCTCAAAGGGTGGAATGTCCTACTTTTTTTAAATTATTCATTAATGGGATGAGGGTGTTGCCAGCGAGGACAGCATTTATTGCCCATTCCTATTTGCCCAGAGGCCAGTTAAGAGTCAACCATATTGCTGTGGATCTGGAGTCACATGCAGGTTAGACCAGGGAAGGATGGCAGTTTCCTTTCCTAATGGACATTAGTGAACCAGATGAATCTTTCTGACAATTGACAATGGGTTTGTGGCCATTATGAGACTCTTAATTCCAGAGTTGTATTGAATTCTTGCTTCTATGTTCTACGTTCTATGATTGTGAAGTTCTCTATTAATGGACAAAGTGAGTGATCAGCCCAATTCTGGTTGAAACAAGCAGAAAGAAAACTCTGCTATGTTTCTTTTATTGATATGATGAAGATGACAGACTGTGCCCAGAATGCCACTCTGTACTGCAGTGAACGTTGTCTGTTGTGCCCATAGAGGCCGATCAAAAATGGCAATTCCTACAGCTGGTGCAGATGAACGGTGTTGACCTACTGATTGTTTTGTACCTTCTGGCTGCCTCCTTTTCCCACTATCTCTTCAGTTCTTTTTTCTTCCTTTTCCATGAACTTCCTGACTGCTTGTCTCAAGCAGTAAGAATTCCCAAATATCAACTCAAATTCCAGTTATCTTGAAGGCTAGCTTCCAGATGTTCTTGTCATCCAAGCACAGGTAATTCATTGCTCTTGTGCCAAAGCAACCTCACCATAGATCATGTCTTAGGGGGTGTAGATGTTACCCCCTTCAGCTACATGACCCAGCCAACAGAGACATGCTGACTCAAGGGAAAGCGTGCTGTGTCCTGCCAGGAGATGCCCATATTCGATAATGGCAGCAGAGATGGAAGATGTTTACCTTGCCAAGCTTGTTCATGTTTTGCCACTATAAAGGAGAGTGCTCAGAATACAGTCTTCTATTATGCAGCTTTGTATTTTCAGGCAGTTTGCTGTTTGTCTTGACTCAATTTTAACAAGGCGGCTGCAACCTCATAAATCCTGCTGCTAATGTCGGCAACAAGGGTCAGGTTGCTGGTAACTGTTGATCTGAGCTATGTGAAGGACTGCAGCGTGGTTGTCAGTGTTGGAGAAAGGTGGAATATCTACATCCTGGCCCTTAAAGTCAATCATTCTGACGTTGATTCTTTGCCCAAACTCCTTGCAGGCCTGAACGAACCATTCTACAGAGTGCTGCAAGTGAGTTTCAGTTGGGATACCAGTGGGGCTTCATCAGCAGTTCAGGAACTAGAATGGTGGGACAAGCCAAGGCTACATCCAACTCTCTGTGTCATATTTTTCTCCATGGTACAACTGTAAACGTTTGATGGCTCAAATGCGTCACAAAAAGCACTTTAACCTTAATGTGCTGTCTCGCTAAGTTGAACAACTTGTTATCACCTCTCACATGCGGGTAGACACCGTCATCTGAGTGTTCAAAATCATAGAGTGATAACGTAAAGGAAAATATGCCGAAGAGAATTGGTGCCTGCATACAGCCCTGCTTGACCCTCTCCCCACCCCTCCGGAGCCTGAAGGCATGTGTCCATTGCAACTGACAGAACTGTGTATGCTTTTGAGGCAAGAAGAAATGACGCTCAGGACTCCAGGCAGATTGTCTGTTTTCTGCAAACATTTAAAGAGTTTGCCTCCGCTGTACGATCAAAAATCTTGGTGAGGTCTGTGAAGTCAATGTCTAGTGATGTGCGCTGTTCGCTGCAGTTCTCTTGTACCTGCAGCTGTCAGAAAATCAGGTCAATTATTGCTGTGTCAGTCCTGCAGAAACACTGAGATTGATAGCTGAACTGACATTATCACTGACACCAGAGGCTACAGTTTACTTAGAGCAAAGCGAACAAAGACCTTTCCCGTAACATTAAACAAGCTGACGCCTTAGTAATTGTTGCAGTCACTACTGACTCCTTCACTTTTGACTATTTTAGCATTACACACGTCTTGCCGGACAAATCTCTCCCAGCAGCAGCGTTTGTGGAAATCCGACAGCAGTACCAGCTTTTCAACTTGTAACAATGTCAGATGGAATGCCATCATTTCCTGAGGCTTTGCCACTGGCAAAAAGGTAAATAGCTTGTGGGTTTTCCACTACGGTGGATTGGCAATCCCGCTTCTTCATGAACAGTGGCAAAGCCTCAGGAAATGATGGCATTCCATCTGACATTGTTACAAGTTGAAAAGCTGGTGCTGCTGCCGGATTTCCACAATCGCGTTTGTCTCTGCTGCTGGGAGAGATTTGTCCGGCAAGACGTGTGAAATGCTAAAATAGTCAAAAGCGAAGGAGTCAGTGGTGACTGCAACAATGACTAAGGCGTCGGCTTGTTTAATGTTACGGGAAAGGTCTTTGTTCGCTTTGCTCTAAGTAAACTGTAGCCTCTGGTGTCAGTGATAATGTCAGTTCAGCTATCAATCTCAGTGTTTCTGCAGGACTGACACAGCAATAATTGACCTGATTTTCTGACAGCTGCAGGTACAAGAGAATTGCAGCGAACAGCGCACATCACTCGAGATGACATCAGGAATTCCTGATGAAGGGCTTTTGCCCGAAACGTCGATTTCCTGCTCCTCGGATGCTGCCTGACCTGCTGTGCTTTTCCAGCACTACTCTAATCTAGACTCTGATCTCCAGCGTCTGCAGTCCTCAGTTTCGCCTAGCATCTGGATTTTGTTTGCCGGAGATTTGCTTGTAGTTCACGAGAGCTGTGGTCTTGGTTTGCAGTAACTGGCCCCATTTCCGCCCAACAAGCCTCAGACCAGTCAGCATTTCGCTGATCTCTTTTCTCCATGGGCAGTGAATGCAGAGGCTCCACTTTGACACCATATCTGGTTGTGTGCTTTGGTACCTGAGAGTGTCAGTTTGAGGCTGTTGAAGAATCCTGGGTCCTTTCTGGATCAGTAGTACAGCAAATGTGGATCTGAGGTTAACCTTTGCCCTTGAATTGACTTTCAGCTTTCTTGATGAAGCTTGCTACATATCAGGGAGTGCTGAGTGTCACATGGTCAATGCTATGATAGCTGTGAGTAATGAGAACCCAACTGAGGCGATATGTTTAAAGATAATGAAATCTAGCTGGTGTTAGTGGCACCAGAATTTGTCCTGGACTCGTGGTAGCATGCTTGCTTTTGAAATTCCCCACATTCCTGAGGAAGAGCTTGAATTGTCGACTCCCCTGCTCCTCAGATGCTGCCTGACTGGCTGTGCTTTTCCAGCACTACATTTTTGACTCTTGCTTATGAAGTAGCTGTTTGTCACACACAAACTCCATGGTAACTTCAGTAACATTTTTTTTCATTCATCTTGCCGATTCCCTGATGCCCTCTGCACATTAGCCAAGCTGTGTAGATGTTGCCCCACCCTCACATTGAGGTCACTTCAAAGCTACATTCCCTAATTGTTGGGAATTGTATTAAGGCCAGCAACAAGTATCTCATAGAATTGATCCTTGATGTATGGGGAGATGGTGAGTCTTGCAGCGTAGATGCACATCAGGGCTAACTGAGCCAATGTGTGTTGTTTAACCAAAACATATTTCTGTCTCCTGAATGTCAATAAAAGGTAATAACAGAAGCTTATATTTATGATGCACTGTAAATCTGTAAATTAAAATCTGAATAAAAGCTTTAAATGTTTTGACCTCTATTGATTATGAAGCCCTGAATAGATGGGCAAAGTGAGTGATCAGCCCAATCCTGACCGAACTGAGCTGATAGTTAAACTAGGCTTTGTTTCTGTGGATAATAGAACGTAAAAGTGGTTACGACTTTTCTCGGCCACTCTTAAAGACAAGACAGAAAATTACCTCTCACACTAGAATGATGTAAATGCAGTGATGTGAATCTGAGCCAAAATTTTCAGTCTCTCTCTATCCTTTCCCTATCAATGTCACTGAACTTTCTGATTGGAAAATCTGCTCTATTATATTTTCATGATACAACATTTTGGAGGGCAACAAACTGAAAGCCTCACTGATATCTATAATTTCATTTTCTTTCAGTCTCAAGTCAGATTCAGTTAAATGTCATTATGGTTGATTTTAAAGGAAACAGACCTGGACAGAATCAGCAAGTTAAAGCACATTTTATTTATTGTTGCTTTCATTTGATCAGTCAGAGGTGTCAGCAATGTAGTGATATTCAGTGTCGCTAAGTAAGGCAAAGAAATGAATGAGGGTTCACACTCTTAGTTTGAACTGATGTCAGATGAGACCAGGATTGGGATCTTCACAATAAGAAAAGGTACTGATGTTCAAGCCCTAAAAATCTGCAAGATGTTGAGCACACTAATGGCATGAGCTAGATCAGCTAGGAATGGAAACAAGACCCAGTTATATTTAACTCCAGTTATCAATTTTAACCTCTGCTGGAAGAGGATGGAGGGGATTTTGCACCTTCCCATTCCACAAAAAGCCATGGAATTGGTCATATAACGTAACCTATCCAAACTTGCATCAGACTCAGACACTGGGTGGAATGTTTAGGGCATGCCTAGAGCTTTTAAAGGAACAGTAAGAGGAAACTTATTTGGGCAGGAGGTAAAATTTCAGTTTCCCAACAATGGGTTAAAGTTTGATTAAATTCTTAGGAAGTTTCAGGCTGTTTGGCTTATCATGAATACTCCAGCCAACCGGAGCTATGTTCATGGGCGCAAGAAACAGGGATCACATGTTCACAAACGTGCAGCTGGTGAGGTAGACTGCTTCTTCCAAACCCCGGTAATTAAGAACTGCCTCACTAACCTGGCAAAACAGCAAGCTGTCTCTTTGCACAGAACATATACAGTGTTGGAGTGAAGCCTCTCCACGTTGAACAGCTCAGAGAACGTCTCAGTTATATGTGGTGTGGCTTGTTATCATTAAAGACTTATAGTGTAAGAGGTGAAGCCTGACCAGGTCAACAGGTCTGTCCAGGTGAGGTAGCCACAGTAACTGACACCTGCAAACTTGACTGGGGAGCAGGGATGCATGGGCTAGGGGCTCAGACTCAAATGGTCAAATCCTCCTGGATGTGTCCTATACTGTTCTGTGCAAGCTTTTGGATAGTCATTAGCTGTGTCACTGGATCTGAAGTTTTAACTGATTTCTCTCCACAGGTGCTGCCAGACCTGCTGAACTTTTCTGGCAATTTCTGTTTTTGTATCTGATGTGTATGTTCTCCTAGTTCTAATGAAAAGTCAGTGATTTGATGGTGTATGAGCAGCTGATTGTTGTAGGTTATTTTATGCTTGAATTTGAAAACAGGCAGATGTGTGACAGACTGTGCCACTGTGATGCAAGCAGTGTGCTACATTGCTAGTTTCAGTCAAGTGGCTGACTTTGATCACATATGATGCTTCCGATGCAGATGCCTGGAATCCAACTTCCTGTGTGACAGCTATCAGCCGTGGCAACTTTATAATCCTAGCTCAAAAAGACAGGGGCATGAAGCATTATCCACTTGTGGCAGGTTCTCTTCAGCCAGTATGTCCAGGCTGCCTTCTTCAGCTGGGATGACCTCTTATTATTATCCATTTGGGAAAAGAACTTCCCTTGTTTTCTGAACTAGCTGCAGGAGGAACCTCCTAGAAGACATCACTAAAGACTGCAGCTGATTTTTGGCTCAGTGTCTGACATCTCCTGGGCTGTAGGGGCATGAGCAGCTGAGACAGAGTGATGCTCCGGGGTTATGGAAAGTGAAGTGCTCCCTGGCATGTGCCTTTTAAATGTAGCACCTGGATACTGAAGATTGCAAAGTCCAGGGAAGGAGCAGAATGTTCTGTCTGTCCATCCCTAAAACGTAGCATTTTACCTACACCCGAACAGGTAATGAGCTTCACTGAACATAATCAGTGAGAAAACATGCAGTCCCTCCGAGCAGAAATACCTCTTGCTTTTCAGTCCACTTCCACCTGACTGTCAGAAATGAAAGTCCCTCCCAGTGTGTGAACCACACACATGTTTGCCAAGGCCTCATTATGGCAGAGAGTGTATTGACAATTATTGAAAAGACTACCTTCTTGCTTTAGCTGATACATCTAGCACTTCAAAACAGCGACTTTGACAAGGAGTTTCTTACACCAAACCGCACTTTCTTCCACCATTCCCTTCCAGCCCTTCCCTAGCCCAACAGGTCCCTCAGCAGCACTGATACTAACCCATGCATACATGAAGGTGTTCAAACTCACAGGGCTGAAGTTTCTTATTTTTTTGGCCAAGTGAATTTTTTTAGTGAGCTACATGATGACCAATCTTGTCACTGCTCATGACAACCTTTGACATACAGCGTCCTGTTCTTCAGTTCAGGAGCCATGTGACTGGCCTCACCAGCACCCATCTCATGGAATGACGGAGAAGTAAAGCTCACCACTACTGGGACATTATGCTGTTCACACCACTGTTGTCATATTTAAACTCTAGCTCCACACTGTTTCAGACACTGCAAACCAGGAACTGCCCTTCACACTGTGCTCCTGCACTGTTAACCAGAAGGAAATGGGCCCAAAAGGCAAGTTCACTCCGTGCTTCATCCGTGAGCTGCTGATGGACAGGCTCCTGGAAAGGAGCGCAATGCTCCTTCCTGTTGACCGGAACAGGAAGGGGATCATGCCTCCAGACCTAGCCAGTTTGGGCTGAGATAGCAGCCCAGGTGAGTGCAGTGTCCCAGATGAAAGTTAACACACAGCAGGGAGAAGGTCAATGAGCTCCTGCACTCTGCTAGCTCACGCTCACAAGGACACTATTCACTTGGACTTTGGAACTACGCACTCACCTCACCAAGGCTCATGGAAGCAACTGTATCCATCATGCCCAAACAATGGCTCTCACCCACCTCATCCTCCCAAGCCACAAATTCTTTCTGCTCTCTGAACTTGCTGCTCATTCACAGGGCACACCTTACCACCTCTCCTACACATGAATCACCACTAAGTGATTTCCAATCTATTTCCACCATACTCAATCCCTCCTTTTGTTAAGCGGCAATTAGATAGGTACATGGATAGGTGCTTAAGCTAAGACAAATGTTCGGCACAACATCGTGGGCCGAAGGGCCTGTTCTGTGCTGTATTGTCCTACGTTCTATGTTCTATGTCTCACTACAGGGAAACCTGGTTCCCTCCTGAACTGAGGTCTCCACAGCAGACTCGCTGACATACTGTCATCCCCTGTTGCACTTGACCTACAAGGCTGGCCATTTTTACCCTCCAGACTGAGATTTGAGGAGCCATTGAGTCATTGCACTCCCCCCCTCGCCCCCGATAATGAGATGCAACTGCATGGAAATAAGCTAGCTGTCATTCATTAGTGAGATTCAGAACTTGCTATTTAAACCCAAAGGGACAAGTCAGATTTTTTTTCTTGACAGGAAGAATCTGACTTTTTTTGCCATGTATTTCAATTCCAGGCAGTGGATACTGCTGTCCATGAATTCAGACAGGATCAAAGTGCAGCTAGTCAGTTAGCATTGGGACATCACTTTGTTCACAGAATGGTTATTTGCTCAATATATCAGAGTATATTAACATTATTAGAGCCATCATTTAGCAAAGGAATTTTAGTATTGTTGGTAACCAGAATGCTTCTTGTTTTCAGCATATTTTGGAAAATGGCAATTTTCCCATCCATTTATTTTTGATAACATGCACTCAGAGGCTTTAAGCTTATATATTCAAGAGGAGAGTTGGATGAAAACATTCAGTCAATATCATTATCCGTGAATAGTGTGTTCATTGAATTTACATAAAATAATTAATTTTGCTTGAAAACATTATGAAAGGTGCTACTTAAAATAAACTGCTGATTAAAACAAAAAAGCTTCTGATTATGCTTTTGTTTACATTGGTGTTGCAGAGAGAAACCAAACTGTTTTTATTTTATAAGCTCATTTGTTTTATTTGATGGTTATAAAAGTTGTTCCCATTAGATTTTGAGTGGAGGTTTAATGCTGGAATTTACTGCGACATTTGTAAACAGCGTTGACTCTGGGCTGCTCAATTTCCATAATGGCCACACTGATATTGCCTTTCAAAATCACATTGTAGTTATTATCCAAAATTCATTTGTTTTGGCAGAAATTGAATTGTTTTTCATGAGACATTCCCTCATTTCCCTGCAATAAAGAGTTTAGAAAATGACAATGTTGGATAAAATATAGAAAGCAGCAGTGGTTGTAAACCATAACAGCGTGAGTTTCTTCTTCATAACCTAACATTGCAGCCTGTTGTAATAATAATGTCCCAGGTGCTGATGACAGAGTTCAGGATGCAAATTGGAAGGGGCACAATTCACACCCCAGCCTCCCAACTCTTCCCAGCTGCACAGGAATCTTCCTCGGTAGACCATATTCTTCCACCTTCGGGATCACAACTTGCCATGTGCATGCAAGCTGCCATTTTGTCGGCTTTTGTTTTCTGCCTCTTGGCAGCAATGGAACTATCAGCAATGTTTTCCCCTGTTCCTTTTTGCTAATTACTTATATTTCTGATGTAGATGGAGTTGTAATTTTTTAAAAAATCATTTGTGGAACATGAGCGTTGATGGCTGGCCAGCATTTCTTGACCATTCCAAGTTGCCCTTGAGAAAATGGTGGTGAACTGTTTCCTTGAACTGCTGCAGTCCATGCATTATAGGCTAACCTATGATGTCATTAGGGATTCCAGGATTTTGACCCAGTGACAATGAAGGAAAGGCGATATCACTCCAAGTCAGAATGGTGAGTTGCTTGGAAGGGAATTTGCAGGGGTTGGGTACCCATGTGTCTTTTACCCTTACCTTTCTAGAGTGAAGTGGTCATGGGTTTGGATCGTGCTGTCAAAATATGTTTGGTGAATTTCTGCAGCATATTTTGTAGATTGTACACACTGCTGTTACTGAGGTCCAGCAGTGGAGGAAGTGAATGTTTATGGATGTGGTGATTTGTCCTGGATAGTGTCAAGCTTCTTGAGTGTTGTTGGAGCTGCACCCATCCAGGCAAGTGGGGAGTATTCCATCAGACTCCTGACTTGTGCCTTGGATAGGCTTGGATAGATGGTGGATAGGCTTTGGTGAGTCAGGAGGCGGGTAACTCGTTGGAGTATTCCAAGCTTCTTACCTAATCTTGTAACCTCTACATTTACATGGTGAGTTCATTCGAGTTTCTGGGGTTAATGGTAACCCCAAGGATGGTGATAATACAGGATTCAGTGACAGTAACACCACTAAATGTCAGGAGTGGTGGTTAGATTGTCTCTTGTTGGTGATAGTCATTGAGGAGTAGTGAGGTCTGCAGATGCTAGAGATCAGAGCTGAAAATGTGTTGCTGGAAAAGCACAGCAGGTCAGGCAGCATCCAGGGAACAGGAAATAGTCATTGCCTGGTGTTTGTGTGGCACAAATGTTACTTGCCACTTGTCAGCCCAAACCTCGATATTGTCCAGATCTTGTTGCATTTGAACTTGGACTACTTCTGTATGTGAGGAGTCGTGAATGGTGCTGAACATTGTGCAATCATTGGCCAACATCCTCACTCCTGACCTTATGATGGAGGGAAGGTCATTGAAGCAGCTGAAGATGGTTGGGCCGAAGATGTGACCATGAGAAACTCCAAAAGAGATGTCCTGGAGCTGAGATGACTGATCTCCAATAACCCCAATAATCTTCCTATGTGCAAGGTATGACTTCAACCTGTGGAGAGTTTGCCCCCGATTGTCATTGGTTTAAGTTTTGCTGGGGCTTCCTGGTGCCACACTCAGTGAAATGTAGCCTTGATATCAATGGCTGTCACTCTCACCTCACCTCTGGAATTCAGCTCTTTTGTCCATGTTTGAACCAATGCTGTAATGAGGTCAAGAGCTGAGTGGCACTGTTAGAACCCAAACTGGGCATCACTGAGCAGGTTATTACTGAGCAAATACTGTTTGATAGAACTGTTGATGGCACCTTCCATCACTTTCTCGATGATCAAGAGTGGACAGATAGAGCAGTAATTGTCCAGACTGGATTTGTCCTACCTTTTCTGTACAGGACATACTTGTGCAACTTTCCACATTATCATGTTGGTCCCATATTGAAGTTGTATCGGAAGAGTTCGGCTCAGTGAGTGGCAAGTTCTGGAGCACAAATGTTCAGTACTATTTATGGGATGTTGTCAGAGCCCATAGCCTTTGCACTATCCAGTGACTCCAACCGTTTCTTGATATTGCATGGAGTGAATCGAATTGGCTGAAGACAGGTTCCGTGATGCTGGGTCCACTGAAAGAGGCTGAGATGGATCATCCACTCGGCACTTCTGGCTGAAGATGATTGCAAAAGCTTCAGCCTTATCTTTTGCAATTTGTGTTGGGCTCTTTCATCATTGTGGATAGGGATATTTGTGGAGCCTCCTCCTCCAGTAAGTCATTTAATTGTCCACCTCCATTCAGGACTGGATGTGGCAGGATCACAGAGCTTAGATCTGATGTGTTTTTGGCATGCAAGTAGCCCTGTTTCGTGGCTTCACTAAGATAACACATCATTTTCAGGTATGCATGGTGCTACTCCTGGCATGCCCTCCTGCACTCTCCATTGAACCAGGGCTGATATCCTGGTTTGATGGTAATGGTTGATTGGGGGATATACCAGGCCATGAGGTGACAGGTTGTATGGGTACAATTCTGCTGCTGCTTATGACACACAGAACCTATTGGTTTCTCAGTCTTGAATTGCTAGATCTGTTCAAAGTCTGTTCCACTTAGCACGGTGTTAATGCCACACATCCTCATGGGGGGCATTCTCAATGTGAAGGTGAGACTTTATTTCCACAAGAACTGTGCGATGGTCACTCTTACCGATACTGTCATGGCCAGGTGCATCTGCAGCTGGCAGATTGGCAAGGATGAGGCCAAGTATGTTTTTCCCTTATTGGCTCCCTCACCAGCTGCCACAGACTCGGTCTAGCAGCTATATCCCCTAGGACCCGACCAGCTTGATCAGTAGTACTGCTGCTGAGCCATTCCTGGTGATGGATATTAACATTTCCCACTCTGAGTACATTCACTGTCCTTGCTACACTCAGTGCTTCCTCCAAGTGTCGTTCAACATGGAGAAGTACTAATTCATCAGCCAATGGTGGACATTAAGTGATAATCGGCAAGAGGTCTCTTTGCCCATGTTTAATCTGGAGCCATGAGACTTCATGAGATCCAATGTTGAATACATCTCCCACCTCTACTGGCTCTGTCCTACCAGTGGGATAGGGTGCCAGGGATGGTGATGGTGTTGTTTGAGACGTGACTATGACCATTTCTATCATTGTCTTTTCCAGTGCCTGGATGGGTGCCAGACAGACCCTCCAGTTTCATTTCTTCGTTGAGACCTCATAAGATTGTTACAACTAAGTGGCTTGCTAGGCCATTTCAGAGGCCAGTTGAGAGCCAATCACATTGCAGTGGGCCTGGAATCACATGTAGGTCAGACCAGGTGAGGATGGCAGTTTTCCTTCCCTGAATGACATCAGTGAGCCAAATGGGTTTTTCTGACAATCAATAGATTCTTAATTCAAGATATCCTTTATTATTATCAAATCCAAACTGCTGTGACAGAATTCGAACCTGGGTCCCAGATCATTAGCTGTGTTTCTGGATGAATAGCAGAGCAATAATATCATCTCCCCTGTCATCATGAACCAGAATCTTGTGGGAGTCTGAGCAATATGAGTGTGGGCTGTGGCGAGATTTGCAGAGGAGTTAGATGAGAAGTCCAGCGAGGCAAATCTCAACATTGGGAGCATCTCTTATGCTTTTGGTTCTCCTCAATATTTTTGGACACAGAGGCTGTGAATGAATAGGGATTTTGTACAATGTAGGCCAGAAGTGTCACCAGCATTCAATGCCAACTATGCACCTTGTTTCTCTTGCAATCAGATGTTGCAGATTCTCACTAGAGACATTAAGCTGTGGTACATTGTCTGGCCATGAATTTATGCTTCGTGTTAGAACAATTACATTTGGAGCTACACAGAGAGACAAATAACCAGCTGAAAGGTCAAAGCAATGCCATTTGTAAAACTACTGCATTGTCACCAGTACCACCAAAGTGCCCTCTGTAAGCTTTCTTCTTCTCCCTCCTACTGCATCATAGTGTACTCCATGGTTTTGCAGCCAGAGCTGAGGGAGTGGAGCACATTAGCCTGGGAGGTTTGGTCAGGTGATTCTGGGGTCACTTGTGTCTGGACGTATCAAACTTGCTGAGGGTCTTCCTGTCAGATGCAAGGCATGAACGTCAAAGGCCAGAGGAGAGGCAGGCAGGGTGAAGGTTGCAGGCTCAGACGCACGAGTGTCCTGAGAAGAGATTTCTCAAGGGCCTGATTTTGTGGTTCTGCCTCCAGCTGAGTGCCTCCTCCATTATATCCCTGAGACAAAGAGGCAGCTGAAGTGTGTGTCAGGTTTCCCCATCCCTCTCTTGCCACGCCATCAGTCCTGAGCACCAGTGGAGGGGCCGATGGAGTGTAGGTTCGCGCATATCTCCAGAAGCCTCTGAGGATGCTAGAACTGACTCTCCATCGCAACTGCCAACCTGTCCAAGGAGGTAGCCGGGCAGTTACATGCATACCTGCACTGCTGCAGCATCTGCACAATGATGGCTTTGGTGTCTCACATAGCTGTCTGCTTCTCTGTTCCTCATTGTGCATATGAATTAAATCCCTGATAGAGTCATTGAGTCATACAGCATGGAAACAGACCCTTCAGTCCAACCAGTCCATGCTGAACCAAATCCTAAACTAAACTAGTCCCACCTGCCTGCACCTGGCCAATATGCCTCCAATTCATGTATCTATCCAAATGTCTTTTAAACATTATAATTGTACCCTCATCCACCCATTTCCTCAGTAAGTTCATTCCACACGTGAACCATTGCCTGTGTAAAACAATTGCCTCTTATGTCTTTTTTAGATCTCTCTCCTCTTACCTTAAAAATGTGGCTCCAAGTCTTGAAATTCCCCCTCTGAGGGAAAAGTCAACTATCATCAACTCTATCTATACCTCTCATTATTTTATAAACTTCTATCAGGTCACCTCTCAACATCCTACACTCCAGTGAGAAAAGTACCAGCCTCTCCGGCCTTTCTTTATAACTCAAACCTTCCATACCTGGCAACATCCTGGTAAATCTCTTCTGAATGCTGTCCAGATTAATAATATCCTTCTTATATCTGGGCGACCAGAACTGGACGCTGTATTCTAGAAGAGGCAATGTCCTGTACAACCTCAACATAACCCCAACTCCTATACTCAAATAGCCAGCATTGCAGATCCTTCCCTGCCTGGAGATCAGCATGGTCTCTGCCAGCTCTCCGAGTGCCAGCACCCTGGGGCTGTGGAGCTGATTGTGGTCCCATGCCCTCTCAGCCTGACATTCCCACCAAGGTGTGATTATCTGCACTGCTGGAGAAAGCATTGCCGTTGCTCCATTGAAACCTCAATTCCCTTGACCACAGATTTCAAGAAGAGGGGATCAAAGGATGTTGATCATTTCACCACACAGGTGGTAGATACACTGGCAACACCCACAACACAAAAGAGAGGGAAGACCACATGGCCACCAGTGGTAGCTCAATGGATGACACTGTCAGAGGGTTACTGTGAGAGCTGTGGTGGAATGAAATGTGGTACCAACTCAGTTAGTGGGACGTGCAGCCCTGCAGGAGCTCTTGTCATGGCCCGGATCTTCTCTTCATCTGGGGTGAGGAGCACAATGTCAGGCACCCTTCAACCCATTCAGGTTCTCTGTGCCCTGCTATTAGCTATCTTTTTACATAATGAGATTTAGGGATGAATTGAATGAAATGAAAGAGATTGACACAGCTATTAGCCATGGTGTCTGAAGCAATGAAGTAGCTGTAGAAAGGGCCTGTGGGATTGGTGGAGTGGGAAGGTGGAGGAGTCCTGAGAGTGGGTGACGGAAGATGTTGCAGGCAGTAGTCAGTTAGACAATGGATAGAGCATGAGCCTTGGTGGAAGGTGGATGCAGGAGCAGTGATAGAGTATGGTACTTAGCCTGGCACAGCAGAAAATTGTTAGTCAAGGATAGTATGACGGTGGCTGAAAGAACTTTTGATGAGGACTCGTCTACTGAGGTAGTGTGGGCTGAGGTTAGAAACAGAAGAGGAGAGGTCACACTGCTTGGAGTTTTTATAGGCCTCCGGAGAGTTCCCGGGAGGTGGAAGAGAGGATAGGCAAAATAATTCTGGGCAGGAGTGAAAGGAACAGGCTGATCATCATGGGAGACTTTAACTTCCCAACATCGACTGGCATGTTGGGTGGCATGGTGGCACAGTGGTTAGCACTGCTGCCTCACAGCGCCAGAGACCCGGGTTCAATTCCCGCCTCGGGCGACTGACTGTGTGGAGTTTGCACATTCTCCCCGGGTCTGCGTGGGTTTCCTCCGGGTGCTCCGGTTTCCTCCCACTGTCCAAAAATGTGCAGATCCGGTGAATTGGCCATGCTAAATTGCCCGTAGTGTTAGGTAAGGGGTAAATGTAGGGGAATGGGTCTGGGTGGGTTGCGCTTCGGCGGGTCGGTGTGGACTTGTTGGGCCGAAGGGCCTGTTTCCACACTGTAAGTAATTTAATCTAATCTAAAAAAAATGCTATAACTCTAATATGTCGGATGGGTCAGTGTACAGGAGGGTTTCCTAACGCAGTATGTGGAAGGGCCAACAAGAGGGAAGGCCACATTGGACCTGGTGCTTGGTAATGAACCAGGCCAGGTGTTTGCTTTAGTTGTAGGTGAGCACTTTGGAGAGCATGATTATAATTCAGTTAAGTTTAGTTTAGCGATGGAAAGGGATAGGTACATGCCACGGTCAAGGGTTATCGATGGGGCAAGAGTAATTATAATGTGATTAGGCAAAAATTAGGATACATAGAATGGGATAGCAAAATGCAATGGAAATGTGGAGTTGGTTTAAGGAACAGATATTGCATGGCCCTGTCAGGCAGGGAGGAAGTGATAAGGTAAGGGAACCATGGTTTACTACAGAAATTGCATCTCTTGTTAAGCAGGAGAAGGAGGCTTATGTGTTGATAAGGCAAGATGGTTTCAGGTGAGGTGATGGAGAGTTACAGATCAGCTAGGAAGGATTTAAAGAGAGAGGTAAGAAGAGCAAAGAGAGGACACGAGCAGTCTTTAGCAAATAGAATAAAGGAGAATCCTAAAGCTTTCTATAGGTATGTGAAGAATAAAAGGATGACTAGAGTAGGAATAGGGCCAGTCAAAGACAGAAGTGGGAAGTTGAATGTGGACCCTATGGAGATCGGAGAGGTGCTAAACGAGCATTTCTCATCGGTTTTCACTCAGGAAAAGGAGAATATTGGAGAGGAGAAGAATGAGTTATGAGATTTTGGACTAGAAAGGATTGAGGTTAGTTATGAACAGATGTTATAAATTCTAGAAGGAGTGAAAGTAGACAAGTCTCCTGAGCCAGATGGGATTTATCCAAGGATTCCCTGGGAAGTTAGGGAGGAGATAGCAGACCCTTTGGCTTTGATATTTGAGTCGTCATTGTCTACAGATTTAGTACCAGAGGACTGGAGGATTGCAAATGTTGTGCCCTTGTTCAAGAAGGGCAGTAGAGATGACCCAGGTAATTATAGACCAGTGAGCCTTCTGTTGTAGGAAAAGCTTTGGAAAGGATTATAAGAGGTACAATTTATAATCATCTAGCAAGCAACAATTTGATTTCAAGTAGTAAACATGGTTTCATCAAGGGCAGGTCATGTCTCACAAACCTCATTGAGTTTTTTGAGAAGGTGACCAAGCATGTAGATGAGGGTAGGGCAGTTGATGTAGCATACATGGGCTTCAGTAAAGCCTTTGATAAGGTTCCACATGGTAGGCTGTTGGAGAAAATGCAGAAGTATGGAATTGAGGGTGATTTAGCAGTTTGGATTAGAAATTGGCTTTCTGAAAGAAGGCAGCGAGTGGTGGTTGATGGAAAATATTCAGCCTGGAGTCCGGTTACTAGTAGCGTGCCACAAGGATCTGTTTTGGGACCACTGCTGTTTGTCATTTTTATAAATGACTTAGGCGCAGGCATAGATGGATGGGTTAGTAAATTTGCAGACGACACTAAAGTTGGTGGAGTAGTGGACAGTTTGGAAGAATGTTATAGGTTGCAGGGGGACTTGGATAAACTGCAGAATTGGGCTGAGAAGTGGCAAATGAAGTTCAATGCAGCTAAATGCACATGGGGCAGCACAGTGGTTCAGTGGTTAGCACTGCTGCTTCACAGCACCAGGGTCCCAGGTTCGATTCAAGCCTTGGGCGACTGTTTATGTGGAGTTTGCACATTCTCCCTGTATCTACGTGGATTTCCTCCAGGTGCTCTGACTTCCTCCCACAGTCCAAAGATGTGCAGGTCAGGTGAATTGGCCATGATAAATTGCCCATAGTGTTAGGTGCATTAGTCAGAGGGAAATGGGTCTGGGTGGGTTACTCTTTGGAGAGTCGGTGTGGACTGGTTGGGCCGAAGGGCCTGTTTCCACACTGTAGGGAATCTAATTTAATCTAATCTAAATGTGAGGTGATGCTCTATGGGAAGAATAACAGGAAGGCAGAGTACTCGGTCAATGGGAAGATTCTTGGTAGTGTGGTGTGCAGACGGATCTCTACATGTGCTCATCCATGTGCTTATCCAAGATTTAAATCTCCCTAATGTGGCTGAGTTGACTATGTTGGCAGGTAGGACATTCCATGTCCTTTCCACTCTCTGAGTAAAGAACCTGCCTCTGACATCTGTCTTAAATCTATCATCCCTCAATTTGTAGTTATGCCCCCTTATACAAACTGTCCATGTACATAGATCCCTGAAAGTTGCCACCCAGGTTGACAATGCTGTTAAGAAGGCATACGGTGTGTTAGGTTTCATTCATAGAGGGATTGAGTTCCGGAACCGCAATATCATGCTGCAACTATATAAAACGCTAGTGCAGCGACATTTGGAATATTGTGTATAGTTCTGGTCCCCATATTTCGGGAAGGATGTGGAAGCATTGAAAGAGGTGCAGAGGAGATTTACCAGGATGTTGCCTGGTCTGGAGAGAAGGTCTTATGAGGAAAGGCTGAGAGACTTGGGTCTGTTCTTACTGGAAAGAAGAAGGCTAAGAGGGAATTTGATAGAGACATACAAGATGATCAGAGGATTAGATAGGGTAGACAGTGAAAGTCTTTTTCCTAGAATGATGACGTCAGCTTGTACGAGAGGGCATAAATACAAATTGAGGGGTGATAGATTTAAGACAGATGTCAGAGGCAGGTTCTTTACTCAGAGAGTGGGAAGGACATGGAATGCCCTACCTGCCAATGTAGTCAACTCAGCCACATTAGGGAGATTTAAATCTTGGATAAGCACATGGATGATGATGGGATAGTGTAGGGAGACGAGCTGAGAATAGTTCACAGGTCGGCACAACATCGAGGGCCGAAGGGCCTGTTCTGTGCTGTATTGTACTACTATGTTCTAAAATGTCACAAAAACCTTCTTAAGCAACAGCTGGCCATTCCTTCCGAATTTGGAGATGGCATTGGCTTGGATGGCAAGCTCAGATTAGACTGCCAGGGTCTGGTGACATAGCCTCACCTACCAGTCCTCCAGGAAGCACACAAAGGCAAGGCAGGGATGAGTGAGTGCTAGGACAGTAAGTGAACAGGCCAGAGATACGGCCTTATCCATTCCATGAACTAGGAGCACACAGCATCCTTGCTATAGCATTAGAAGGACAGTTGCAGGTTTAGCCTGAGGTGCAGCATTGAAATACAAAAGCTTGCTCTAAGGATCTCAGAGATGTGCCAGGATGGTTCTTAGTGGCTAATAGTGTTGAATGTGATTATCTGTGGATGTGGGATGCATGTGGTCCCTGCCCATGGAGCATGCCTTGAGATATTGGTGCCCAGTGCTCAAACAGGGCGTTCTTTGGAGCAACCAGTGAGCTGAAGTCATCAGGTATCTGATCTGACTTCCATGTTGAGAATCCTCAAGGGCTATTTTGCTTGCGGCGGGTGGTAGACTGGGAAGCTGCAAGGTGAGATCTGCAGTTACTAAGGTAATTAATAAGCAATAATCCCCCTTAATAGGAAATTGGCTGCTCCTTGTGAGAAGCTTGCCTCAACACATACTTAAAAGACATAGCAGGTTGCTCTTGACATCGAGATCAGCCTCACCGGACTTCTCACAAGATTCTGCCACAGTTCTTGCGATGGCCCGCATAATTCAGGCCAATATTAGAATCGCACAATGAGACTTACGAAATGAATGAAAGTCACATGGCTTCTTTTGGGGATTCATTTGCAACCAAAAGCGTACAATTAGGTTATGCTATCTTAAAGTTCACTTTACAGAAGGCCTTTAAATCATTCAAGGATTCCAGGACTGTCCATCCACACCTCGATAGGTTGAACACTCACAAATGTCTCTATTGTGGAATCTCTCTCATTGAGACCAAGAAGTCTATCAAAACTACTTAAATTAGTTGGAGGTTAAGCTATGATCAGAGATGAAAATCATGAAACTTCAGTTCCATCAGGGTAGCTGGGATTATGGGAAACTGAAAAATCTAGGTTCCAATACTGCCACCATAGACAGTTAGCTAATTAATAAGGTGCTATGTATCCTACTGTCAGTAAAGAGCTCCACCCAGTGGGATGATTGTTGGCTCTTGTATCTTCCACACCTTTCCATCTTGTCAGTAAAATTAAAACAGACATGCATAACTTGCATGGATCACACTCAACATCAGGGAAGGATTGCAGATGATATTGTAACTCTCCATTAAGATGATCATGCCAGTATCTGAATCCACTTGTTTCACAGGCAGCCACAGTTTAATGTAAATTAAACAAAAGAAAGCTGTTCCACTGTCAACAATTTCTTGCAAACAAGTTGGGATTATGTTAGAATTAACAAGGTTTAAAAGACGCTGTTAAGTGGCAATGTGCCACTGTCCCCAAGGCAATAATTCTAGTAGCTTTTAACACTGGAGAATGTCACAGATGAGAGACATGCAAATGGCAGCTAATTCTGCTTCACAACAGCTCAGATAGTCACTTTAGTCACTCATTTTCCAGTACACTCAAGAATTGATCTCTGAAAATAAAAACAAAAAATCTGCAGATTCTCGGCAGCTCAGTGATGGATCTGATAAAGAGTCATTAACCTGAAAAGTTAACTCCTATTTTTACTTCACAGATGCAGACTGACCTACTGAATGATTTTGTGGTTGTCTGTTTTTATTTCAGTTTTTTAGTACATTTTCAATGTCGGATGATGTCCTTACACTGTGACACAATGTCCTTTAGAGAAATGTATGGTAAATACATTTGGTAAAGGTCACTTTCTCCGATCTTTTCTGTTTTTATAGACTTTGCCTGAGGTGTGTTCGGAACAGGACGAGTTGGATTTCTTGATGGAGGCCCTGATAATTAGGTAAGAACATTTTAACAAATTATCAGAGGAAACAGTAAGATTCCTTGCCGAGCAGCATTAGAAGAAATAACTTTCCATTGTATTTCCCTCTTTTCTCTTCTCATCCCTTTCTTCTCAACCCAATCCCAGCACAAAACCATGATCAATACCACTCAAGTACTTCTTCTCCCTAAGTGAACAGGATGATCCGTGATGTTAGCAGTTCTAAGAGGTTACTGCTTCAGAGCTAACACACTTTAAATAGCTTGCAAAGAAGTCCCTTCTTGAAGGTAGTTGTGTTAAGGTGGATAAATTCAAGCCCACCAATCCTTACAGCTTTGAATGTCATTTTGAGGCTTCAACAGATCTAGGCTGCCGGCCACCAAAAGGTATATTTAAGAAGAAATGAAAAATTCTGTAAGGGCTTGAGGAACAGGGCAGGGTCTCCCTGTGTTCAAGTTCAGGGCCATCCCCTGGTGAAACTGTATCCCTCTTACCCACTCTGAGCCTCAAGGGGGACTGGTTGCAGTCCCAGTAGTCACCACGCAATCCCAGTGGTGCTGCTGAGACTGGTCATCTGTTGTCCATCTGTTCTTGATGGTGGGATAATCTCCCAGACAGGAACAGAGCAATCTTTTCTGATTCAGGTTTGGGCTGATATGTGACAAGTAACTAGGAGAAAGTGAGGACTGCAGATGCTGGAGATCAGATTCTAGAGTGTGGTTGTGGAAAAGCACAGCAGGTCAGTCAGCATCCGAGGAGCAGGAGAATCAATGTTTCGGGCTCAAGCCCTTCACCTGTTTCGACATGTGACAAGTAATGTTCATTTCATACAGTGAAAGGCAATGACCATCTCCAATCAAAGAGAATCTAGCCATCTCCCCTTGATATTCAACAGCATTGCTAATGTTGAATCCCCCCAACAATCAATATCATAGGGGTTAACATTGACAGAAACTGGACCAGCCACATAAACACTGAGGCTATAAGAACAGGTTAGACAAGACAGGAGGTTTTGCAAGTGGCTACAAAATTGTTGATTGCATTCAACATTTAGTCCATGGACTGAGTACACAGTTGTGCTGAATCTCAAATTTGGCCATCTATAAGGTTCTATGGGTTACCTGCAGCAGCAGACTGTAATCAACCACAACCTGGAACCTGATGGCTTGGCACATACCCCACTCTTCCATTGCACCACGCTAGGGAATCAAACCTGATTGCAGGAAGGGCTGCCAGGAGCAGCACCAGGTATACCTAAAAATGCGGTCTCAACCCAGTGAAATTACAACTCAGGATTCATTACAACTTGTGTGTTGAGCCCATGGTGGATTTGCTATGGGAAATGTAAGGTAACAGGGTTAGGATAGGGGGCTGGGTCTGGGTGGGATACATTTTGGAGGGTTGGTGCAGACCCACTGGACGAAACAGCCACTTTGCACACTGCAGGAATTCTTTGACTCAATATGAGTAAGACGGAGACAGCATTCAGTTTGGGCTGATTAGTAACAGCTAATAGAAACAGCAATCTCTTCAAATAACCCCAGCCCCAAAGCTGGGGGAGAAATGAACACCAGTGCAAAAGGCAAGATCAAATCTCAGCCAGAGGTGGCAAGTAAATAATTTAAGCTTCAAAATTCAAATCACACAACAGAACACAATGACCATCTCCAATAAAATGAGACACTAACCACCTTCCCTTGATACTCAATGGTATTACCGTTGCTGAATCTCCCAACTGTCAACATCATAGGGGTTACCAGTGACAGAAACTGGGAGAAAGTGATGACTGCTGGAAGTCAGAGTCAACAAGTGCAGTGCTGGAAAAGCACAGCAGGTCAGGCAGCATCTGAGGAGCAGGAGAGTTGACATTTCCTTCAAGAATGTGGATGGGGGAAGTAGGCTGTGAGATAAATAGAAGGGGGGGGGTTGGGTCTGGGGGGGAGGTAGCTTGCAAGGCGATAGGTAGATGCAGGTGGGGGTTGATGGTGATAGGTCGGAGCGGAGGGTGGAGTGGATAGGAGGGAAGGAAGATGGACAGGTAGGACAGTTCAGGAGGATGGTGCCAAGTTGGAGGGTTGGATCTGGGATGAGGTGGGGGGAGGGGAGATCAAGAAACTGGAGAAATTAACATTGATGCCATGTGGTCGGAGGGTCCCAAGGCAGAAGATGAAGCGTTCTTCCTCCAGGCATCAGGTGGCTTGGATTTGACAGTGGAAGTGGCCCAGGATTTGCATGTCTTTGGTGAGGTGGGAGGGGGAGTTAAAGTGTTCGGCCACAGGGCAGTGGGGTTGTTTGGTGCAGCTGTCCCAGAGATATTCTCTGAAATGGATACAGTAGATCCATTGCTCCCTATGTGGCCTCCTCTACATTAGGGAGGCAGGATGACAACTTGCTGAACTTTACAGAGAACATCTCCGGGACACACGCACCAAACAATCTCACCGCCCTGTGGCCGACCACTTCAGCTCCACCTCCCACTCCGCCAAAGACATGCAAGTCCTGGGCATCCTCCACTGCTAAATCCTAGCCACCCAACGACTGGAAGAAGAATGCCTAATCTGCCACCTTGGGACCCTCCAACCACAAGGGATCAGCATCGATTTCACCAGTTTCCTCATCTCCCCTCTCCCTACCTCATCCCAGATCCAACCCTCTAACTCAGCGCTGCCCTCTTTAACTGTCCAACCTGTCCATTTTCCTTCCCACCTATCCGCTCCACCCTCCATTCCAACCCAGTACCATCAGACCCCCATCTGCATCTACCTATCACCTTCCAAGCTACCTTGCTCCCAACCCCAATTCCCCTTCTATTTCTCTCTCAGTCCCTTCCCCCTCTCCACATTCCTGATGAAGGGCTTATGCCCGAAAAGTTGACTCTCCCGCTCCTGCTGTGCTTTTCCAGCACCACACTTTTAGACATTGACAGAAACTGGACCAGGCAAATAAAAACTATGGCTGCAGGAACTGGTTAGACACTGGATATTTTGCAGTGGATAATGCACCTTCTAATTTCCCACAACCTGTTCAAGACACAGGAGTGAGACAGAGTAGTCACCATTTGCCTCAGTGAGTGTGGTTTGCAAATATCTGTTTCCATGGATTTTAAAAGTATAAATTTTAATTTTAGGAGCACACATCTAATACTTCAATCTCAAAATTATGTAAAATGGAAATGTGATTGAAATACTGTTGAAGCAATATATTGTGGTAATCAGAATGCAATGCATTTATTTAATAATGTCAGAGTTAGTAGGGAGAAAACTTCAGAAATGGAGGACTCATCTTTGAGTTTTGCTAAGTCATGTGCTTTACACTTATCTCATTAAAATATCCAAACTATTTCAGCAGTTCCAGGTGAAATGAAGCTATCAGCAGTTTGTAAATAAAGGAATTCCTTTGTGGGATCTGCAAGGTTGGCAAAAAGGCAGCTAACTCCATTAACGATATAAATTGTTCCTGTGAGTTTTAGAATTTAATCGAAGATTTGATTTTGAAGCCAAAAGTTAATTATTATAAATTTCTGTTTGGAGCATACCATATATATTGTTCCGCAGGGCTTGGTGTTGGAACACCTTGCTGCTTGTTTTATACATTAACGATTTGGACTTAAATGTGAGGGGCACAATTGAGAAATTTGCAGATGACACAAAAAATAACCATGTAGTGGATAGCCAAGGCTGGCTGTAGGCGCCAAAATGATATATATTAGTGAGTGGAGTGGGCAGGAATGTGGCAGGTGGAGTTCAATTCTAATGAGTGTGAGGTAATGCATTTAGGGAGGTCCAACAGTAAAAGGGAATACAGAACACATAAGAGTATACTAAGAGGGGCAAACGAAGTGAGAGGGCTTGGCATGCAAGGTAACAGTAGAGACAGCACATATACATAAAAAGGCATATGAATACTCTCCGTCATTGGTAGAGGTATAGAATACAAAAGTAGGGACATAATGATGAGACAGTAGTAAGGTCACAACTGGAGTATTGTATGCAATTGGTGTATTTGCTCTGGAGCGAGGTGCAGAAAGATTGACTAGAATGTTATCAGAGCTGGAGAATTGTAGCTACGAGGAGAGATTGGAGAGGTCTGGGTTGTTTTCCTTGGAATAGAGAAAGCTGAGGGATGACATGACTGAGAGATGCAAATTGTGAGGGGGAGAGATAAGAGTGGACAAGAGGAAGTTGTTTCCCTTGGCAGAGTTGAAAAACCAGAGGTCATAGCTTCAAGCTAAGTGGCAGAAGAAAATTATTTTATGCGGAGGGTGGTGGGTGTCTGGAATTCACTGCCAAGTTTGTTGTGGTGGCAGAAACCCTTTGGCCTTTTGGTTAGCATGGACCAGTTTGGGCCAAAGGGCCAGTCTCCATGCTGTAGGATTCTATGACTCTATAATTCTAAAAGTCCAACAAAGCCAGACTAAGTAGTATCGTACCTAAACCTTAATACTGTCAAACCCAGAACTGAAATTCATGAAACATGAATGAGTGGTCAAATCGTGGTTAGTTATAAATGATTTTACATATCAAATCAAACACAGTTACAAAATCCTTCAAGATTTTGTCTTCCTCTCTAGGATTTTCAACTTTTTTTTTCTAACATTTAGCCTGATCCCCAGCTGACAGCATGCATATCCAACTTTCATTCTGTAGATACAGTTTTCATCAGAAATGCCATAAATCTACAAGACCTCCTCAACTTTGCTGGCGATTGTCAGGATGGTGTAGATCCACCAATGTTTTCTTTAAGTAACAGAAATTGCTGTAGCAACTGTGGATTTTCCTATTCTCAGTTTTTTGGATTTGGCATCAATTTTCTTCAGCCAGTATGTACTGCACCATTGCAATCACCATCTGAGTCTGATTCTTCTACATCCTTTTGTATGGTTTCAACCAGGGTCAGTCACTGCAGGCATCTCTGTTTCAATCTTATTCTCTTTTAAAAAATGGAAAGGACACATTCCCTTCTCAATTTCCTATTTCAATGAAAGTCTGCCTCAAAGACAAAAGCTTTGAAACCACAGATTCCATCAAGACATTCAAGAAGCTCAACACCATTCAGGACAAAGCAGTCCATTTGATTTGCCTTAAACAGTCATTTCTTTGATTATTAACACACAGTGACAACTACATGTACCATATAATAGATGTCATGCAACAACTCACCTTCAACAGCACTTTCCAGGCCCACAATATCTGATACCTACAGGAACAAATACAATAGGCACATGCAATACCATTATCTGCAAATTTTTATCCATGTCACGCATTATCCTGATTTGGAACAATATCACTGTTCCCTTCCTGTCATGGGATCAAAATGCTGGAACTCCCTAAACGGCAGCTGTGAGTTTATTGCAGCAGTTCAAGAAGGCAACTCACCAGTCATCACATTTTCACAGCAGTCAGGAATGGACAACAAACATTGGCCCTAACAGGGACTCCACATCTGATGAAACGATAAAAAAAACTACAAACATGACTGCATCACTCAAATTGTATGTCATTCTGTTTAGTGCCATTATTTGAGGGAATAGCAAACAAATTCACTATCAGAGGATCACTTAAGAGCATTACATCTACTGGATTTAGCTTGCCATGCACATTCCTACTTACTTATGTACTTAACCAGACTGCTTTTGCGATCACCAAACATTCTTGGTTTTTCAAAGGTTAAATTTTGCAGCCCTAGCTCCAATACATGCCTCCAAGGTTACATAGAAGTGCTACTTCTAAAATACTAGTTCAAATGGATTGGACCCTAAAATGTATGGTATGGGTAGCACAGGAGATGACTGGCCAGCAGAAGTGGCATTTGGTATGTGCAATGCCAGTAGAAATAGGGTTTCAAGGCTACAGAATTCTCCAGTTCTTGGAAGAGCAGAAATATTCCGCAGCACTGGAATATTTATTACTTTGTTCCATTAATGTTTTGCCAAATTCATCTCTCACTCAATCTTGTTTGACCCAGAAACCTGGGAATCTCTGCACTTGCAATAAAAATAAAATTTAATGGGAATGAGGTTCAATCGCCTTGGAAGCTGCCAGATCTCTCCCGGGTATTCGGATATTGGTCCTCATATATCTTCTTGTACATTGTCACATAACAAAATGATCAATGGTGTTCTTAAAAATTGTAAATGTGTCCTTTTTTCCAATGATTCCAGTAAATTCTGCCACCAGAATATTGTGCGATGTATAGGAGTCAGCCTGCAGGCTCTTCCTCGCTTCATTCTACTGGAGCTGATGGCGGGAGGAGACATGAAATCCTTCCTTCGAGAGTATCGACCTAAACCGGTAAGAAGTGATGTACTGTAAAGAGACCAACATATACATCATGTACACAGACCCATTAGGTCTCATTCATTTGTCATGTGCATTGCCTGGACCATTCGAAAAATTGTCCTATTTTAGTGTTCTAGATTCCAGTTCTTCCATTAGATTTGCAACTGATCTCATGTTCAGGTTGAATTAGGCCAGAATTGCTGCTGCAGTGATCCCCTTATCCAATCGAAATAGGCTGCCAATACTCAATGTATTCACATCCAGATCCCCATTTTTGAGATGCTCATTCATAGATGCAGAAAAGATCCCACTTTAGCCTCAAGTTGTGATCAGTTGCCAGATGACACAGATTAAGTGTCAGCATTTAACTTGATGCTTTATTCAGACAGGCTGGCAAAATATCAAGTGTTACTATTTTCTGAATTTCTATAGTTCTAATTGACGATAAACCCGAGGCACTTGGAAATGAAAAACCATGGATTAAAGGTTAATGTGTTAATGCAGGCACTGACGTTTGAAGTATAACTAGCACTTGTTACAATGTATTGGTTGTCAGTTTTTGTATCACTGATTGAAACTGGGTGACAGAACGTTATACTGGATCTGTGCTACATTGTATCAACAGCCTAGAATACTGACATACAAAATATTGAGCAGCAGAATAATGAAATGTTTCATTTATAATTAGGCTTGTATCATTATTGTCTGTCTAAACTGACACAAAAAATCATCTAAACGCAAAGTTTAACTTTAGGCAATTCATTCTCTCACTTGGCAAAGTTAACAAGTAGCTGCTTATATAATTAACATTTCCCTCTTCTCAGTAAAATTATTTGACAATTGGGGATAATCAGAGATGAAAAATAAACCAATGGTTTTCTCATTTTACTCCGAACTCTTACTTCTTACTGAATGTCACTTGTGTTAACCCCTGTCTCCCCAGTCCCGACATACCAGATGCTGTCTCATTCTGTCGTACATGTAAACACTCTTATTTTGCCACACAGAAGAGGAAGTAGAGCGCTCAGACTTACTACCCATTTTCACCAACTGTCCATCTACCACTTGCCATTGACATTAGAATTCAGAAATGTGGTCAAGGGCTTTACAGAAACAGCTAAGAGCCTCACTTGGACAAAGCAAAGTGGGGTCTTATGATGTCAATAGGATCCAGATACAATTTTCATAATTTTAAGTGGTAATTGGTGTAAAGCGGTAATAATCATGTTCTTTAAACTGCAACCTCTCACAGAATGCAATTGATCACATCAAATCTGGTCTTTTTTCTTCCATTTAATCTTTATGTCTCTCTGTCTCCCTCAAACACATACACGAAGAGGACCATCACCACAGGAATGCAGGAAACTACTTGAGAACGGGACAATTTTGGGCTCATTCATTTAGTGAAATGTCTTTTCCTGATGTTTGGGCCATTGGTAAATCCACTTACTGATGCTCTCTTTCAGTATAGGAATGAGGCTGAGAGATGGCAACAGTTCACAGGGCATAGAGGCAAAGTTCAGAATCATAGAATTGTTAAAGTACAGATTAAGGCCATTCAAATTGTAGTGTCTACATGTGCTGCCTAAATAAGAAATTCACATTGTACCATTTTGCCACATTTTCCTTGGAGCACTGCACATTCTTCCTTTTAAAATCAGTCAGGGCAGGTGATTTAAACTCAGTATTTAGCAGGTGAAAGAGATTCTTTGGGACATTCGTTGATAGAAAGGTGACTGCAATTGAGCAAACTAACAGAAAGGAACATGTTGATGAATAGTGCCTACAGCCTTGCTAATGGCTCTGAAATTGTTGGAATGGCATATCTCACTGTGTTGTAAAGGCGACATTTTGTGTGTAATTCACTTCAATCCATAATAAAAAAAATCAGACTGAGATATTTGGAAACTTCATCAGGGTTTATTCTTGCTAACGCTTTCTATGGGAGGAATGGACCTTTCCTGATCTGTTATAAGACATTAAGCTTTGGACCCAAAACATTAACTCTGCTTTCTCTCCACAGATGCTGCCAGACTAGCTGAATTGTACCAGTAATTTCTGTTTTTGTTTCATTAATTTTTATACCACCTTTACATAGTCACTACTTTATTTAAATGCTAATAGTAAAACTAATGGAGTGCTGTAAATCAAAAAGCTCTCTGTAGCAGTCAATAATAATATTGTATCATTTCCTGCCCATCATTTCCTGTTATTTTTATGCAAGAAACATGATAAACCTGTGCAATCACTGTTGTTATCCCAGCCATCTCTGGCACAGCTGAGATCAACAGAAAGGAAATTCATGCAGAACACCTATCAAGCAATAATTCATTTCCACGAATCTTGCATCTCTGCCAAAGATGTATTTCACCCTGATAATTAGAATATTTTTGTAGAATGCATCTTGTTCTACAATGGAACTCCAAAGACATCCTGGATGATCAAGAAAAGAACAAGAAGCAGTAGAACACAGGAACAGGCCCTCCGGCCCACCAAGCCAGCGCCAACACACAACATCTTTCTAAACTAAAAACTTCTGGCCTCTACACGATCCACATCCCTGTACTCCCAGCCTATTCATGTATCTGTCAAGATGCCTTTTAAACTTTACAATTGTATCTGTCTCTCCCACCTCCTGTGCAGCACATTCCAGACACAGTGTCCAAGAAATGCTTGAGCTCAAATCTCGGAGCTTGAGGAGGGATTGGAGTCATTGCAATGCATCTGCAAATCCAAGATCATCTCAAATATACAATTCAGCATGCGCATATCCCACAATTAAAGAAGTTGCAGGAGCTGTACACCATGCAGGCCAGGAGGAAGATGTAGGTAGTGAAGCAATATTCCAAACCAGTTTCATTTTAAATACTAGAATGCGTGACAACTGAGTGCTGGATGAATCATACCCCAACCATCCAGGTGATGATTTGGCTCTGTACAATAAGAAGTGCAAAAATGCAGTCGGCTGAGGGGATTCAATAGTCGGGGCATAGATTAATATTTCTGAATGGTATGTGCTGTAGGGTAATCTGCAATATGAAGGGGAACAACCAGAAGTTATGATACATACCTGAACCAATGACATAAGTAACAAAACTGCAGTGTTAGGAGCTAGGAAAATGATTAAAAAACTAAAAAGCAGGAATTTCGGAATTATTCTCATTGCCACTCATTGCTCAATGGCAATGAGTATAACAACAAGAAGATACTGTAGGTGATGGATGGATTTTGAAGAGATTGAGTAGCAGTAGCTAGGGAACTCCTTTAAACTGGAATAACCTAAATTATTTAAAAAGTTAGGGAATTGCACTGAAGAAAGCTGCTAAATCATTATACCACTAACCATGCAGGAATATTCTGCATCAGTTGATGAAGCAATTTGCAGAAATGACAAGAATGAGCATCTTTTTCCTACTCACAAAAACAACTGACATGGTTACGCTACCCAAACTGAATGGTATTATTCAAAGTTGTGTTGACATTACAGAGCTCACAAGGCATTGATGCAAAAAAAATCACGGTATGCCTATGGTTGAAGAGTTTAACTAAACTGTATAAAGATCAAATTTTCAGAAAATGCAATTGTAAATAATAGACTCTGGTCAGTTCCAGACAAGTTATCAACATTGCTTAGTACCTTTGGGAGATTTTGCTTCAACAGATTGCCATTTAGAATCATCCTGGTCCTAAAGGTTTTTCAACCAGCTATGTCCAATATTTTACAAGATCTGCATGGAGTCATATCCCACACAGCTGGAATATTGATACATAGGGAAAAGATTGAAGAACATGATCAGAGAGTTTAGGCAGTCCTAAATGCCAAATGCAAGGTATCTATTCGGTTTTGGAACACATGGTCAACAATGAAAACATTGCAGCATATCCTCAGAAGACTAAAGCAATTATGAAGTTCCCCACTCCAAAGTCAATCCAGGTACTCTAAAGATTTTTAGGCATGACAAGCCAGTTGGTGAGCGTTTTGCTTCACTTGGCAACCATCATAAACCCTTGGGACAACTCCTTAACAAGTCTCAAGGATGGTAATGGGTCATGGATTATGAGGATACGTTTTAGAAGATCCAGAATATGTTGACATCCACAGACATCTGTCCTATCACTAACCCTAGCCTTAACCCTATAATCCACCCCTTCCAACCATTTTAGCAGCCTTTGCTTGAGCTTAAGAACAGTAATCTTGGATTCTGGATAGTGCCATAAACCATTCCAATACACATCAACGGCATTATCAGACACAGAAACACAATATTACAGGGATTGAGGAAGAGGATTCCTCAGTTAGATGGGCTCAGGAGAGATTTTCAGAATACACCCTTGGGGTGAAAATGGTCATAGGAATGGCTCATGGACCTTTGGTTTCTCTGGATGAAAAGAAACTATCTAGAATACTTCCGAGAATACACAGTTTTTAACTTTGTTTTATGAGGTGCATCTATGAATGCGTACGCAGGCAGGGAACAATGACAGGTGCACTCTCCAGAGCACTGACCCACTGCCTCACCAGGTTTGGAAGCTAGTTGTACCAGCAGGGGAGTTGGGAGTTGTGCTTCAGGATCCAGCAGAAGGCCCAGCACAGCTTACTCCACAGGACCTGCCTGAGAGATTGTCATTCCATTCCTGGCAATTACCCAATGTCTCAAACTCTCCATAAAGGCCCCTGGACTTTGAGTTAGAATTGGAGTCTTAGGAAGGTTCCTATTGACACGAGATTAATATTTACCCAGGAAAGGTTAGAGAATGAAACATGCTTTAAACCTATGCCTGGAGTAGATGTCCCTGACATTCCCCAATTCAGTAACCCATCTCTGACCCATGAGAGCAGCCCCGCCCCCTCAACTCCACACTGAATCCTGTGATCTGAAACCTATTCCGCTGACCTGACCTCCCTTGCACCCGAACCCCTTTCTCCTTAGATATGAATCCACAACCCTCAAATTCACCCACCACAATATAGCTCTTGACCCACCTTAAGCACTAATCCACTTAGCAAATACCCTTGCCTCACTGGCAGGTGAACACATGCTCCCTCACTCAGCTGGAACCTTACGTTCTCACTTACTTGCTACCCATCTCATTGATCTTGCATCCCATCACCTTACAACCTGGCACTCTAACTGCTCATCACATCCTTCTACCACCCCAACCACATGCCATCCTATCACTCTAACAACTCTACACATGTACTGACACATTTATCATCTATATTATTATCTATAATAGCCTTTAAATGACTGAATATGACACATATCAATGAAAAGTTGGCACAGTTTTCACTCTGACCCTCTGATTCCTGGATTTGTATATGCCGCTTCAGATGAGAGGGCTGCTGGTCAGGAAATTTGAATGGAAAGCTCCACCATAGCTAAGTGTATGTTTTTTGTCCAATCAGGATAGGAAATATGGTTCCAACCCTCATCGGAAGATCTGAGAAATTGAGTTTTACTAAGTTGAATCGTACGCTCAGTCCATGGCAGCACAATTGCCAGCAAGCCACAATTAGCTAACCAGATCCACATGAGCTAATGAAGGATGTTTCAATATCCATCTGTATTGTACTGTAGATTGGCCAGAGCAAAGGCGTATTGGACTGGCCATGAGAACATATTTTGAGCACTGACTTCTCCAGTTGTGCAACAAATTACTGGTCATTCAAGCTTCACTTCAAGCAGATGTCCTCGGGAAGCTGTAGCAAGGACAATTGTAGATCCCCATGTATGGAGCCAGAGCTTGGCCACTGGTGTGGTGGCCTGGGATCTCCAAGACCATTGAAAGTCTCCTCACTAATTATGATATTTGTGCCATCCACAGACCAGAGCAACAAGAGCTACTGATACCAACCACATTTGCCACCAGACCATGGGAACAGATAGGCACAGATCTGTTTGCTTTTGATGAAACTCTTACTTCATTGTCATTTATCATTTCTCCCAATGGACGGAAGTTGCACACAACAACTTCTAATACTGTTATCGAGTTTTACATTACTGATTTGCATTGTACAATGGCCCTGAATTGGTTATTTTGGACAACAGACCACAGTTCAATTTGCACTCAGTTTCGGATTTAAAGTTGTCACGAGTTTGCTAAGATGCCCACAATAGAATGGGAATGGTAAGGTTGGGTCAGACAGTGCGGTTCCTATTGAAGAAGAAGTCCAGTTTCTACATGGCACTGCTGTTTTTCAGATCCACCCCTTTCCTATCTATCACCATCAAATTTTAGATTTAGGTTTAGATTCAGATTTTATTGTCACGTGTACTTGAGTACAGGAGTAAAATAAAAAGTGTGCAAAGTAGTCATTCTTTGGCACCATCGAAGTGTACAGAAGACAGGATTACAAACAGAAGCGGAAATTATAAAAAGCAGACAAGAGAAAAGGAACTGCCCCAGACCACTCCCCTGCCTCCACTACGAGTTCTCGCTGCCAGAGAAACAAAGTCCATTCTTAAGTCTGTGAATACTCAGGTGCCCCAAGTCCACGCACAGTGCCACACCTGGAACACCACCACCTCCTCCATCAGGTACCTGGGCCCAGCCAGTAGGGCCATGCCATGCCACTGCCACTGGGACCATGTCGCCATTCTCAGCGCCTTCTTGCCTCCACCGGTATCCCAAGCCACCGAAAACGAGAAAAGTAAATACAACAAAAGTAAAAGAAAGAGAGATAAAAAAGAAAGGCAGACTGAAGCGACTAACCCCAGGCTCAAGGCCCAGGCACGAATCCTGCCACTCCGCTGCCGCCATGTTATTAACACAGGTGCCCCCTGTGGCCATGCACACTCTGTTTACTCAGAGTTACTGATGAGCAGGAATCCAAAGACTCAGCTCCCAATCCTATATGAGCACAATGGTGGTGCTTACGGCATTCACTATTAGTCCTTGCAAACCCACAGAGATTTGAGAGAGAAAACAGCACATAGTATTCACCCTGATCATTGGCCAATAATTAGTGATCATGGATTCAAAATCAGTTGCTAAAAACTTGGAGGAGACTTTTGGATTGTTGTCACAATAGAATAGTCAGTCTGGAAAAATAGTAGAAACCAATTCCATTGTTAAGTGTAAAAGCGAGTTGGGCACATAATTGAGGATGCGGATCTTAGAAGGTTACAGACAAAGCAAGAGTGTGAGACCTCTTACAAAGTGTCAACACACACATGTTGGATCAAATGGCCTCCTCCTAAACTACAGGGATTCTGTGACTTTTTGAAGAAATTTCTTCCTGGATTATTTCTCTGAAATAATAAATCAAATGAAGTACTTTAGTTCCATGAGTTACCATGACTTCCCTATTAGTTTGAGCTTATTGATCTTACCAAATGCAAGAATAAATTATTCAATAAGCTGTCTGCAGAAATTGAAGATGCAACATTTAATTTTGAAGTTTATCAATTAATGAATAAGTATTGTTTTAAATTAATTCACAGTTCAAGTCTACCTAAGTAAGTAACTGATTTATAGTTATAAACTTACATTTCAAATGATATGACTCAGGTTTATGAAGGGAAGTGACAAAAAATAATCCTGAGAAATGCTCATTGTAATGAATTGCCCTGAGGTAAGTGCTATGATGAAAGCTGTGAATTTTATTCTCTCTTCCTTTACTGCTGATATTGTGACACATTTATGCCATCACTGCCATTTGAAGATGGCATGCCAAGTCTGATTGTGCCTGACCTGCAGGAATATTGATTTTGTAATGAGAAGAATATGGATTTTGTAATGTAAATCCTGAAGATATCTTAATTTGATGAAATTTGTAGGTGTATTGAGTTCATGATGCAAATCCTTAAGTTATATTGGGGTAGATTTTGAGTCTATGCAAATATGTTGAACAGTGATTGCAAGTCCACATTCCAATTTATCCAACTTCAGAATAACTATAATCTATCTGGCTGCTGTCCTTTGTATTTTAGCTTCAACTCGCTTTCTTTTAATGTATAGTATTCCTACAGTTAGGAAGCAGGCCATTTGGCCCATCGAATCCACACTGAGCCTCTGAAGAGGATCCCACCCAGACCCACACCCCATATCCTATCCCGGTAATCCTCTATTTCCCATGGCCAACCCACCTAGGCTGCACATCCCTGGACTCTATGAGCAATTTAGCATGGCCAATCACCCAACCTGCACATTGTTGGACTGTGGGAGGAAACCGGAGCACCCGGAAAAAATCCACGCAGACACGGGAAGAATGTGCAAACTCCACACAGACAGTTGCCCGAGAGTGGGATTGAACCTGGACCCTGGTGCTGTGAGACAGCAGTGCTAACCACTGAGCTACCACTATTTCTTAATAAGCTTGATCTGTTATAAGCCTGAAGAAAATGATGAAATTTTCTGTTCTCACTGGTGTTGAACTTGGGTAGCAAGACGGGCATTTAATTAGGCATGGTAATGGCATACCTAAAACCCACCTCCACCAGAATTAAGTAGTGGGCAGCAAGAGCCATGAATAACCTGCCCACCGCACTAACAATTGACATCATTAGTGGCCAGACCTCTGTGCCACAGCTTGGACTAACCCAGTGATGGGTAGGTCTGTTACCACATGGCATGCCTGGCAGTTAATTCTATGAGGAGCTTGTCATGTCCAGGTAGGAGGTTTGGAGGATTTCCTTTGATCAAGAACCAAAATCATGTCTCACAAACTTGATTAGGTTTTTTGAAGAAGTAACAAAGAGCGGTAGACATGATCTGTCTGGACTTCAGTAAGGCATTCAACAAGGTTCCCCATGGGAGACTAGTTAGCAAGGTTAGATCTCATGGAATACAGGGAGAACTAGCCATTTGGATATAGAACTGGCTCGAAGGTAGAAGACAGAGGATGGTGGAGGAGGGCTGTTTTTCAGACTGGAGGCCTGTGACCAGTGGAGTGCCACAAGGATCAGTGCTGGGTTCACTACTTTTTGTCATTTATATAAATGATTTGGATGTAAGCATAAGAGGTATAGTTAGTAAGTTTGCAGATTACACCAAAATTGAAGATATAGTGGACAGCAAAGAAGGCTACCTCAGATTACAACGGGATCTTGATCAGGTGGGTCACTGGGCTGAGGTGTGGCAGATGGACTTTAATTTAGATAAACATGAGGTGCTGCATTTTGGGAAAGCAAATCTTGGTCAGAGGATTGAGTAGAGGAGTTGGGAGGTCATGTTGCAGATGTACAAGACATTGGTTCAGCCACATTTGGAATATTGCGTGCAATTCTGGTCTCCTTCCTATCGGAAGGATGTTGTGAAACTTGAAAAGGTTCGGAAAAGATTTACAAGGATGTTGCCAGGGTTGGAGGATTTGAGCTATAGGGAGAGGTTGAATAGGCTGGGGTTGTTTTCCCTGGAGCATCGGAGGCTGAGGGGTGACCTTATAGAGATTGTATAAAATCATGAGGGGCATGGATAGGATAATAGACAAAGTCTTTTCCCTGGGGTGGGGGAGTCCAGAACTAGACGACTTAGGTTTAGGGTGAGAGGGAAAAGATATAAAATAGACCTAAGGAGCAACTTTTTCATGAGAGGATGGTACGTGTATGGAATGAGGAAGTGGTGGAGGCTGGTAAAATTGCAATATTTAAAAGACATCTGGATGGGTATATGAATAGGAAGGGTTTGGAGGGATATGGGCCAGGTGCTGGCAGGTGGGACTCAATTAGGTTGGGATATCAGGTCAGCATGGACAGGTTGGACCAACTGATCTGTTTTTGTGCTGTACATCTCTATGACTTTATGACTCTAAGTACCTTTGATCAAGGGACTCGACATCAGGAAGAATAATGCCCACTGATGAAGGTCACCTTGCTCTTGCTACTGACCACCATGCCCCATTCTGCCCATGACCCACCCACACACACATTATGTACCTGTAGCGCAGAAATAGCTACCATCTATTAGTTTCTCCATCATGTGCTTATCTAGTTTCCCCTTAAGTGCATCTGGACCCCTCACCTAATGACTGCTTGTGGCAGCAAGTTTCACATTTTTTGCACTCTTTAGGTAAAGATGTTCCTTCTCCGTTCTTAATTGGATTTCTTGGTGACTGCCTTGTATTGGCAGTTTTTACTTATGCTCTTCCACTTAAGTGGAAAGATTATCTTTGTATCCATTTCACTTGAGCCATACTGGCATCCACGTTGACTAAAACTGGGCCTGTTGGTATGCTCCAGATTAAGGAAGTAGTCAGACAAATCTTCTCGGAGCGAAAAGAGCAAGCCTACAGGCGACACTTCCAGTCGAGCAAGTGGATAAAGGGAGGGCAAGGCCCAGGACTTTCACTCCTATCCTGCTCGCTAATCGGTATTTAATTTTGGAAACTGGTGAGGGAAATTGTTCCTCAAGAGAGTGCTACTGAGCCAACTAAATAACACCACAGGTATCTGACATAAATGGGGGAATGGAGCAGTAGAAGGGCAATAATAATGAGATTCTGTAGAGAGAGGGTCAGACAGGCATTGCTGCTAAATGAAGGTAACTCCAGGTTGATATGTTGCCTCCCAGGACCCAGGGAGTCAAGGATGTCGCAGAGCAGCTATTTTTCTAAAAATAGGTTAGAGGTTCACCTGGGCACACCTCCACCTAGGTTACTTCATACATTCAATCACATCTCTGTTCACTAGAACTATGGCCTTACTGTTAATGCTGTTCTTTACACTGGGCAAAAGAAAGAGAATTTGGGAAATAGCCCAATCGAAACAATTGATGATAACTTAAGTGAGATCAAATTTCACCTGAAGACCAAATAATCTATTCAACTTGTAAGTCTAAATGAATTATTAAAAGCAAGCTGTGATATTATCTCATGAGTATTTGGTAAGAGTTCAAATTGATAATAAACTGAAAACAGAAAGTCTTTGAAATTCATAGCAGGCCTTGAATATGAGCTATTTTTGACTTGATGCAGAACTCTGTTTCTGTTTCCATAATGCTACCAAATATGCTGAAGATTTCCAGCACTTTCAGCTTTTATTTCAAATTTCCATCATCTGCAGTTTCTCACTAATAAGAGTTAACACATCAAGTTGCAGGAGCAGACAATAAGGAAGGCTGCAGAGAATCATCACAAGCTCAAGGAAGAAAGAGAACACTACAAATACAAAGAGAAGAAACAGGGGCATCAGTGCTAGCACCTGGAAATGCTTTATAAATTCCCAATAGAGGGAACATGAAAGCCAGCACTGACACGCTATTGAAATGATGGAAAACAGCCCGTCAACTGCAAATCCAACTGGTCATTTCTGAGTTTCATCTGCACTGGGAATTAAGAAGCAGATGCAGAATAGTTGGCCCATGCCAATCAATTTGCAGGCAATTTCTTGAGCCAACTAATTAGCCTACTTACTGTGAGCTTTGGCTGATATCCCCAAAACATCTCAGAAGGATGATGCAAAGGGAGTAGAATATTGTAGGTGTGGTAATTGTGGATTGAAAGGTGCTGCCACCATTTCTTTTGCATTGATTTTGTCTAAGGGTCTCCTTGTTTACAACAGTAGAAGAACAACCACTATTGAGTCTGAACAAGAAGAGACCCTTTACAAGATGTAAAGTCAAGATGCATGGTGGCTCAGTGGTTAGCACGGCTGCCTCACGGCACCAGGGCCCCAGGTTTGACTCCAGCCTCGGGCAACTGTCCTTGTGTCCACATGGGTTTCTTCCTACAGTCCAAAGATGTGCAGGTCAGGTGAATTGGCCATGCTAAATTGCCAATAGTGTTAGGTGCATTAGTCAGAGGGAAATGGGTTTGGGTGGGATGCTCTTCAGAGGGTCGGTGTGGACTTGTTGGGCTGAAGGGCCTGTTTCCATACTGTAGGGAATCTAGTCTAAATTGTCGTATGATAGGAATAAAGTACAAATGCTCTTGTAAGATAAACAGTATTTTTAAGACTGGGTTATAGGTCTTCATTTCACAACATCCTAAGTAGTCATTGAAATCATCAGATTACATGAAGCTTAACACACTCTCCAACGTTAACCCTTTCAGAATTATTATCTTTGACAACAAAAGGTGTGTCGCAAACCATCAAATTTCTGATTTGAAAAACATCAACCATGGAAGGTATGAGGTATGACACCATGTTGTGTGTGTCGTTCTTGGGATGGATTTCAAGTTGTCAGAGAGGATAAGAATGGGCATGGGCTGTTGTTTAAAGCCACCAATAGGAATTGAGCTTGCTCAGAGTTTAAGTGGCTTTGGTAGGTGCAATAACAGTCCACTCTGTATTATTGGCCGATTAAACATGGCAAAGAGTTTGTTGTTACCTTGTTAAGGATGAGACATTGACAACCTGTTTTCAAGGGAGTTGGTTCAAAATATAGTCAGAACCACAAGTGAGAAGAAAAGGTTGCAGCACAGTGGGGGTGGGTAGTGATTGAAAATAGTGAGAGACAGAGACAAGAAGAGCATTGAAGGAGGAAGGCTGAGAGATGGAAGCTGTTGTGCTCTTCTATGAGAAGAAATGATCTTAATATCTTTCTGCTGTTAACGGCTTTTTTGTGGGGGCAAGGTGGAGTTGGAATTGATTGGAAGTGAGAAGTGGGGTGTGATAGAGGCAATCTCCAAGATCCAGTGCCAATCGTTATGACACGGGGTAAACCCTCCTGCTTAATTTAAACCAGCAACACAGAAAAAATTTATCCCATATAGCAATCTGTGAAAATTTGAGAGGTCAAGAACTATTTAAAGTAAAAATTAACAACAACTTTATTTCTTAAAGTATAACAGAGAATAATTAACTAACAACTATTTACAACTCCTTCCTCTAACCTATCTTTTACCTTCCCTTCTGTAATACTAGTCTGATGAGCCCCCCCAATTTGGATTTACCAAAAATTCAAGTTTCAAAACCAGCCAACTGTCAGATCTTCTATTTGGATCTTCCTGTGTCTTCTTTTCTTCTTCTTAGGGATTATGCTTCACCGGTCACGGATCGATAAAGATACCTTTAAGAGGTCTATTTTTTGGGCAGTGTCTACATGCTGGTAGCTTGCAGTTCCCCTCCCAACTGTTCAATTTTCCCCAGTCTTATACCCCCAAAATACCAGATTGTTTCATTGGCTTTTAAGATTGTCAATATACTAAATTCAAACTTGATTGGAGTTTGTTTTTTTTGGGGGCGTATAATTTAAACTGATTGGCCTAATTCAAATCTGTTTTTGTCTCCAGGCAACCAGCTACCCTAGATACCCCAGTACCTGGACCACATCTTACATTGTATCTTATTGAGAATACTTGGTGCTGTCAGGTAGTTCTGCTAGCTTTTAACTCTCTTAAAGGTACAATACACCCACATCTTTAGAACACAGTGAAGGAAGGGCATAACTGGAAATGTTATCAAGCTTTTGGTCCAAAAGGCCAGAATAGAGGCAACCATGGCAAAGGAGTGAGAACAGGGGTAGGGGGGAGCGGGGAATGGCTGCACAGTTTGCATCTGACACAAGCTTCACAAGCTGCACTCCACCATTCTGCCAACCCTCACTTCCAATCCTTCAGAGATTCACCAAAAGAGAAAGACAGAGAAAGCCTCAATGCAAGAACTTTCCCAGTGCTATGTAGCTTATTATTTAACTATTAGTTACATCCAAAACAGCTAAGTGACTCACATTACTGATGCACTGGCCTTTGCTCACAGCCACTCTTACAAGGTTTACCCCTTGTGGAAGAGGATGAGTTGGAGGCACACTGCTAACTAGAAACTCTTGGAACAGCGTGCCCATGCCAGCCTTGGCATGGAGGTGCAAAGGGTTTGGGGGCATCTCCAAAGGTTAAGGCGCTGATAGTGCTGGGGGGCAGCTTCTGTCCCAGATTTGATTCCACAGATGTATCACCATCCTCCAGTGCAGCCAATGTGGGAGGGATGGTGACAAGGGAATTCCACCGTGAGGGTTAGCCCCCACTACCTTGTCACCTTCTGATGCCCTCTCAGCTCATTTGTGATTCTTGATTTTTGGAGGGGGATGAGGGACAGTTGGCATCAACTCTAGACTTCATTATATCATTTGTACTATTCACTGGTTCTGCCTGCCGTGCATCCTTTGCATTTCAGTGTGCTGTGCCTGCATTCATTGCTAGTCATGGTTGTTCAAGCGATTGACTGCTCACTCAATGGCGGAGCCCCTGCTCTCAAAGCCCTGAGAAATAGTGGAGCACATGAGTTAAATGGACTCCTTCTTTCTCAATCTGAAACTGCGTAGCTTTGAGTGATTCTGACATGTGGCATAAATCTTACACTGTCTGTCCTGATGGAGGTGCCTGTTTCATGACTCACAAGGCTTTGTGCTGAACAGAACTGCACCTCTCCGTCTTTGGATCGGGGCTAACCAAAGCTAACACAGCCTTCCCTGAATCCTCCAGCTTTGAAATGTAGTGTGCTTCCCCCTTTGCCACCATCTCTAACACTGGGCAAAGACCCATCGAAGTGTGAGTGTCCATAGTGGTGATGGGTGTGCCAGTGAGATGCCAATTCTTTCAATTCTTGGCCACTTGTAATCTGAGCTTTACCTCCCGTCCCTTGGCAATTGACCTGTGGAGGACAAAAGAACAAATGATGATCAAAGATTGGAACAGCAAACAGATAATTCTGCTGTTAATGAGATGGCAGCTTGTGGATTGATAACTCATTGAATAGGGAGTATTGTCATGTCTCCCTAAAACCTGAGATGCTGTGATGCTTCCATTCTGACTACTTTGACTTCTTTTCCCCATCTCCAGCATTCCTAACGCTTGACACTGGCCATATCAAGAGCCCTGTTAGTTTGCAATGCCCCATTCCATCTCTCGCTCCTGTTCATTCAACCTGAAGGTATCATTTTTAAATACGATGTTCATTCAGCTTCACTTGCCAGTAACTATCCTTTAAATCAAGGATAGTAAAGATTTGCTCAGCAAGACTTCTCCAGTGACTGGCATGGGGTAATGAGATCGCTTCAAAGTTCTGTTGAGTTCCTGTGGATTTATGCTGTCATGCCTCCCTGGGGTAACATGCTGGAAATCAAGCCCCATTATCCCTGGAGCCAACACAAAATTTAAATGTTTTATCAAAGTCCCCTATTTTACTTATATGATAGACTCAGGTTAACAAAAAAAAAGTATAACAAGAATTAATATTTATTAGAAATAAGTAAATTCTAATCACAAGTGAACAGCTATGAATGATCAGGTGGTTAAAACTCTAACCCTCTTCTAAAATCCTATACACATATACAGGGAAATGCAAAACCATTGGCTTTAAAGGCGGAGGGAATAAAACTGGAGAACCACAGTTCAGTAGCACCAATCCACAGGGTTAGTTGAAATGATCCTTTTGCTTGCCAGGCTTTCTGTTCTTTAACCTCTTTTGTTGTTTGTTTTTCACTTCTTTGTAGAAGGTACTGGTGATTAGTGCACTAATTGCAAAATCTCTTCGTTACTGGTTATAGGCCACATCTTACAGCAACTAGGGGATAGGTTTTCTTCAGACTTAAGATATTTGTACTGGAGAGAGAGGGAGGGAGAGAGAGAGAGAGAGAGACCATCTCCCCTTCCAGAGGTCTGAAGCTTTCATTGTATCACTCACAACCTCAAGCTGCTCAGCTTTCCAAGAGCCAATGAGTTTTGGTCAGGCTGGTGACCTTTGCCACCCACAACTGTTCACAATTCCACAAACCAATCAGCTCCTTGTTCCTGGCCAAATCTCACTTTGTATACACACTCTGGGCTAAGCTGTCTCTGGTCATATTGCCCATGATTGTGTGCAAAGCAATGACATTAATACGACTTTACAATGAATTTTGGTAACTTGTTTTTTAAATGTTCAGTCGGTTCTAATATAATGCGATAGTTCCGTTCTCATACAATCTCAATTTATAAGAAAATCAAGTAATAGCCGCATCATTTAAACTCATGGGGCCAGAATCGCTTTATAGCCAATACAGGTAAGGGAAAGTTCACATTCTACAAAAAACTGTCTAAATTCTTCAATTGCATTAAAGCCAATTTGCATTGAAGAAACATATATTCTAGCAGAACTGCCTTCACAAAATTCCTTGCTCAGTCCTTTGATATAAAACTATTTTTCCCAATTCAATCCACCATCAAAAATTAATTTAAATGAAAATATGCTGTTTTTACAATACATATTCTCTGCCTCCCAGTTTATTTCATTGCTACTATGCTGATAATCCAGTTTATTGGAGGTGTAACTTTTTGATTGCATTTTCTGGATCTTCTACCTTGTTTTTCAGGTTGGACTTTAGGACAATTGAAACTCTTTTCAGCAGGTGCTAAGTTGGTTTCACACTGTCATTTATTTGGAGGTGATATTCACTTAGAAGTCTCCAACGCCTGTAAAAATGTTTAGTAATCAATGGCCAGGGAACTGATACAAATCTTTGATAGAACTTGGTGGGTTTTAGCCCAGGCTTTGGAATTGCTTCAGCTGAGATGAGTGCTTTTTCTCTAAAGCTCTAAATCTTCATTCTTCCCATTGCTTTGGGCTCTTAACCTCATTTAACCTCCTGGGATGAACATAGTTTCATCATTTACCTTCAGTCTTATCTTCAAGGGCTTAAATTTTGAGTTACCACTTTGAACAACTTCAAACTCATGATAAAAACTAAAGGAACTGCAGATACTGTAAATCAGAAACAAAAACAAAATTTGCTGGAAAAGTTCAAGTCTGGCAGCATCTGTGAAGAGAAATCAGAGGTAACTTGCTCATTTGACCCTAAATGTTAACTCTGATTTCTCTCCACAGATGCTGCCAGACTTTCTGACTCACGATGTTGCACTGAGGTCAGTGTGACACTTCATATTCACTCAATGTTCTCCTTCTTTTGTCATCATTCTAACAAGCACAAATTATTTATCACTTTTAGACCTGATGCTGTTGTGTGTCCCATGGCATTATCAGGTGACATCTCTCCAGGCAGCCATCTTTGTAGATCTGCATCACTTCTTTCTAGCTAAATACTTGTCTGAAAAGTCATTCAGTCACTTGCAGTTGGAACATTGTTTTTACATGCTGGACATGCTTTCTTTTGCGTGATTTTCTTCTCAAAACATACATGGTATCCTGTGGCCGTGATCTTTCTGATGGCCCATCTGCAAATATTTCTTCTTTTCCTCCAATATTTTGTTCTCTCTTGGTCTGGAATGTCTCTCGATATATGTGACATATTCTCACAGTGGGCTCTCTTAAGCCTAACACAATCTTATTTCTGATTACATCAGGTTTAAGACCATAAGACCATAAGACATAGGAGTGGAAGTAAGGCCATTCGGCCCATCGGGTCCACTCCGCCATTCAATCATGGCTGATGCGCATTTCAGCTCCACTTACCAGCGTTCTCCCCATAGCCCTTAATTCCTCTAGACAACAAGAATCTATCAATCTCGGCCTTGAAGACATTTAGCGTCCCGGCTTCCACTGCACTCCGTGGCAATGAATTCCACAGGCCCACCACTCTCTGGCTGAAGAAATGTCTCCGCATTTCTGTTCTGAAATGACCCTCTCTAATTCTAAGGCTGTGTCCACGGGTCCTAGTCTCCTCGTCTAACGGAAACAATTTCCTAGCATCCACCTTTTCCAAGCCATGTATTATTTTGTACGTCTCTATTAAGTCTCCCCTTAATCTTCTAAACTCCAACGAATACAATCCCAGTATCCTCAGCCGTTCCTCATATGTTAGACCTGTCATTCCAGGGATCATCCGTGTGAATCTCCGCTGGACACGTTCCAGTGCCAGTATGTCCTTCCTGAGGTGTGGGGACCAAAACTGGACACAGTACTCCAAATGGGGCCTAACCAGAGCTTTATAAAGTCTTAGTAGTACATCTCTGCTTTTATATTCCAACCCTCTTGAGATAAGAGACAACATTACATTCGCTTTCTTAATCACGGACTCAACCTGCATGTTTACCTTTAGAGAATCCTCGACTAGCACTCCCAGATCCCTTTGTGCTTTGGCTTTATTAATTTTCTCACCATTTAGAAAGTAGTCTATGCTTTTATTCTTTTTGCCAAAGTGCAAGACCTCGCACTTGCTCACGTTAAATTCCATCAGCCATTTCCTGGACCACTCTCCCAACCTGTCTAGATCCTTCTGTAGCCTCCCCACTTCCTCAGTACTACCTGCCTGTCCACCTAACTTCGTATCATCGGCAAACTTCGCTAGAATGCCCCCGGTTCCCTCATCCAAATCATTAATATATAATGCGAACAGCTGTGGCCCCAGCACCGAACCCTGCGGGACACCGCTCGTCACCGGCTGCCATTCTGAAAAAGAACCTTTTATCCCAACTCTCTGCCTTCTGTTAGACAGCCAATCCTCAATCCATCCCAGCAGCTCACCTCGAACACCATGGGCCCTTACCTTGCTCAGCAGCCTCCCGTGTGGCACCTTATCAAAGGCCTTTTGAAAGTCTAGGTAGACCACATCCACTGGGTTTCCCTGGTCTAACCTACTTGTTTAAGTTGTCTAAACTCATGGAATTTACCTCGAGGTGAGTGCTATCACATTCTGTTTAGTAGTCTCTCTTTCTCCTTCTACTTTGATGTTGAACACATAGTGTTCAAAGTAACATTAGTGGAGGATTTAAAATGTATCTTTAATGCCTTCAGAATCTCTTCTGGGTTCAGTGCTCTGCAGCTGAGGCATATGCTACAATACAGCCGTGGCACTCTTTCCCTGGCACTAATACCAGGGTTGCTACTCATATTTGCTCAGTTCTTTCAATGAATTCTGTAGCTATTTTACAGTGTTTCTACTGAGTCTGTAGCAAATTCTAATTCTCTGTCTCATGTCTCATTTATTTACATGGCAGTAGGGAGTGGAAAACACACAGCCATTCTGACTCATCCTGTAATCCAAGGTTGCAGACTTTGATTTTAACTCATCTTCGCAGTTTTTGTTTTACAGCAGCTTGCTGTCTTGCAACTTTGAACATTCACTTGACCTCAGCTTCACACTTCTGGCATCATGTTTCAAGTAATGTGTTCAATGGTTATTACTTTAACTTAAAAGCAGTATACTGCAGATATAGAGACCACATGACACTGGCAGGCCACTTAGTACACCATGTACAAATTCATTTCTCCAAACAATGTCTTAACAATGTAAAATGTCAAGGAGAGCTTCACTGGTGTGTTAATAAGTGCATTTTAAAACTAAGCTACATTTGGCTTCAGCATATCAAAAGAGGAAAGAGAGGTAGCGAGGCAGAGAAATGTAAGGAGGGAATTTCAGAGCTTAGGACTGGGGCAACTGAAGTCAGATGTGCTGATGGTGAAAACATTTCAACAGTTTTGGAATTTGATGATTCACCCATCACCCCTCAGTGTTGGCTAGGTGTGAGATACTACTTGGGCAGCCGAGTTTTGGATGGCTTCATGTTTACAGAAAGTAGAATGGTTAAGATCAGAAGTGCATCAAAGTATTAAAATTCAAAGATAACAAACATATTAACAAGGACTTCAGCAGCTGATAAGCAGATGACTTGAAACTTGAACAGTGTTGGGCAATTTTACAGAGGTCGTAAAGAATTGGATATTTTTATTGAAAGTGCAGATATATAGTGGGAGGCTAACCTTGAGAACAAATATGATACCAAGGTTATAAACAGTCTGATTCAGCATCAGGAATATGCCAAGTATCAGGGTGGAGTCAGTAGTTAGAGAACAAAACTTGTGAAGAAACTTTATTATGCACCAGACCAAATCCCTTTCAAATATATCAAGGAGGTAGCCTAGACCCTAACTTTTCCATGTTTCAGGACAAGTTTAAGGTGCTGTGTTCCAGATGTTATTTGATAGTTACACTAATCAGGTTTTAAGCAAAACACACATTATTCTTACCGAAAAGTTAAAATACAAACAAGAGAAAGAAGAATTGTAATTAGTTAACATTGGAAAACTAATAAAAAATAACAGATGATTTAACTTCTAAACAGCAAACTGTTCCAATGTAATAACATCCCATAAACACACTCTTGGCAAAGGCAAATTCAGTAAAACAGATTGTTTCACATGTGATTCTGGCAGCAGAGAACTCCAGCTTTTAGCTATAACAGAGAGAGGAAAAACAGTTTCCACATCCATTTTCAAGACCCTAGCAACTACTGAAAGCTAAACTAAAACCCTGGTTCTGTGTGAGCCTGACTCCACCCATTCATGCTGCTTCTATTGTTCCAATTTAAAGAAAAACCCACGGCCTCCCAGGCTGTTTCCTTTATTGGCTTGGAGGAGACAGCTCTGTCCCTATGGCTGAAAGCCTCTTCAAAAAAAAGGACAAAACATACTTCTCAAAGCCATAGTGTCATCACATACAGAATTTAGTAGGAAGAAATTTCAACTCATCTAATACTCAATATTGGACAAAACGGCCTTACAATTTAAAGATGATTGAGTGGAAAAGTGTGAGGTAATGCACTAAAGGAGAACTAATAAGGCAAAGGATTATACTATGAATGGTAGAACCTGGGAAGCACTGAAGATCAGAGGGATCTTAGTGTGCATGTCCACATATCCCTTATAGTAGTCAGGCAGGTAGGTAAGAGGTTTAAGAAGGCATCTGGAATATTTGCTTTGATTTGCCTTAGAATACAAGAACCACGAGAGTATGCTGGAACTATAAGAAATGCTTATAAGCCACAACTGGAGTATAGCACGCAGTTATGAATCAACATGTTCTAGGAATATGTGTTTGAACTAGAGAGGGTGCAGAGGAGATTTATCAGGGTGCACTCTGGACTGGAGAATCTCAGCTCTGAGGGATGATTGGATGGACTGGGGCTATGTTCTTTGGAGCAGCAAAGCTGAGAGGTGTCCTGATATAAACTGTGTAAGATTATGAAGGGCATAAATAGAGCATATAGGAAAGTACTGTTTCTATTGGTACAGTCATCAGTAACCAGGAGGCATTGTTTCAAGGCAAGAGGGTTAAAGGAGAGTTAAAAAGAACTTGATTTCAAACAGAGAGTGGTAGACCAGTGATCTCTGCCTGAAAGGGTGATTGAGTGAGAGATGCTCATAACATTTAAGTAGATTTTAGATATTCACTTGCATTGTCCTTGCTTCCAGCGGTATGGGCCAAGTGCTGGAAAATTGGATTAGTGCAGTCAGAAGTTGACTGGCATGGACACAATGGGTCTGTGAACACAATGCTGTGTGCCCGAGATTCAGTCAAGAGAAATCGTGCCAAGTCAAACTGCAGAAAAATCTCTCCTAAACTTAAGAATGGATGGGAGAAATAAAGAGCACTGATAGGCTTATGTAGGCTATGTGGTTTACTCTTGGCTTTATTTGTGATATTTCACATTTCATCTCCTTCTATCAATGTGGAAACATCAGAAATTTAAAGTACATTCAAGTGAGTTGTAGAAATCACATTTCAGTATCAAAAATACTCAACGTTAGCAATATCAGTATGTTTTAGGTAGAGGATTCAAACATGGAGCAAACAAGATGAAAGGGTTTAAGTGAGATTCCAAGAGAAACATATATTAGGCAAAGACTGATATGTTGCCATTCATAGAGCTGACAGTGCTTTAGCAGCACGAAAAATAAGAGAGCAGAGTGACAGTTCAAAACACAAAACTCGAGGACATATCAGGTGCTCAAATGAAGCAGCACAAATATCTGCCCATCTCTTTTCCAACATCCTTGAAAGTATGACATTGAAATTCTGATGAAAATCTGATTACTGAGTGGAGAGATAATCCAATGTTCACATGGTAATCTGTAATCAAGATCAATGTAGGACTGAAAAAATAGGATGGCAGTCAGGCATCAGAACAAGCATCATCAAGCAGATCACTGTTCAGTAATGTAGAAGAGAAAAGAAGTTAAAAAAGGTCAGAAACAATTTAATAACATCAATCGCCAAGTGAAGGTAGAAAGGGCATTGAAAACAGTCCGCCTTAATTATCATGCTTTGAACATGATTTTCACCTGCAAGCAAGTTTTCCAATGCCTGTCCATGTGTTAAACAAGTTTCCCTGTACCATTCCAACCGAGCAAGACTCCAACCCTCATCATCTCCGCCAACAGTTGGAGAAGCCCCCACCCCACTCTCGCACCCATACCACTCCCAACAAAACAAAACAGAAAAGTATGAACCACAAACATGATGGAAGATTAATTGACAAAAAGTAAGGGAAGTAGCAAGCAAATAACTTCGAGAGAAGTCCTAAGATCAGCTGTGGTAAGATTGCTGCCTCTGTGGAATTGACAGCAAAGCAATAGCCTCCCTGGCAGGAATCAATGCCAATTTCCACCCATTCCCCACCCGCAGCAATACCCCATGTGAACGACTTACCACTATCACCCAGTGAGTTGTTAAGTCATGGACTCCACAGATCAAATCAAAACTGCTCCCACACATTCAGCAGAAAAGCATTGAGCATTTATCCCTTCCCCAGACCTACCTGTACCTCCATTATGAGGCTAGCCACTCAATACACAATAGGTGCAGAAGTAGGCCATTCTGCCCTTTGAGCCAGCACCACCATTCATTATGATCATGGCTGATCATCCTCAATCAGTATCCTGTCCCTGCCTTATCCCCATAACCCTTGATTCCACTATCCTTAAGAGCTCTATCCAACTCTTTCTTGAAAGTATCCAGAGACTTGGCCTCCACAGCCTTCTGGGGCAGAGCATTCCATACACCCACCACTCTCTGGGTGAAGAAGTTTCTCCTCAAGGTAAAAACAATGACTGCAGATGCTGGAAACCAGAAACCAGGTGCTGGAAGAGCACAGCAGTTCAGGCAGCATCTGAGGAGCAGTAAAATCGACGTTTTGAGCAAAAGCCCTTCATCAGGAATAAAGGCAGAGAGCCTGAAGAGTGGAGAGATAAGCTAGAGGAGGGTGGGGGTGGGGAGAAAGTAGCATAGAGTACAATAGGTGAGTGGGGGAGGGGATGAAGGTGATAGGTCAAGGAGGAGGGTGGAGTGGATAGGTGGAAAAGAAGATAGGCAGGTAGGACGCCATGGGGTCAGTGCTGAGCTGGAAGTTTGGAACTAGGGTGAGGTGGGGGAAGGGGAAATGAGGAAACTGCTGAAGTCCACATTGATGCCCTGGGGTTGAAGTGTTCTGAGGCAGAAGATGAGGCGTTCTTCCTCAAGGCGACTGGTGGTGAGGGAGCGGCGGTGAAGGAGGCCCAGGACCTCCATGTCCTCGGCAGAGTGGGAGGGGGAGTTGAAAAGTTGGGCCACAGGGTGGTGTGGTTGATTTGTGCGGGTGTCCCGGAGATGTTCCCTAAAGCTCTCTGCTAGGAGGCGTCCAGTCTCCCCAATGTAGAGGAGACCGCATCGGGAGCAACGGATACAATAGATGATATTAGTGGATGTGCAGGTAAAACTTTGATGGATGTGGAAGGCTCCTTTAGGGCCTTGGATGGAGGTGAGGGAGGAGTTGTGGGCGCAGGTTTTGCAATTCCTGCGGTGGCAGGGGAAGGTGCCAGGATGGGAGGGTGGGTTGTAGGGGGGCGTGGACCTGACCAGGTAGTCACGGAGGGAACGGTCTTTGCGGAAGGTGGAAAGGGGTGGGGAGAGACATATATCCCTGGTGGTGGGGTCTGTTTGGAGGCGGCGGAAATGTCGGCGGATGATTTGGTTTATGCGAAGGTTGGTAGGGTGGAAGGTGAGCACCAGGGGCGTTCTGTCCTGGAGGGGTTGGAGGGGTGGGGGCTGAGGGCGGAGGTGAGGGATGTGGACGAGATGCGTTGGAGGGCATCTTTAACCACGTGGGAAGGGAAATTGCAGTCTCTAAAGAAGGAGGCCATCTGGTGTGTTCTGTGGTAGAACTGGTCCTCCTGGGAGCAGATACAGCAGAGGTGGAGGAATTGGGAATACGGGATGGCATTTTTGCAAGAGGTAGGGTGGGAAGAGGTGTAATCCAGGTAGCTGTGGGAGTCGGTGGGTTTATAAAAAATGTCAGTGTCAAGTCGGTCATCATTAATGGAGATGGAGAGGTCCAGGAAGGGGAGGGAGGTGTCAGAGATGGTCTACGTAAATTTAAGGTCAGGGTGGAATGTGTTGGTGAAGTTGATAAATTGCTCAACCTCCTCATGGGAGCACAAGGTGGCGCCAATGCAGTCATCAATGTAGCGGAGGAAGAGGTGGGGAGTGGTGCCGGTGCAATTACAGAAGATCGACTGTTCTACGTAGCCAACAAAGAGACAGGCATAGCTGGGGCCCATACATGTTCCCATGGCTACCCCTTTGGTCTTGAGGAAGTGGGAGGATTCGAAGGAGAAATTGTTAAGGGTGAGGACCAGTTTGGCCAAACGAATGAGAGTGTCGTTGAAAGGGTACTGTTGGGGACGTCGGGAGAGGAAAAAATGGAGGGCTTGGAGGCCCTGGTCATGGCGGATGGAGGTGTAGAGGGATTGGATATCCATGGTGAAGATGACGTGTTGGGGGCCGGGGAAACGGAAGTCTTGGAGGAGGTGGAGGGCGTGGGTGGTGTCTCGAATGTATGTGGGGAGTTCCTGGACTAGGGGGGATAGGACAGTGTCGAGGTAGGTAGAAATGAGTTCAGTGGGGCAGGAGCATGCTGAGACAATGGGTCGGCCAGGGTGGTCAGGCTTGTGGATTTTGAGAAGGAGGTAGAACCAGGCAGTGCGGGGTTCCCGGACTATGAGGTTGGAAGCTGTGGGTGGGAGATCTCCTGAGGTGATGAGGTTCTGTATGGTCTGGGAGATGGTGGTTTGGTGATGGGGGGGCGGGGTCATGGTCTGTTCTAAATGGCCTACCCCTTATTTTTCAACTGTGTCCTCTGGTTCGGGACTCACTCGATCCCCTACTGACTTAAATTCCAATAAACACTGCATTCTTACACATATATAGCTGTTAATCACTTTCTACTCCAATGGGTCTGCAGTTCCCTTTTACAGATTACCCTCCATAGCCTTCTTGACAAGGCAAGTCCTGCTGCCTTTGAATTCCCTTTGTTTAGTGCTTCTTTCTACGCTGGTGTTGGGAATCTGTGCCGCTACATCCTCTTCCACCCCAGGGACTTCTGCAGTGTCAACCTCCCCGCTCCACCCTGCCACCCCTCTCTTTACTGCAACAGGAATTTCTCAGGCAGCAATGCAGTGTATTGAGCAGGATTCCATTCTGCATCTCTTTAGCCTCTCCAACCCATTTTTCAACTCTTCCCTGTCTTCATCCTTCCCATCATCACTTTGCTTTCTGACACTATCCTCTCCCTTTCCACAACTTTAGTTTGCTCTTTCCCCTTTTTCCTTCCTATACACATCTACTCCCTGCATCATTTCGACATTTCTATCTTTGTCATTTGACTCCTGATCCTGCAAGAAATAAATGCCCATGGTGCTGTGGGCAGTGTATTGGCATGGATGGAGAATTGACTCTTCGGCTCGAAACAGCAACAGGAGGCAAGTGGTTCTTGTTCAGGTTGGCGCCCTGTAACCAGGGATGATCAGTGCTGAGGCCACAACTGTTTACAATATATTCATGACTTTGAGGAAGAAAGCCAATGTACTGCCACCAGGTTTGCAGATGACCCAAAAATAGGTGGAAAGACAATTTGCAAGAGGGTACAGAGAGATATTGATAGGTTAAGTAAGTGGGAAAAATGTTGGCAAAAGGAGTGTAGTATGAGAACATGTGAAGTTGTTCATTTTGCAAAGGAGAACAAAATAACAGAGAATTGTTTAAATGGAGAAAACTGCAGCAAGCTACAATGTAAATGTACTTAAGACCATAAGAAATAGGAACAAGAGTAAGCCATTTGGCACGTCGAGCCTGCCCCACCACTAAATAGGATCATGCCTGACTCGATACTCCTTATGACTATTTTCATGCCCTCTCTCCAGACCTTTGATTCCCCGAGGGAGCTTGGGTGACTTGTGCCTGAAACACAAAAAGCTAGCGCACAGGTGCAGCAGGTAATCATGAAATGTTGGCCCTTATTTCAAGGGGGTTGGAATGTAAGAGTAGGGAAGTCTTACTGCAATTGGACGAGGTGCTGGTGAGACAACATCTGGAGGACTGTGAGCAGTTTTGGTCCCTTTATTTGAGAAAAGATATCACTTCATCAGAGGCAGATCAAAGAAGATTCACTGGATGATCCCTGGTTTGCAGGGATTGTCTTATGAGCAACGGTTAAACAGGTTGGGACTCTACTCACCAGAGTTTAAAATAAGAATGTTTCCCCTGATGGGAGAGTCTCGGACCAGAGGGAAAGTCTCAGAATAAAGGGGCACTATTTTAAGACTGAGGAAAGGTGGAATTTCTTCTCTCGGAGGATTGTGAATCTTCAGAATTCCTTGCCACAAAGAGCCATGGGACAGGGTCCTCGAGTACATTGAAGGCTAAGGTAGATAGATTCTTGACCAATAGGGGAATCAGGGGTTGTGGGGAAAAGGTAAAAAAGTGGCTGTGAGGAATGTCAGATCAAATCCTATCAAACAGTGGAGGGCCTCAAGGGGCCGAACTGCCTATTCCTCTTCCTTTTCTTATCATTTATGGTCTACCTTTCATCTTGTCTTCCTGTTTGCGCTTTCAAGTGAGGCCAACCAATGACACTTAAAACTGTATGTGGGCCAATATTCTAATTACATTCCAACCTTGTCAGATGGCCAGCCGTGAGGGGAAAACTTACAGAGGCCAGAAGGATATTGTAAGAGCACACGACATTGGAAATGGGGGTAAAAACAGAGAACTGTAATGAAAATGAGATTGTCACAGTTAAAAAAAGCACTGGTCATCTGAGAAGCTAGCAGTCTTCTTCCTGAATTAAAAAAAATAAAGCTTTCAGTTTGTATTCAACTATTATATCTGGATCTGCAGGGGATAGTGAGATTCACCACTGTATTAAAAGTTTCTTAAGGATTTTGTAAAATAATTGGAATAGTCAATATTTATTTATAACTTTAGATAACCAATTGTGTCAGAAAAATTGGTTTCTATCAAATCTTGAAATCAATATATAGTTTAATAAATCTGTTCACTCCCTGCTGTTTATGAGCATCCAGCTTAAAAAATGCATTTTGTTTTGGTCTGTTTTGACCATTCCTATTTATTTTTGAGGAATTTCTAATACAGATGAAGTCTAGTAAGTACAAGGACATTTTTTGTGTGGCTGTTTCACAAAATGATATTTTAAGATGCTAGTTTAAATTTCACAGAGCAGAATTTTATGCCCTCTCCTGTGGTGAGTTTAGTTGCAACAGGAGCTTTTAACCAGGGAAGGGTGAGTGGATTGGTACCACACCACTTTCTCACTTTCACCTGAATTAACTCATAGCAGGTAAAAACAAGGACGGTAGATGCTGGAAACCAGAGTCCATATTAGAGTGGAAAAGCACAGCAGGTCAGGCAGCATCCGAGAAGCAGGAAAATCGACATTTCAGGCAAAAGCCCTTCACCAGAGGCAGGGTGCCTGCAGAGTGGAGAGATAAATGAGAGGGGGATGGAGGTGGGGAGAAAGTAGCATAGAGTACAATAGGTGAAAGGGGTGGGGGTGGAGGTGATAGGTCACCCTGCCTCTATTCCTGATGAAGGGCTTTTGCCCGAAACTTCAATTTTCCTGCTCCCCGGATGCTGCCTGACCTGCTGTGCTTTTCCAGCACCACTCTGATCTAGATTCATGGCAGGTAGGCATGTGAACAATCTTTCCATTCTGCTGCCAATGGAGACATTCATGGAATACATAGAATCCTTACTGTATGGAAACAGTCCATTTGGCCCAACAACTCCACATCGACTCTCCAAAGAATATCCCTGACCATGTTACTCTACATTTCAACTAATGCACCTAACCTACACATCCCCTGGACATTGTGGGCAATTTAGCATGGCCGATTCACCAAACCTGCACAACTTGTGAGAGGAAACTGGAGAACCCTAAGGAAACCCACGCAGACACAAGGAGAGTGTGCAAACACCACACAGACAGTCACCCGAGGCTGAAATCGAACCCGGGTCCCTGGTGCTGTGAGGCAGCAGTGCTAACCACTGAGCCACCTTGCCGCCCTATTGCTGACCCAAGTAAACAAAGAGTGCCCACTTAAGAGCTTTGTATTGCCATTGCTGGTGTTAACCCAGCTACTGAAGTGTAGGGCTTGGAGGGCATTGGCTGTACAGGGAGCAGGACAAGCAATTTCTGCTGTGTTTGCCCATGGGCTCCTGGGGGAGGGGTGATCCTTGATCCAAAGATACTCAGTGCCTGCATGAGGGAGCTGGCATTAGAAATGGTGGAATGGGGGTTGGGGTGGGCTGGATGCTGATAGCCATCTGATGGTGCTGCAGAGCAGAAGTGTTGCCAGCATCTAATTGGCCAGCGGTTCTCAATGTGTGAAACTTCAGCACTGTGATCATGGAAGAAGGCCACGTGCTCATCTGTTAAGTACCTGAGTGGCTCAAGATACAGTTGACCCTCTGGTAAAGAAGCAACATAGCAATTTCATTGGCTATGCAGACGCTGGCTAATACCCCATTGCATGCATAACACTCTCCTCATTGCACCATTTAGAGAATAGAAGGCAGCTATTTAACCCACAAGTGTGTGTTGACTCTCCAGAAAGCAATCCAATCAATTCTATTCTCCTACTCTATCCCCTGAAAGTTTAGATCCATCAAGGACCTTGCCAATGTCCTCTTGCGGTTTGTAATTGTTTCCACTTCCTCCAGCCTCATAGTCAGCAAGCTCTTGATCAGTGCAGTTAGATGTGCAAAAGTTTTTCTCCTCACGTTAACCCTCTCAATCTTGTCTAAAACTTTAAATCTGTGTCCCCTGGCTCTTATGCTTGCAGCTAACTGCGAACAATGTTTTAAATTTTGTGAGAACAATGTGTGACAATTGAACAAGCAACTCGATTCAAAATGCTGGAATCATTACCAAACCTTGTTATGCTCTATGGGATACCAGACGGACTTCTATCAAAGTGAGATTGGAAACATCAAGCTCCATTGTTCATGGGCCCATTAGGTGGCATTGACAAGAGAAATGGCTGCTATTAAAAACACCAAATTAAGCATGAAAAAAGACATTGAATCCTCTTCGTTATTTTCAAAGGTTCATACTGTGGCACTTTGAGTCCCATTTCCTCAGGGAACATTGAGCTAAATTGGATAAATTTCAGTATACTATATATCATGTTGAAATGACCTTTGCTTTACTAAGAAAGTAGCATTTACGGAAACAATTCTAAGAAAGCTGAAGTTTGAAATTGTTGTAACAGCGAAGAGGACAATGTGACTGTAACTGACCTATTGACTTCCCAAGGAGTAGAGTAGTCAGCTATATCAGGGTTTCGAATTTTATGTTTCTGGAACTAAGCAAGCACTAACACAAACAATAAGAGCTGCATTAGTTGACTTTTTTGTGTCACAGGTACATGTACAATGTCTTTAATTCCCCTACAGCAATGTTACCTCTGGAATCTTCTAAGGATCCATTGTTGGTCACCTCCTACTTCTAATCTAGATGCTGTCCTTCAGCTACAACATCCTGAAGGATAATATCAGATTCCACATGACAGTAAACAACTTTACCTTATCACCACATCTCCTGACCCTCCAGAATCTCTGATTTCTCACAATGATTTTTAATATCCAAGTTTGAATGAGGTAAAATATTCTTCAACCAAATACTGAAAAGACTGAAACCAATGCTTTTAGTACCTTGCACTAATTCAGTTACCCAGTCATCCATTCCAACCCTCTCTCTGGCTAGTGTTTGAGACAGAATCAAACTCTTTGCAACCTTGATGTTTTAGTTGACCTTAAGATGACATTCGGATCCCATATCGGATAAGAGACTGCCTATCTCCTATCTATGACACCATGAATCTCTAACCCACTTCAGTCACTCTCTGCCTGGCTGAATTCCCATTTACCACTCTCTGTAAACTCAAACCAATCCAAAACGCTGCTGTCCATATCCTAATTTGTTCCATGTCCTATTCACCATCACCCCTATGCTTGCAGACTCACATTGGTGCTCAGTCAAGTAATGCCTTAACTTTAAAACCATCATTGTTCTTTTTCTACATGTAACTAGTGACTACAAATCATTGGCTGTACTGTACTTTGAGGTGTCTGTTGCTCGTCAAAAACACAATATCAAATACGTGGCCAGACCTCTTCCTGTCCTTTTGCTTTTCGCCAGTCCTCTCCATTCCTCCAATGCTGGCCTCTTGCACAACATTAGTCAGTCTACTTTTGGTGACTGTGCCTTCAGTTGCCTTGGCCCTACTCTCTAGAATTCTCTTCCCATATGTCTCAGCTTTTCTTGTACTCTTCCTTCCTTCAAAATGCTCCTTAAAACTTAACTCTGTTTTTGGCCAGCTATCCTGACATCTCTTTTTACAGTTCAGTGTCAATTTTGCTTGGAACACTCTTGTGAAGCACCATGGGATGTTTAAATGTATAACATGCTGGATTTTGAATCATAGGATGGAATTTAATGTAGGCCACAGGGGTTTTGCTTGCTGATTGTAGAACCTATGTTACCTCTTTTTGTAAAAGCCCACAGCATTAGTGCCAATTAGGCAATCAACTGGGTAACAGGAGGCTTCCCCATGAACAAGGATCCTGAGGGCAGACTTATGACTCTATGACTCCTGTCCTCTGAGATGCTGACTCCTCTTCATTATTTGGTAGCGCTATCAGGAGGTGGTGGCTGCTACCAGTATTATACACATCTCAGGATCCCCTGATCGACTCTGATGCAGGTTAATAATAGGGAAACGGGTATCTTGGGAGCAGGGTGTCAACAATAAGGCAGGTGGGGTAACTCTGAGAGGTCTGCCCCTCAGTCAGGAACTGAATGCCTTGAATGAGGGGCCTCCTGGGAACCCAACAAGGTTTATCAGGCTTCCTGAAATATTAAGTCTTCTGCTTGTCTGCTGAATGCCAGCGATAGTGGGATGAACCCCTCAAGTGGACATTAACTAGCAGGTTGGCAAGGCTATTCACAAGCCTTCCTGTTCTGAAGCAAATTGGGGCATACATGTGAAACTGGTAGGATCTCCTCCTGCCAACTTTCTGCCAATTAAGTGGCTCACTTGCTACCAAGCTTACGATGGGGGAGAACAGTAAATTCTGCCAGAGTCACAGATTGAAAAATACAGACATAACAGAGGCACAGAGATGAAAGGAGAAGTATTTGTGCTTCTCTTATCTTCTATTATGACTTAATGCATTGGGGAACGATGTCATTCCAAAGCAGGTCTTTCAGTTTTCACAAGCATACATCTCAAAGTGTCTAATTCTGTATTGACGCACTTGGTAACAGCTTTTCGTTCATCAGTTTCTTTCATCTGTCATTTAAGAATCACAGTCCTTGGAAAAATGTGCAATAATGATCCATCACGTGAAAATGCCAAATATTTGAAAAGTATAGGCAAAAACTCATGGAACTATTCAATGATGCTATTGAGAAAGAATAAGTTATGAATATTAATTTGGTGTCAGTACAGTCAAAATAATTCTGAAAGTATTACTAAGGTCCTTTTTCACCTTCTCCAACTTGGAAAAGCTGTAATATAAAAGTGACCTCACATAAGACAGATTGAGCTAAGAAACTGAATGCTCCTTAAAAAATGTAAACAATCAGTCTTTGGTCTGCAATGATTTTGTTGATCACAACTGGGGCACTGACCAGAGGCTGGTCATTGGTCTGAAATTCTACAGACCTGAGAACACTCCCAAGCTAACATATTAACCAGTTGAAGAAAGTTGACAAAACTGATGTAAGGAACAACAGAAGAAGGGCTTATGCCTGAAACGTCGATTCTCCTTCTCCTTGGATGCTGCCTGACCTGCTGCGCTTTTCCAGCAACACATTTTTAAGCTCTGATCTCCAGCATCTGCAGTCCTAACTTTCTCCTAACAGAATTAACATGCCCATTATCAATACCTAATAAACTAATGCAGTCCATCAGAAGGAGTGAATTTGAGGAGTATTCGCTTGTCTGGCAGTAATCTGTTAACTTAAAACACTGGGGCACAGTTGGCTGTGGACTAGGTGCATATGGGTGGGATTGGTGTAGTTTCGTTATTGTTGACTAGTATAGATATGGTGGGCCAACGGGCCTGTTTCTATGCTGTATGACTCTATGTCTCTAAATTACAAACTATTCTCACTTTAGAAGGGGAAGATCCTACTTGATCAATTTTCTTGAATTTTTTTTGAGAAATATCATACCAAGGAGGTAAGCAAAACTTATGACAGAATTTTCCTATGGGCTTTGAGACCCTCAGCATCCTAACCCAATGGGGGTCTGGAGCCTGCATTTGTTGAGAGCTAAACCAGGAGTGGTAATTTTATTGGAAAGTGCCTCCTCATTGCTTTCCTATGTGTTGTCCGCTCTGTTAAACTCAGTGGATAGGTCCCCAATGCTCCTGGCACAACACAACTGTAGAATCCTCAGCAGCATCAAGAGACATGGACACTGCTGAGACAGGCCTGACACTGGAAGTAAAAATCCAAAGTGGCAAGCAGGTAAATCCCTTAAGTTGGACAGGAAAGCCTCCTCTCTGTCCTCTTCACCATTAAGAAATTAACTATTTGAGAAAGCTGTCCACTAACATCACTAAAGGTTACAAAGGTGAAAATTGATGGCTGATCTGCCTATCCTTGTAGATTGACTGAGGAATGCTCAGAAAAGTGGTATTTTATCATTTCGCAGAATTTAGAGACTCTTTTACTGAAGTCACAACAAAAAAGCAGGAGAATTTTGATAGAAATGCATCTCCAATATTTTCTTCCTCGAGTAATGTGAAGTAAAAATGTAAATGACTGCGAAACACTCAGAATGTCCCGACGACATGTGAATACACATTCTTGTCATTTATTGGAAGAAATTGAAAAAAAATTAGGAAGTGCTAATAGACTTCATGCTTGTATTTTGCTGAGCTCCGAATTTAGCTTTGATGCTCAAAACTTTAACTGAACTCAGGCAAAATAAAATGTCTTGCTAAGGATTTTCTTACAGCCTTGATAAACGCTAATCTGGTTGAGATTTATATGGATAAGAAAATAAGTTAGCAGATCTGAGGAAAAGAAGATTAATTCCTCAGATATCAACTCTTTGGTTTAGATTTGCAGCTGCAAATGTGGTTTAATTCCAAATGGTTGATGATGGGTTTTCGACAGGCTCAAATTGAAATGTGCTGTTTGCATTCAATTTTCTGACATCAGATTTGGCCAGCTGCAGCGTGCACGTGAGAAGTGGAATAAAACATTGCATACAAGTGATATTTTGTTAGAAGGAATGGTAGCAGGGCAAAAATTCTATTAGCCTTTGAAAAAGTGCAGAATATGCATGTACACGGCTTTAGGTAAGAGAGCAACCAAGTATATGATCACTTGTTTGGTGGTTAGTAAAATGAAGGTACTGCACAAGGTGCTACAGGAAAAGCATCTCGATGCAACGCTATTGCACCACATCAAAACGTCAGAATTGTAACACATCGGAAAGAAGCCCTGACTCTGCCTTGTTGCACATTCCCTCCGTCCTTAACACAGGTCACTGTGCCTTCAATACCAAGATTCATCAATTTTTAATTCGCCTCCCCCCCAAAAAACACCTCTATTTCTCCACTTCTCACAATTCCATTAGGAAAGCCTACCAAATAAACCCCTTTGATGAAGCCTTTGAACATCCTACCTTTTATCTCTTCCCATGGCTGTGCAAGTTAACTCTGATTGCACCACTTAGCATTTCCTTGAGACATTTTTCAACGTTAAAGAGCCTATCTAAATTCAGGACCCTGGTGATACTAATGATGTGCTGTCCTTATGCTGTTTCCTTTCAACATATGACACAATCGTATATTTGACTCTCTAATGTGATCATTGCCAGCTTGGTGTGCCAGGCCATATGGATATTGTTGATGGCATCCTGTCAGGTGCAGCCACTGGTTGATGATCACTCGAGCATGCCTTTTTTCATGAAGCAGCTTTAATGTATTTTGGTTGTTTATTGGAAAGCGTCAAGAATTCACATCTGTTATTCATGACAGCAGATCAGCCACTCATACTACCTTTGGACAGAGGAGACACCCCATTTACTCATGCACACTGTTAAGATCAGTTTGCAGGTGTATACAGACAATTCTTTGCACAGCCTGGCAATCTTTGTTGATCCTCCTTTTCCAAATATCCTGGAGAGGAAGATTGCCAGTGAAGAACCCCTTGTTGTCAGTAATGGTCCTGGCAGAAGAGGTGGTAGGGGGGATTTATAATTTATCAATTGGCACAAAGGCTTTTGAGAACCCAGTGATCAGCAAGAAAAATTTAAATGGTCACTATTTCTGTTTCCTTATCCTGACTTTCCATCTAGTCACAACTGCGTCAGAATCATTCTATCCAAGAGTAGTCTTTTGACATCTAGCATTCTGAAATCCAGAACATTAAGAAATAGCATGTAGGAAGTCCCTTCCGACAACTATTATTTGAATGAAGCAACTTTTTGATCAGAAAAGCATTTCCAAAACTGTTAGTTCTCAACCCTAGGGAACTACAGCCCAGTTTACAGTGAGGGAGCTCCCCCTTTCTCTTCCTCAGTATTGGATTATTGCAGTCAGAACAGCACCCTCCACAACTGGACACTGTAAATGTTTCTGACTTGAATATATCGGGTCCAAAAATCTCAGCCCCTTTGGCACACTCTAATCAATTCTATCAGGAGTGGCTTAAAACGACTAGAAATGAGTGTGCTCCTTGGATATTATGAGTCTTGTGACCTTATAGGATTCCTATCAGTTTTGTGAAAATAAACAATTCCTCACAAGACTAGCTGCATAAAAGATAGTTGAGCTTGAGACACAAAAATAAATGTAAATTATTTGACCTGCTGTTTTTAGGTAAGCAGCTCATCAGCAGTAGAATTCTTGCTAACTGTTCATTAATGTTTTGTGATCTTTCAATATTTCAGGGGCAACCATCAACTCTCAGCATGTTGGATTTACTGAATGTGGCTCGTGACATTGCTCGCGGTTGTCAGTATCTGGAGGAGAATCACTTTATCCACCGGTTAGTAGGCACAATCTTAGCAAGTGGCATGTTTGGAGAGTATCAAATGGTACACCCTTTTTAATAATCTTGATTGTTGAATTTGTGTTTTTTTAAACAAGGCATGATATTGTTTATATTTATTGGCACTACTGCTTTAAGCTGGTCAAACAAAAATACAAGAAATTATTAGGATTTACCACATTCCACTTTCACCTCATGATAAAATCAGTCAAGGATGGTTCAGATGAAAATCTCTTTAATAAATGTAATAAGTGGATGTGGTTGCACTATTTCATATTATTGCAGTCACATGTTTATTTTTACAATGGTTTGGTTGTTGCTAAAACAGGATGAAACAAACAATGATTACTCAAAAGTTCGCTTTAACAAATTAGAAATTAATCTGATGAAAAAGTTGCTTTGAGAAAAAGTCTATTTTCCTGATAACATTTGTCAATCCCCAAAGCCATGCAGGATTGTTGTCAATTTGTAACATCAGCAGTCCATGAAAGTCATTTGGGCTGCTTGGAGGTTCATGGTGCAGATAAACTTACATCAGCTCTGCTGTGTGTAAGCTAAATCAAATCAGATAGTAACAAGCTTAAAACCAAAAATAGACAGCCTAGTACCTTTCACGTGCAGCGAACTATAGGTACATTTGCACTTCTAATAGTTTAAAGGAAGGCATATTTTAGTGTCACTCAACTGGTAATACGGAACCCTGAACTAATTTTCTGGGGACATTGGCTCAAATGGTGAAATTTGATTTCAATAAAAACCTGGAATTTAAAAATAAAGCCAGCTTAATGGGGACTGTGTTAGCACTGTCGATTATAATAAAAAATCAATCTGGTTCACTAACATCCTTTAGGGAAGGAAATCTGCCATCCTTACCTTATCTGACCTACATGTGACTCCAGACCCACAACAATGTGGTTGACTCTTAATTGGGCAATTAGTAATCAGCAATAGATGATAGCTAAGCCACTAATGCCGTGAAAAATGATAAAGTAATTCTGAATAACTAATTCTGCATGTTGACACATAAAGCTATACTTTACACACATTTCTTCCCAAAAGGGGCCTGCTCCTAATTCATAAGTACATGTACAGCCTTATGTAGATGAGAAATTGGATAAGTACTATCAAACTGTAGCAGCCGCAATCATACAGCATTTTATCCTTTTGTAATTCTTGTCCCTTTGATGAGAGTATGCAAGAAAAATGTTTTCAAACTTGAGGTTGACAGGTTGTAAAGGCAGAAAGAGAAATCCATAACAGTGAAATATCACACATCCTCTTGTACAGTAAACAGTTATCCAATTCAAATATTAATTTACATGAACTTTTCTTTATCACTTCCTACTATAAGACCACCAGTCATGTTTCTCGTCCTGTGTGGGTCCTCGGTGTTGCTTCATTTACTGTGTGAATGCTGATTCTAATCTCTTACAGAATCCTAGAACCTGATCCTCTTCCTTCATAAGTTTCCAACATCACAATCCATTATACCAGACCTCTCCCCAAGACAGTCAGTGATCTGCTCCTGTCCCCAGTGTGTTCCAGATGCTGCTCCTTTCTGGAAAGGACCACCTGAGTCAATTCCCTTTCCAAGTGAGTCCCAAGTACTGTCCCCCTTTGCAGATGAATCCCTGAATCTACTCCCCTCATCCAGTGACTCCTTCTTGCTACTCCTTTCACTGAATCAGTTCTTAGAACATAGAACAATACAGCGCAGAACAGACCCTTCGGCCCTCGACGTTGCGCCGACCTGTAAACTATTCTCAGCTCATCCCCCTATACTATCCCAAAATCATCCATGTGCTTATCTAAGGATTGTTTAAATCTCCCTAATGTGGCTGAGTTAACTACCTTAGCAGGTAGGGCATTCCATGCCCTTCCCACTCTCCGCGTAAAGAACTTGCCTCTGACATCTGTCTTAAATCTATCACCCCTCAATTTGTAGTTATGCCCTCTCATACACGCTGACGTCATCATCCTAGGAAAAACTCTTTCACTGTCTACCCTATCTAATCCTCTGATCATCTTGTATGTCTCTATCAAATTCCCCCTTAGCCTTCTTCTTTCCAATGAGAACAGACCCAAGTCTCAGCCTTTCCTCATAAGACCTTCTCTCCAGACCAGGCAACATCCTGGTAAATCTCCTCTGCTCCTTTTCCAATGCTTCCACATCCTTCCTGTAATGGGGCGACCAAAGCTGTACACAATATTCCAAGTGTGGCCACACCAGCGTTCATGTTATTCTTATCCTTGAATGAGTCTCTGAATCTGCTTCTCTCCCTGAGTCAGTCCTTAATATTGCCGCTCTCTTTAGGTGAATTCCTGATGCTACATTTCTCTGTGAGTCAGTTCCTTGAGTTGTCCTTGATGCATATTTAATCCTTGAACCTCCCAATTGCTTCAAGTTATCCAGAAGAGAGATGGCATTACATGGTGATGCCTCAGCTGAAAATCCCTCCATGAATGGCAATCCCAACAATTATATTGTTGGAAGGTCAGCATAGATCAAATGCTTAAATTCTGGACTGAAACCTAAAGTGTTGACTCAGGTGAGAATTTTGATAAATCAGACATACTGATAGAGCTTGGCAACATTCCAATTCAACCTCCTCCAGTGCTGTCTAAGGTGAAAACATGCAAATATTTCATTACAACACAGGCATCTGCCCAAATAGACTAATACACTAATACCATACAATTTAATCCCAAGCCAGTTTTCTTTCTTGACTTTGGCTTACTTTATTGATCGAATTTTTTATTTTCTTGTTTGAGTACATAATATATACATGCTGTAATGTAAAGAGTTGTGAAAAGTGAGATATTTCTAGGAATATAAATGCTGAGAAGTGTCCAGTTCCAATTAACCACTACAGTGGCAAGACATTCATTTTGAAGATCAAAGGAATGACATGACCAAAGGTCAGATCTGTCAGATTAATATTATAATATTATACCCAGTTAGACAATAATAGGATGGACTTTGCATGATCCTGACATCATTTATCCTTTAATATCCAATTTACATTTGCTCCACTCTGACACCTTTCACTCAGGTATACTCAGACAATCTGTGGCTGACATTTTAATTGAGCCTTCAAGTAGAAATCTGAGATTTAAAACCCTCTCTCCATCCTTGGTCGAATTCTTCAACATTGTAATTTTGTATCAGCAATCGTGAGTGAATTAAATTTATATTTTCACTCTGTCAATTATGTTACAATGAAGGCACTGACTGCTGTATAATTAAATATACAAGTCTATGTTTAAATTTTAATCCATACTGACCCAGAGGATCTCAACCAGGATACCAATTTGATAATTGATCTTAGCATCCTTTAACAATTAAAATATCATTCAAGACTCCTGCAATAAATTAGAATCTAGTGATCCCTACTCAAAGTGAATTTGTGGGTATCAGCTGAGCGTGGGCTCAAGCTTATCCCTATTCCACTCAAAAAATCACTTAGCAGCACTCAGTATGAAGAATCTTGTGTGATGCATTTTAGCAGTGCAGGCAATTGTTGTGACAGTGGAACTCTATTCCAACATTAGTCGGCTGTTCTGGAATGGATGTGAGTAGGTGTATGATGATTGGGGGAGAGATCATTTACCTTTCTTTGTTCTCTTTGTTAACAGCGATATAGCTGCAAGAAATTGCCTTCTTACTTTCAAAGGTACGGGAAGAGTGGCTAAGATTGGAGATTTTGGAATGGCTCGTGATATATACAGGTAAATTTTAAAAATATAGTACTTTACTTTTTTTCTTTATTCTGCTTTGTGAAGTTCACCAGTAAGGCCAGCATAATTATCTTACAACTGACTGAGTTGCTCAGCCATTTCAGAGGGCAGTTAATAATGGTCGCATTGCTATCATTATTTTTAATAATCAGTAAATAATTGAAACTATACAACCCAGTTTGAGCTTTAGAGTTGACTGTACACAGATAACCTTTGATAGCAAGAGTTCAATCTGTTTCCTCTTATTCCACAAATAAAAAATAGTCAGTTTTTAAAAATCTGAATATCATGGAAAATGAGCTTCAGCAATACTAGGCCATTATCAATTTCAAATAAAGAAAGTGAAGATGTGTGTTAATATTGCTGCCATTGTTCTGATTACTTAAAAAATCTAAGAGAGGAACAGTTTATGGAAGTCAATTTTCTGAGCTATTGCATATGGTGTCAGGCCTGACCATAGTTTCCAAGTAAAGCTGTGTCGAAAGAAATAAATTAGTTGGCCTAGATGCACAGACTGACAATTATGTCTTATATTCTTGTTTTTATATAACATTGTAATTAAAAATAGCAAAATGTGTTCATCTCAGAAATATGGAAGTAGAGTTGGTTGCAGCAGAGGATTCTCATCACAAGTTGAGAAGTTGGGAGGCACATTACTGATACACAACAATACTGCCACTGACAGGAGAGGCTGATTATCACATGATATGTTTATGTAAGAGTTTTCTATGATACTTTGAACAACAAAAGTAGTCAAAAACTGATTTCAAATGTCACTGAAGGAACAATGGAATAAATTTAATGATACTCCCAGGAGCAGGAAATGAGGCACTTAATTGTGTGGGAGGTGAAGTGTCAACTTCTCAGCTGTGGATAAAAATTGGGAAGGTCGTCAATAGCAAATTAAAGACAAGTGTCGATAAGCTCTTTGTAATGCAACAACATGTCACGTTCAGCCATTAAAACACATGCTAACCAAATTAAATTGCATCCCTTGATGCAGACATGACGTGCCGAAGGGCCTTTTCTGTACTGCGTGATTCTTTGGGTCTGTGATTGACTTGAGATTAAGTTGGCAGCAAATGGGAAAGATGTTCTCTCAGATTCATGACTGGTTAATGGTGCGATGTGGAGAGGAAGGCAGTTTTCCTGATGGATTTGGACAGAGCACAAGCTGCCAGAGGGAAGAGCTGATGCATTCTTGATGAAGGGCTTTTGTCTGAAACATCAATTTTTCTGCTCCTCAGATGCTGCCTAACCTGCTGTGTTTTTCCAGCACCACTTTAACCTTGACTCTAATCTCCAGTATCTGCAGTACCCACCACCGCATTGAACACTGCTATCATGTCTTGCCTTTTAGTGTAGACCAAAAGGAAATAAAGGAGGTGGATATGTTAGTGTACGATGATATGCTATTATCAGTGTCACACCTGCAGCATTTGTTGGCAACCATGTGGCAAAGACACTACATGTGCTCCAACTAAGTGGCCATTCTTGAAGACTAAGGCAAGAAGTTCTTAGGTCAAGGCAGACTGAGGCTTGGCCATACTCATTCGAGTGGTTGAGTTGATCAGAGTAAGGAGTTCACATCACTGCAGTTTGGGAATTGGACCACGGCCTGTTCTGCAGGTCCAGTGCAACCAGGAGAGAAATTAGAGGCAAGTTAGGCATGGAACTGTACAGAGATCAATGAGGGTTATGGTTATTCTTCAGTTGGAATTGCCTTTCCAAGTCAGTTAGGCAGATAGGCCACAGTCTATCCAGGGAATCTGTTCATTGAAAGTCAAATAGGGGGTCATTAGGGTACAGTGCTCTGGTGGGAAACTGGGAAAGTTAATTTTGGAGATTGAAGGTAGCATGCTGGGATGCAGAGGGGACAATAATTGTGAAGTGAGGGACAACTCAACCTGTATGGGAGGGGAGATGATGACAGAGCATGGGAGGGCAAGGGATACAGTGGGAGGGAGATCATTGATGGCCTCCACAGCCCTGACTTCGATGGGGCCTCAGGGCATAGCTATCTTTGTTATAACTAAGTTATATGTTTGTGGCTTGAGGGTAACTTGGGGAGGATAGCAGTTAAATAAAAGATTTGAGAAAGATCAAAGCTGATCAGTTTTACGGGGACAGCAATGCAGAAAATAACATGGCAGTTTGGTGAGGGGAACACCTAGATGAGAGGCTGAGCAACTTGCCCCATGAAATGCTACCTATGTTTCATTCCATCTTTAATCCTGGGCGCAGTAACTAAAGCAATAGAATGTGGGTCCATGCCAATACCCAACAGATACTGCCAGTACTACATCTGGGTCTACGTAGCAGCTGCCAGCCTATCCATGGTGAAAGCCAGAGGAATGCATGTCAGAGGCAGCATCATTGTGGTTAGCATTGATGGGCACCTGATGCAGCTGATGCCTGCAGGCGCCGAGAGAGAATGAGTTAAGATTAATTGGTAGGAGTTTGGGCACATTAAGGATACATTTGCAGTGATGATAATGGGAAAGCAGCATGGCACTTAAAAAGTCAGAAAATCGTAGAATCATACAGCACAGCAACAGACCCTTTGTTCCAACCAGTCCATGCCAAACTTAATCCCAAACTAAACTAATCCCACCTGCCTGCAGTTGGCCCATATCCCTCCACACATTTCTTATTCAGGTACTTATCTAAATGTCTTTTAAACATTGTGACTGTAAAAGCAAGAAAACACATGCAACATGCCTCAATGACGACCGCCCGTGGCTCGGACCTGAAGTGCTTCAAGAGGATGGTCATGGCCCACATTAACTCTATCCTCCCAGCCTGCCTCGAGCCCCTGCAGTTTGCCTCCTGATGAAACAGGTCCATAGCAGAAGTCATTTCCCTCGCCCTATGTTCATCTCTGGAACATCTAGATAATAAAAATACCTATGTCAGGCTCCTACTTATCGACTACAGCTCTGCCTTCAATACTTTAATCCCAACCAAACTAACCTCAAAGCTCTGAGATCTAGGTCTCAGCTCCAACCTCTGCAACCGGATCCTCAGCTTCCCAACCCACAGACCACAATCAGTAAAGATGGACAACAGAACATCCCCCACAATAATCCTCAACACTGCAGCCCCGCAAGGATGTATTCTCAGCCCCTTAATAATTCCTGTTAAAGGGCCTTGGCCCAAAACGTCGATTCTCCTGCTCCTTGGATGCTGCTTGACCTGCTGTGCTTTTCTAATGTTGTCCCTAATGTACTCCCTGTACACTCACGACCTTGTTGCCAAATTTTGTATGAATACCATCTACAAGTTTGCTGACATATTAAAATAATGATGAGTCAGAATATGGGAAGGAAATAGAATGCTTGGTGTCATGGTGCAATGATAACAATCTCTATCTCAATGTCGGTAAAACAAAAGAACTGGTCATTGACTTCAGGAAGAAAGGACAAGGGCATATCCCCATTTCCATCAATGCAGCTGAGATGGAGAGGGTTGAGAGTGTCAAGTTCTTAGGAGTAACAATAACCAGCAATCTGTCCTGGATCTCTCATGTAGCTGTGATGGTCAAGAAAGCACAACAATGCCTCTTCTTCCTCAGGAAGCTAAGGAAATTTGTCATGTCCATAAGGATCCCCAGCAACTTTTACAGACGCACCATAGAAAGCATTCTATCCAGGTGCGTCACGGCTTGGCACAGTAACTGCTCTGCCCAGGATCATAAGAAACCACAGAAAATTATGAACGCAGCCCAGTCCATCTCCCATCCATTGACTCCATCTACACTTTTCGTACCATGGATTCCTCCCACCCCAGCAGAAAATACAGAAGCTTAAACACACTTACCCACAGGTTTGAGAACAGCTTCTTCCCTGCTGTTACTAGACTGCTGAATGGACCTCTCTAATTTCAAATCTAATGTTGATCTTGCTTTGTACACCTCCTGTGCAGCTGTAACCTTGTATTCCTCAATCTGTCTAAGCACCCTGTGAGTTATCTGTCCTAGTTCATAGAATCCTTATAATGTGTAAGCAGGCCATTCAACCCATCGAGTCCACACTGACCTCTGAAAAGGGTCCCATCTAGACCCATTCCCCCCCCACCACCACCACCACCACTCTATCGCTTTAACCCTGCATTTCCCATAACCAATCCACCTGACCTGCATATCTTTGTGACTGGGAGGAAACCAGAGTACCCAGAGGCAACCCATGCAGACACGGGGAGAATATACAAACTCCACAAGGACAGTCGCCCAAGGCTGGTATCAAACCATGTCCCTGGTGCTGTGAGGCAGCAGTGCTAACCACTGAGCCACCGGGCCATCCTTGCATACTATAATCTCCATACACTGCTCACAAAACAAACCTTTTCACTGTACTTCGGTGCATGTGACAACAATAAATCAACCCAAAGTCCAGCACATCCTCTGAAAGTTCCTTCCAAACGCAAACCACTCTCTGTATAAAAAAGTTTTCCCCATGTCTTTTTTAAACCTTTTTCCTCTCACCTTAAAAATACAATCCTTAGCTTGAAATCCCCCGCCAATGAATTTTACTTGCCACAGTTTGGAGGTCTTGGGCGTCACCATATGAATGGTCACAGTCATCTCCTGCTAAGACAAGGAGACAAGTCCGTGGTGGTGGTGGTGGTGGTGTGGGGGTGGATGGGATGACCTTTGGCCATCTTCCTTGACCCTCTCCAGTCTATTCTGGGTTGTTTTCTCTTGGAATGAGACAATTGAGTGTAATCAACGTGGACAGCACAGCTTTTTGTGCAGGTGTGGGAAAGGAGGGGAGGTGTGCCAAGTGAGTGAGTGACTGAGGCGCGGAGGGAATGTGGGGTTCATAGTCTGGGAGACCGAGGTGGACATCAGTGAATGAGCGATGATGTTGTAAGAGTGATAGAGCATGAGTCTCAGTGTGAAGTAGGTGCACAGTAGAATTAGATTAAGTGTAAGGTAGCAGAGGGAAGATGCTTGTCTTTTCAAAGATGGAGTTGAAAAGCTCTTTGACCTGCATTGCTGGGTGATCCTCTGGACTGTGGACCACGCATTGACACTGGTGACCACCAGACCAGGCTGGTAGGGAATGGTGCTGTGGTCTCTGCTAGCAGCCTATAGGAAAGTGGATGGCCCACTTCTCCACTAACCTGTCCAACAGGACCTCCAGACCCCTACCAGAACACTGGGCTACCACCTTGACTCTGTCAACCATCTCCATGGCAATTCTTACCATAATGCAACTGCAAGAGACCGTTCCTGTTTTGCAGCAGTTGTCCTGATGTACAGTTTAAATATAGCAGTGGTAGCAGAAATTCCAGAGGAATGTGAACTCCCATTGCTGGTGAGTGCCAATAGAGGCATGGGACTTACATACTGAAGTGAGCTGCACAGAATAGCATAAGAAAACCTGCTCAACTCACACAGAGTGAAACACTCTATGAAACTCCCTAAAACTGCAACTCTAGCCTATAGTATACTCTCAGACGAAATATAGTCTCGCAAAGAAATCAAAGGTTAACAGATGTAGGTGATATCATTATCACAGATCATAATGGGTGTTTTGAAAGAGGACTGATATAGCTAAAGTGACTGGGGATGTAAATCCAGTGGCTGCCTGGAAAATAACTCTGGAAAGTCACACCTGCCGGTGTCAAAGAATTTCAAAGAGAGAAAATGCTTGACAAATTGAACTGTAATCCTGCGAGTATCTCAGAGTGAAAACAAGCAATCTAGATGTGAGCCTTATTTGCATTTTCCCCATTCCAAACAAACAAGCTTCAAATCTGGTCTCTGTGTGTTAGTGGCCTGATCTCCTAAACTGTGAATTAGTGTCTTGTGAAGATCACAGCTTTGAGAACAGCAATTAAACACCCCTACAACAGGTTCAAAGAATGACTGTCACTCTGAGTGCTGCCAGGCACCATTGAAAGGAACCAAGACAAAAAAATTCCACTCAGCCTGCAAAGCCAAGAACCGTGTTCAACTGATCAACTCCCAACATCAACAATATCAGCAAATGATGCCGTAACAGCTGCCATGTTTGACTGTATACTCTTCATGAAAGACTCAGTCTGGTGCATATAATTTTTAACATTCACCTTTTGGTTGGATTAACCTTTCTTTACTGATCTGTGTGCATGTGTAACGTTATTGTTTCACTTAGCATTTAACAGCTCATTCCACCGAGAGAGTGGTGTGTTTATGGAATGAGCTGCCACAGGATGTGGTGGAGGCTAATACAATTACATTATTTAGAAGGCATCGGGATGGATATATGAATAGGAAGGGTTTAGAGGAATATGGGCCAAATGCTGGCAGTTTGGACTTGATCAGTTTCGGATATCTGGTCGGGATGGACGAATTGGACCAAAGGGTCTGTGTCTGTGCCATACAATTGTCTCTGTGACAACTAAACTCTTTTGTTAACTCCTTTAAAATGCAAGTTTGTTTTGTCTAGGAGAATGTAATCCACACGGGAGGGAATCACTTATAAATTAACCTTGTTGTGACTAATCATAGGAGTGGGTGAAAATGGATTGATGTATATCAATAAATAATGGAAATAATCTAAGAAAGTGAGAAATAGTGATGCAGGAATTACAACAGTTTCTGTTGTATTGCAGTGAAGTATATTTGCTAATTTTGACAAAAGGTTTCCCACTTTATTTTGCTGATATTAGTGAATGAAGGAAGTTATAGCCTTACATCATTAATTTTAACTCAATTATTTTGTCGATTTTTGGGCAATTGATTATGTGAGCAGAATAATTTATCACTGTTTTATTCTTTTAACCTTTTAAGTTCACTTTTCAAGGTTGTGCAAATTAAATTTTCAATCTAACATTAAACCATTACATTCCTTTTGGGACAATGGCCTACTATTTCGTATAGCCAGTGAATGAAGCAGTTAATTATCCATTTTAAAAAACTATCCATGACAGACATTTTATACATCCAGACTTCAAGGTCATCCTGTGGGATCCTAGTCCACAATGTCAATGATTATTTGAAATTCCTCTGTCTGCTCTCCTAACAGAGGTACTAACCCACCAAATAGCTGCATTGACATCTTCATTGTTATCTGAAAATGAAATGCCAAAACCAGAACATCTTGTGCTTCCAGTAGAGTAACTACAAATTGCAAAAATATTTATCAAAGCTTCTTTTGCTCTGGGAAAGAACAGCTGTATCATTTTTTGTCAGCATTTGATCTACATAAGTGATGTATTAATATATATTAATGTAGCATTTCCTTTTAGATCTACAAGTTACTCAAAGCAAGGCTTAAATATCAATCCAAATAGCCATATTATGCTATGAAGTATGAAACATATTCAGTTTTTGCCTGCAAAGTACGGCTGATTAACAGTAATATATGAAACTGTTTGAATTTACTTTAAAGGCTGAGAAAAAGCAGAGATAACTTCATCTACTGGCTGGTTTGCTGAACTACCACTTTACTGTCATAATGTTAGACACTTCCTTTAACATCTATCACACAGAAGGATCATACTTGTTTGTGTTTGATTCCACAGGGCTAGTTATTACAGAAAGGGTGGTCGTGCCATGCTCCCAGTGAAATGGATGCCACCAGAGGCCTTCATGGAAGGAATATTTACTTCAAAAACAGATACTTGGTATGTGTGTTTGAGCGCACGGTTCCTGAAAAAAAAGAGTAAAAGGAAAGGTTAAGGTAACAACTGAATTAACTTACCTCAGGTTAGCAACTTTAACAAGCTTTACTGTGCTGACAGCTTAATCACAGACCTACAACTGACGAAGGAAAAAGAAAGATTTTCCAATAGTTTCTACAGAGTAGCGGTCCATTGTAAGCACTGTCCTTTCACCATGCCCATTATATGAAATGCATCACATGAATTTCAGCAATCTCTACCCATTCCTAGAAAGCAAGCGCACTACAGCTCAGACTAATTTGGGTCTCAGTTGGTAATCTCAGTCAACCACAATAAACTACATTAAAATAATGCCTTTAGTTCAAAGAACTGTCCCAAGTTACTTCACAGGTACATGAAGGGAACAGGTGCTGAGCTGAAGGGGGTAGGGTGTCCAAGAGAGGCAAGTATGCAGTGGTTTTAAAAGGAAGGAATTGCAGAGAGTGGGACCAAGACAACTAAAGTAATGACTATGGAATATTGGGCAAAAGAAAAGGGAATGCACAAGGGGATAGAATCTTCAGAATTGAGTGTTGTGGAACTGTTTCTAGCTCGTGTAGGGTAAAGAGATACGATGAACTAGGGTCAGGACGGGTTGAAAGTCAAAGAAAACAGTTGAGTAAAGTACAAAGGAAGCAAAACAACAGAGGCCCTAGAGGAGTATAGAAAATGCAGGGGGAGCTCAAGAAAGCAATTATGTGAGCAAAGAGGTGATATGAGAAAACAGGGGCAGGCAAGGTTATGGAGAATCCCAAAATATTCTTCAAGTATATCAAGCGAAAGAGAATAACAAGTGATAGAGTAGGGCCGATTAGTGATCAAGGGGCAATCGGTGCTTTAAACTGGATGATATTGGTAGAGTGTTAAAGAGCACTTCACATCTTCACTTCACTTTACTCTGGAGATGGAGGATGTAAGTACAGAATTCAAGGATGTGGACAATGAAGCTCTCGAGCAAATTGATGTGATAAGCAAGGAGGGATGGGAGGTTTTGGTGGATTTAAAAGTGGATGAATCCCCAAGTCCAGGTGAATTGTATCCCAGGCTTTTGTGTGAGATGTTGTATCCAGCCCTGAATTAAATTTGCAAACTAACTTTGGCCATGGGGGACCTGGAGGACAGCTAATATGGTTTCACTTTACAAGACCAGGGAACTATAGACCAGTGAGGCTAACGTCACTGGTAGAACAACAATTGGAAAGAATAGTGAGGGAGAAATTAATCTCCATTTTGAGAGGCAAGGTTTGATCAGGGATGGTCAGCATGGTTTTGTCAGGGGGACGTCATGTCTAAAAAACCTGGTGGAATTTTTCAACGAGGTGACCAAGTATTTGAATGAGGCAAGGGCAGGTGATGTAGTTTATATGGATTTTAGCAAGGCCTTTGACAAGGTCCAACATGGGAAACTGACAAAGCAGCTCACGGGATCCAGGGTAACTTCGTCAGTTGGATTTGAAATTGGCTCAGGGACAGGAGACAGAAGGTAGTTTTATGGGGCTGTTTGTGTGACTGGTGCCCAGTGTATAGTGGCATACCACAGGAATCCCCTCCCTGTGACAGTCCCTAGTCTGGGCCCCCCCCTTCCCGTTTCCCCCCTAGTCTGGGACTCCCCTCCCCGTGACAGTCCCTAGCCTGGGACTCCCAAAAACCACGACACCCCCTAGTCTGGGACTCGCTTCCCTGTGACAGCCCTTAGTCTGGGAATCCCCTCCCCGTGATAGCCCCTAGTCTGGGACTCCCCTCCCCACGACAGTCCCTAGTCTGGGACTCCCCTCCCCACGACAACCCCTAGTCTGGGACTTACCGACCGGTGACATCCCCTAGTCTGGGACTCGCCTACTCACGACACACCCTCGTCTGGGACTCCACTCCCCACGACACCGCCTAGTCTGGGACTCCCACCCCCATGACACCCCTTTGTCTGGGACTCCCCTCCCCATGACACTCCCCTGTCTGGGAATCCCCACCCCACGATACCCCCTAGTCTGGGACTCCACTCCCCAAGTCAATCCCTAGTGTGGGTCTCCCCTCCCCACGACAGTCCCTAGTCTGGGACTCCCCTCCCCATTACAGTCCCTAGACTGGGACTCCCCTCCGCGTGACACCCCCTAGTCATGGACTCCCATCCCTGCAATACCCCCTAGTCTGACAACCCCTCCCCACGACAACCCCTAGTCTGAGACTCCCCTTCCCATGAAACCCCCTAGTCTGGGACTACCCTCCCCGCAACAGCCCCCAGTCTGGGACTCCCCTCCCCATGACACCCCCTAGTCTGGGACTCCCGTCCCCATGACAGCCCCATGTCTGGGACTGCCCCTCTGGTGACACCCCCTAGTCTGGGACTCCCCCACCCGAGACACCATTTAGTCTGGGACTCCCCTCCACGTGACACCCCCTAGTCTGGGACTCCACTCCCCACGACAGCCCCATGTCTGGGACTCCCCTCCCCGGGACACCCCCTAGTCTGGGAGTCCCCTCCACGTGACACTCCCTAGTCTGGGACTCCACTCCCCATGATAGCCCCATGTCTGGGACACCCCTCCCCACGACATCCCCAAGGCTGGGACTCCCCTCCCTGCGACACCCCCTAGTCTGGGACTCCTCTCCCCATAACAACCCCTAGTCTGGGACTCCCTTCCCTACGACAGTCCCTAGTCTCGGACTCCCCTCCCTGCGACACCCCCTCGTCTGGCGTCCCCTCCCCATGAAACCTCCTAGTCTGGGACTCCCCTCCCCACGACAGTCCCTAGTCTGGGACTCCCCGACCCGTGACATCCCCTAGTCTGGGACTCGCCTCCTCGTGACACACCCTCGTCTGGGACTCCCCTCCCCATGACAGCCTCATGTCTGGGACTGTCCTCCCGGTGACACCCCCAATCTGGGACACCCCCACCCGAGACACCCCTAGTCTGGGAATCCCCTCCCCGTGACACCCCCTAGTCTGGGACTCCCCTCCCCACACAGTGCCTTGTCTGGGACTCCCCTCCCCGTGACCCCCTAGTCTGGGACTCCCCACCCCACGACAGCCCCTAGTCTGGGACTTCCCTCCCCACGACTGTCCCATGTCTGTCACTCCCCTCCCCGTGATTCCCCCTAGTCGGGGACTCCCCTCTCCCGACAACTCCTAGTCTGGGACTTCCCTCCCCACGATAACCCCTAGTCTGGGACTCCCCTCCCCATGACACCCCCTAGTCTGGGACTCCCCTCCCCACGACAGCCCCGAGTGTGGAACTCCCCTCCCAACGACACCCCTTAGTCTGGGACACCCCTCCCCATGAATCCCCTAGTCTGGGACTCCCCTCCCCACGACACTCCCTTGTCTGTGACTCCCTGCCCCATGGCCCCCACTAGTCTGGGACTCCCCTCCCCGTGACAGTCCCTAGTCTGGGACTACCCTCCCCACGACACCCACTAGTCTGTGACTCCCCTCCCCGTGACACCCCCTAGTCTGGGACTCCCCTCCCCACGACACCCCCTAGTCTGGGACTCCCCTCCCTGTGACACCCCCTAGCCTGGGACTCCCCTCCCTGTGAGACCCCCTAGTCTGGGACTCCCCTCCCCGTGACACCCCCTAGTCTGGGACTCCCCTCCCCACGACACCCCCTAGTCTGGGACTCCCCTCCCTGTGACACCCCCTAGCCTGGGACTCCCCTCCCTGTGAGACCCCCTAGTCTGGGACTCCCCTCCCCACGACACCCCCTAGTCTGGGACTCCCCTCCCTGTGAGACCCCCTAGTCTGGGACTCCCCTCCCCACGACACCCCCTAGTCTGGGACTCCCCTCCCCACGACACCCCCGAGTCTGGGACTCCCCTCCCTGTGAGACCCCCTAGTCTGGGACTCCCCTCCCCGTGACACCCCCTAGTCTGGGACTCCCCTCCCCACGACACCCCCGAGTCTGGGACTCCCCTCCCTGTGAGATCCCCTAGTCTGGGACTCCCCTCCCCGTGACACCCCCTAGTCTGGGACTCCCCTCCTCACACCGGCCTTTAGTCCGTCTCAAAATTGATTTTCAGTTCGTACCTTTTGGCTCCCAAACGTATCTTTTTTCATATCAGATGATGTTTTTAAATTAAGAGTATTTGTAATTTAATAGATCTGTCCTATAATCTGTAATTTCATAGATGCGTCCTATATATTCATTTCGATGCCTTTTTAAATTCATTTTTGCTCCATGGTAAGGGGCGGACCCTTATTTACTGTTCGCATTTATCGGGAAGAGTCAAATGCCTGAAGATTGATGGGGATGGTATTGTGAACGCATGGTGTGCACTTCTCACAGACGCAAGGAAATCTCTTGCTTGACCAATTGTATTCTCACCTGCTAGTGGATCAGTGCCTCATGAGACAATGTAAAGGAGGGTGGAAACCGGTTAATTTATGTAAATTATGATCAAGAATTAAAATGGAGGACTTTAACTTGGTGACACAACTTGGAACTGGCTGAGATTTGCTGTTTCTTTGCAGGTCCTTTGGAGTGTTACTGTGGGAAATCTTTTCACTTGGGTACATGCCGTATCCCAGCAAGAGTAACCAGGAAGTGCTGGAGTTTGTCACAAGTGGTGGTCGAATGGATCCACCCAAAAACTGCCCTGGTCCTGTGTACGTAAATTACTATCAAATTGTTATGCATCTGTTCCCCTAGAAATTCTATCTCGGTATTGTAGGTTGTTTGAGTCTGTGCGGCCATTTGATCTTCTCTCAGCGTTGATGACATTTCACTGCAATTAGAACATAGAACAGCACAGCACAGGAATAGGCCAATTAAAGCATATTGTCAGAGATTAGAAAGAACTTTCCAGACAGCTTTGAGCCCTAAATGACAGGGGTAAATCTGTGACCGTTCCCAACCAGGATTTGAGCCCCACCTCCCCCGAGTTCCTGCCTGGCTACATCTGCAGGTTACCACTACTCGGTGTCCTGACTGCGGATGTAATTTTTAAAGTTTACAAGTTTAAAAATTTGGAGAGGTAGCACCTCTACCTCTCTGTCATTCTGGGAGAGACAGCCCTCTGCTTTTGCAGTGCTGGAGGATGTCCTAGTGGACCTCTCCCTTTGAGAGCTGAAAATGTGTTGCTGGAAAAGCGCAGCAGGCCAGGCAGCATCCAAGGAACAGGAAAATCGACGTTTCGGGCATAAGCCCTTCTTCGGCAACACATTTTCAGCTCTGATCTCCAGCATCTGCAGCCCTCACTTTCTCTCTCCCTTTGAGAGCTCCTGCTCACCGTTCTCATGCGGAACTAAGCTCACCCTCTAGCCAGTACTTGGTCATTCAACGCTGCATGTTTTTTCTCACACTGTGCAGCATATTGAACTCTACTTCACCCTGACATTGGGGGTCATGACGTACACAAACATGACCCCAGCCTTCCCATTACTGGTCATTTTAACACAGTGTACCTCTTGCATGCCCACTGGTCTGTCCTCGGCATGTTGCAGTGTTGCAGTCAATCACAGCACAAACTGGAGGAACAGCATCTCATCTTCAGACTAGGCACCTTACAACCTTCTGGACTCAATATTGAGCTCAATACCTTCAGGTTTCTGAACTCACTCCCATTTCTTCCCTTTCTTTCAGCTTTGCTTGTTGCATTCTCTGTCACTCTTCTCCCCTCCCCCTCCCCATCCCAGTCAGACTGCCTGTTCTTTTCAGTCCAGAGACAGAAAAACCACAAATGCTGGAATCCAAGGTAGACAGGCAGGAGACTGGAAGAACACAGCAAGCCAGGCAGCATCAGGAGGTGCAGAAGTTGACATTTTGGGTATTCTTCACCTCCTGATGCTGCCTGGCCTCCTGCCTGATCTTTCCAGTCTGTCAGTTAGACACACCATTGCTCTGCCATGCTCACATTCCGATCACTTAATCTGAACTATCAACATCCTTTCTCCCCCAGCACTCCACAACCCCCACTACAGTTTAAATGTCCTCTCTCCACTTCACATCAGCTCATGAGTTTGCTTTCTCTCCATGGATACTGCCTGTGATTTCCTGTGAGTCCTGATGAAGGATTACACCTGAAACATTGACTTCTCCACCTCCCGATGCTGCCTGGCGTTCTGTGTTCTCCCAGCCTCCTGCCTGTGATTTCCAACATCTTTTGTTTTCAGGAGAAATTCTTACCCCTTGTCTCAGTAATTAACCAGAGTTGAAAACTAATTTATTAAAGTATCTAACTTGACTCAAGCATAAAATGGTTGATTGTATATACTGGTAAGATATTTAAACTTGGTATATAACCACGCTCAGTCATATCAACTCCAAGAATTAGCACATTTTCATCCAACAAGTATTTGCAAGCAACATTTGTGTTTCTGAAGTCCATTCCAAAATAAGAAAAAGTGACAAACAAAAGAAATGAAATCACTTTTGCTTTAACTACTGAGAATAAGTAATCTTGGAATATTTTATTGTTATCTTGATATGTCACATGAGAATGAAGGAGTAATTAGAGAGTCTGGGATCCAGTTTAATAATTAATCCATATGTCCTGATAACACCCACAGCATTGACAGGGCTAATGGTGCACAGATAGACAACATTTCACATTAACTAACTCTTTGTAATTAAGGGGAATTTGCAAGCTGATTTATATATTTGTTCCTGTAGTGGTTATATTGGGAACTCTTTAAGAATGAAATGCATAATTAACATGTCAAAGTATGACTGTGTTTGTGTCCATAGATCTAACTTTGAAGTGTTACAGTATTGTCCTCTACTCTTTAATTTGTCAGTAGCCACATTGAAGTAATTTTAATGTAGGGCTGCCACCTTTTCCCAAGTCCAAACTTGACAAGGGCAGGATGGGGCAAGGGAGAGGGCGGGCTTGTGGTTTCAGCTCTGAGTCTTCCTTTGTTACTGGTGAAAGTTCTTGCAAACCTTAATGTCTGTTGCTTCCACAAATGCTGTTGTAGGTGATTCTTAAAAAAAGATTATGCCCAGTAATCTATTACTGCTGCTTGAAGGGTCAATCTGAAAATGCCTCTTAAAGAAGGAACTGGGCAGTGGCAATAGCTATTCCCACAAATCACTTCATGCCACATTTAAAAAACAATATAGCTTCCAAAAGGCACTATGTTGTCACAGGCCACTAAGGTTGAATGAGGCAATCTTACTTTGGGCTTACGTTTGTTACAGCGTATACTGGTGATACGTCAGACTATTGAGATTCACATCAATAGTTACGTTTCTTTTTGTAACACATATTTGAAAAATAAAGCCCTTCAGTGGAAGTCATTACAATACTAAAAGGAAAAATATATGAACTACTAACTGAACAAATATTAATAGATACCACTCACTTCTTCCTACTTTAACTCTTAATATTTCAGGTATCGAATAATGACTCAGTGTTGGCAGCACCAGCCTGAAGACAGACCTAACTTTGCAACAATATTGGAAAGAATTGATTATTGCACACAGGTAACCTTTACGGATATATGTGATTCTTCTCAGGTGAGGTTACATTTATCTAGGATTTTAGATAACACGAGCTCTAAGATTCGCATACTTTGAGGATAATGTGATGATCTAATCAACCAAGACTTCCAGAACTGTTCCACTAAGGATCTTTATAGGGGGCAAAAATGGGAGTTCATGAAATTTAAGATAAGTTGTTTATGTGATTATTATTCAGCTAGATGAAAGGAAATGAGGGAAAAGATCATTGTCAAAATCAATAGTTCCAGTTCATAGTTCATACTTCCAACTTATAGAGAAGAATTCCGATTGTACTAACACTCTGATGAAGTTATAATATAGAGACACAGAAAGAATTCAAAAGAAAATCAGAACATACCGTAAATTTTCGAGAAGTGAAAAGTGCTAATTCATTAAATTCATATCTATTTCTTTAGTATGAAAAGGGAGTTCTTGTTTTTTTCTCAAATTGTGAAGTGGAGAAACCTTAAACTTGCTTTGAGTTGCACACAAAGCTGCCCGTCTAGCATTTATTCATTACACTCATAGGTTGACCAGAGGCTGTTAGTGTTGGACTGGAGAAACATAGAAGGTTCAGAGCAGCAGGAGGTTATTTGCTTGTGAGTTCACATTCAAAAGTTGTAGTGGTGGAACTTGAACTAATGGGTCCTGATTTGTACCAATAAGTAGTGTGAGCATTTCTCTACTGCAGCAAAAGCACTGGATGAAGTTGAGACATGCAGGCACTGAACCCAGCATTTCTCATTTTCACAGGGGTAGGATTGGGGGGGTGGTCCATTGTTTATACATGCACAACTGCTAGAGGGAAGTAGCTGTTTAAATGACCAGTTAACATCACTAATTGAGATTTTGGAGACTTTGGTATCTGGAAGTTGGAGTGTGGGGATCAGATCAGAACATGTTTGTTCACAATGCGTTTCTTTTGGTTAGCCCTAGTCCCAGAATACCTTGGAGGTGAGAGTCAGGGCTCTTTTGGAGGTAGATGTCAAGAATCCTTTACAGTTGGAGTTTGGCATCAATTTTAGAATGGGACATTACATGTGCTTTGGGGCAGCTAACTGGATAAACGTTTGCGTGAAAGTTACATAAATGCTGAGAAGTGTCCAACATGTCAGCAAGTGACTGCAAGTTTCAACCTGCCAAAATAATGTCAACCAGTTCCAAAATGTATATTTATGAATCAGGGTGCATTTCTTAATGGAGTGTTTCCTGCAATATAGAAATTTAATTTTGTTTTTTTCTGCTATGTGCATATGTCCCTCAATGAGTTGACTTGGTAAGGTGCAGGGGGAAAGGGCTTTGGGCAAAACTAGACATGAAATTGGCAAAGGGGTATAAGGGGTGGATGGAAGAGCACGGAAAGAGGGGTGCAGGATGGTGAGCAGATAGAATACTTCCTATTTTAAACTTTAGTTTACATTTTGATCATGATACTGGAACTCCAACAGGCCTTTCTCAGGACCTGACAGCTTCTGAGGCATTTCCTGAGTCACCCAGCCAAATCTGTAAATTAACTTGGACTCAAAATCGATTTGCAGGCAAATGCTTTTACATAGATTAGATTAGATTACTTACAGTGTGGAAACAGGCCCTTCGGCCCAACAAGTCCATCGCGCCCCGCTGAAGCGCAACCCACCCATACCCCTACATGTACCCCTTACCTAACACTACGGGCAATTTAGCATGGCCAATTCACCTGACCTGCACATCTTTGGACTGTGGGAGGAAACCGGAGCACCCGGAGGAAACCCACGCAGACACGGGGAGAACGTGCAAACTCCACACAGTCAGTCGCCTGAGGTGGGAATTGAACCCGGGTCTCTGGCGCTGTGAGGCAGCAGTGCTTAACCACTGTGCCACCGTGCCGCCCACTTACATAAGAATATAAGAACCGGGAGCAGGAGTAGACCATCTGGCTAGTTGAGCCTGCTCCACCATTCAATAAGATCACGGCTGACATTTTCATGGACTCAGCTCCACGCACCCGCCTGCTCATCATAACCCTTAATTCCTTTGCTGTTCAAAAATCTATCCATCTTTGCTGTAAAAACGTTCAATGAGGTTGCCTCAATTGCTCCATTGGGCAAGGAATTCCATACATTCACAATCCTTTTGGTGAAGAAGTTTCTCCTCAACTCAAAGGTTTGGTTACAGAACCAAGATCTCTCCTAATCCCACACACACTTGACCTCGGAATGAATATCAGAGGCACAGCCTCATAACCAATTGACAACAGTCAGAAGAAACAGAGGGGAGGGAGTAAGCATGAAGATGTTCATTTTTTAAATCAAAAGGCCAGATAATTAAACAGCCAAGAACCAAGAAACTACTTTGAGGAACAATGCTTCAAAACAGGAGGGAGATCAAAGCATTTAACCAATTGTGATTACGATCCTGCACAACAGAATAGGTGGATGCACTCCTTTTGATCATGTCCAACTGGTGCACATCCAGTGTCTTTGCTCATAGATTTATGTCATTTTAACCTGATTCCTTCCAACCAGTGAGAGACAACAATACTCAGATGGTACCATTTTGAAGAGAGTAATATTCATTAAATAAAATGATTTGGAGATGCCGGTGTTGGTCTGGGGTGTATAAAATTAAAAATCACACAATACCAGGTTATAGTCCAACAGGCTTAATTGGAAGCACTAGCTTTCGGAGCGACACTCCTTCATCAGGTGGTTGTGGAGTGGCGCTCCGAAAGCTAATGCTTCCAATTAAACCTGTTGGACTATAACCTGGTGTTGTGTGATGTTTAACTTAAATAAAATGAGCATCATGATTGTTGGGATAGTCAGAAAGGAGAAAATAAGATGTTTAATAAACAGAAAAAAATTATAGACACCTCTAAGTAACAATTAATATTTTAGATAATTTTCCTTTCTGAAGGTTGTATTTAGAGTATGATCCCTTGGGTAGCTTCTAATGGAGTAACCTTTAACAAACATCTAACTGTCGAATTCTTTTGCTCATCTGGGAAAACAGGGCCTGATTGTTCATTTTACCAAGAGCTCCACTTATGTTACGGTGTGCTTTGTGGGGGTGTATTTAAGTCACAGGTTTGCCATGCGACCTGAGATCCAGTCTTTAATAATGTTTTATTTGTGCTTTATCCTAGGATCCTGATGTAATAAACACTTCCTTGCCTGTAGAATATGGGCCTCCAGCAGAAGAAGAAGGAAATGTTCCCGTGCGCCCAGATGATCCTGATGGACTAGCGCCTCTTTTAGTTTCACCAGCACAAGAAACCGAGAGCCAAGGAGCATCCACTGACCTCGCCCTGCCACCCCAACGTCCAACCAACCTCTGCCTTGGTGAACATCGGGTCAAATTTGTTCCCAACGATTCTGCCGTTGTACATACCGGAGGGCCAGCTGAGGATGGGTCTCATGTCAACAAGACGTACTCACAAATGAACAACTCTTCTGCTTTGCAACAAGGTAGGGGCTCCCGGAAAAAACCTACCAACCTCTGGAACCCTACATACGGGTCATGGTTCACAGAAAAACCTATCGTGCAAAACAACAATACTTTGACTGACAACAGACCACCAGAAAGGGAAGATTCTGGTTTCCATGCCAGTAGCAGTTCTTCTACTACCATCCCAAATTCCAGGCCACAGGCCTCTGCTGTTGTATTAGAACCTTCTTCTCTTGTCGCCAATACATTGGATGTGCCTCTATTCCGCCTGCAGCATTTTCCTTGTGGGAATGTGAGTTATGCATTCCAGCAGCAGCAGCAACAACAGGGATTGTCTCTGGAAGCTCCGTCTGTTTGTGCTACTCGTAAAGAAGATTACAACTCACACATTAGTAAAGGTTTACCTGCTCAGCAGGACCCACGTGTTCACCCGGTTGCCAATATACCCACTTGGGACTCAGGACTCTCTCTCGCAGAGGATGTAAATGTCACTATACTGTAAATAAGCAAAACAAACAGGTGGTTCTACTTGAACAAGCGTCACACCAACTAAACTAAAAAGCAGCAGCAAGTACTGTTTGGCATACGGGACTAGAGCAGAATTTTTATTTTAAGCTGAAAATATGGTGAGAACCACATGTGAATGTGAGGTAAACTCAGTGCTGTTAATGCATGTGAAGATATCAGGCCCATGTACAGGTAATCCAGGGCTGAGGTCACAAATATACAAAAGCCACTGCAACACCAACTGAGATAATTTAGAATTTTACAGTAACCTTTCAACCAAGATAGTGTTTTTGAGTAAAGATTCCACAACAGACAACGTGTACTGCATCAAGTTCTCCACTTGTACTTTTTTTCTGGATTGTGCAGCGGTCTCTTAGTTGCCATGTCACTATGTCCCTTTGCTCACTAGCACAATCAAGATGCTCCAAGGTAAAGAGATGATTACGTTTGAAAACTGAGGAGGATCGTTAGGATCTTAAAAGAACAATCTCGCATTTATACAACACTTTTCACAATCTCAGTATTTCAATGTGTCTCAAAGTACTTCCACTACTTTTTGTCATTTATATAAATGATTTGGATGTGAGCATAAGAGATATAGTTAGTAAGTTTGCAGATGACTCCAAAATTGGAGGTGTAATGGACAGCGAAGGAGATTACCTCATTACAACGGGATCTTGATCAGATGGGTCAATGGGCTGAGGAGTGGTAGATGAAGTTTAATTTAGATAAATGCAAGATGCTGCATTTTAGGAAAGCAAATCTTAGCATGTCTTATACATTTAATGGTAAGGTCCTAGGGAGCGTTGCTGAACAAAGAGATCTTGGAGTGCAGGTTCATAGCTCCTTGAAAGTGGAGTTGCAGGTAGATAGGATAGTGAAGAAAGTATTTGGTGTGCTTTCCTTTATTGGTCAGAGTATTGAGTACAGGGAGGACATGTTGTGGCTGTACAGGACATTGGTTGGCCACTTTTGGAATATTGCGTGCAATTCTGGTCTCCTTCCTATTGGAACGATATTGTGAAACTTGAAAGGTGTCAGAATAGATTTACAAGGATGTTGCCAGGGTTGGAGGATCCAAGCTACAGGGAGAGGCTGAACAGGCTGGGGCTGTTTTCCCTGGAGCGTCAGAGGCTGAGGGTAGAGGTTTATAAAATCATGAGGGGCATGGATAGAGTAAATAGACAAGGTCTTTTCCCTGGGTTGGGGGAGTCCAGAACTAGAGGACGTAGGTTTAGGGTGAGAGAGGAAAGATTATAAGAGAGACCTAAGGGGCAACCTTTTCACACAGTGGGTGGTACGTGTATGGAATGAGCTGCCAGAGGATGTGGTGGAAGCTCGTACAATTGCAACATTTAAAAGGCATCTGGGTGGGTATATGAATAGGAAGGGTTTGGAGGGATATGGGCCGGGTGCTGGCAGGTGGGACTGGATTGGGTTGGGGTATCTGGTCGGCATGGACGGATTGGACTGAAGGGTCTGTTTCCACGCTGTACATCTCTATGACTCTACTTCATAGTCAATCAAATAATTTTGCAAACAAGCCGCTGTCATAATGTAGCAGACTAATGTGAGAAGTTCTTTATACAAAATCAAAGAGAGAGCAAAGAAATTCAACACTTTCTAAATTATGGTACAATCTCACACATCGCTTATCTCTGCTACTGATCGCACTTAAATGTAAGGATCAGTGAATGATAACTTAATCTGCACATAGGTACCAGGCACTCTCACATTGGTGACAGCTTTCAGGAGTACATCCGACCCCAAGGTGTGCTTACATAGGGTGGTGGGTGCCTGGCCTTGGATTGTGTTCCATTCCCCTCCAACTCACCAGGAAACCAGTAAATGACATCATCTCAGCTTCCATAAGACATAGGAGCGGAAGTAAGGCCATTCGGCCCATTGAGTCCACTCCGCCGTTCAATCATGGCTGATGGGCATTTCAACTCCACTTACCTGCATTCTCCCCGTAGCCCTTAATTCCTTGTGACATCAAGAATTTATTAATCTCTGCCTTGAAGACATTTAGCGTCCTGGCCTCCACTGCACTCCGCAGCAATGAATTCCACAGGCCCACCACTCTCTGGCTGAAGAAATGTCTCCGCATTTCTGTTCTGAATTTACCCCCTCTAGTTCTGAGGCTGTGTCCACGGGTCCTAGTCTCCTCGCCTAACGGAAAAATTTCCTAGCGTCCATCCTTTCCAAGCCATGTATTATCTTGTAAATTTCTATTAGATCTCCCCTTAATCTTCTAAACTCCAATGAATACAATCCCAGGATCCTCAGCTGTTCCTCATATGTTAGACCTACCATTCCAGGGATCATCTGTGTGAATCTCCGCTGGACACGCTCCAGTACCAGTATGTCCTTCCTGAGGTGTGGGGATCAAAACTGTACACAATACTCCAAATGGGGCCTAACCAGAGGTTTATAAAGTCTCAGTAGCACAACGGTGCTTTTATATTCCAACCCTCTTGAGATAAATGACAACATTGCATTCGCTTTCTTAATCACGGACTCAACCTGCATGTTTACCTTTAGAGAATCCTCGACTAGCGCTCCCAGATCCCTTTGTACTTTGGCTTTATGAATTTTCTCACCATTTAGAAAGTAGTCCATGCTTGTATTCTTTTTTCCCTTTATAAGTGGGCACATATTGGTTTAAATTAAAATTGATTTTAATCTTCAGGGTCTGTACCTCTTTTTGGCAGAGAACCCCAAGGTGGTCCCATAGATATCCCACAGGGAGTCCAGTATAATTACGCTGACTACAAATATTGATCTTCTTCAAGACTAAGTTTGTAACAACTGCCAATGTATGGAAGTCTCAACTTCAGCCTCAAACCATGACCTTCCAAACTTCATTGGTCTGAAAAGGGCAGCTGGACATCCTAGCTCTTACAAATTCAAATGGAAAATTTGACCGGTATCTGCTGCATCTAGATTCAAGCTTATATTCTGGACCTTCTGCAGATTCCCACCTGCTCACTCAAGTTTCCAATGGTGGTCCACTGGAAAAATAAAACAAAGCATTACAGTCACAGCCTCCAGGAAAGGTAAAAGCCATTTGGTAGTATCAAACATTCTTGTAGTTAGCCCATCATGTAAGATCTTATGAGACCATTCATTCATCATTTCCATTCCAAAATCCATTTCTCTCCAGTTCCTGCTAAATTGGGAACTGTCTAACTTCTCTTTAAAGTCTTCAACAAGCAATATTCTCAACAAGTCAACAACTGTAAAATAAAGTATGTAGGCACAATGATTCCAGAAGCCAAAGTTAATGTACAGTGAAATTAAAATGAGTTGAAGGGCAAGGGATGTACCCATAATGTTGTATAAAGTGGAGCTTTGAGATAGCTGAGGAGCCCCCTTTGCAACCCAATTTGCCTACAAATGCAGTGTATGGCAAAAGAAAATCAAAAAAACATTAAACACAATAAAGCACTAAATATGTAAAAAGTGTGTTTATTTTTCAGTTTGTCCATATCTTAAAAACTCTGCAATCTTTTTCTGCTTAACATTCCAACTTTGGATGAGTGTGCTACAGTCTGTTGTGTTGTCAGTGTAGTCAGTCATGTTTTCTGTGTTTTTGTTCTGTAGTGTGAGATCTCAGGGCATCTCTACTGCCTTGAAACAGGTGAGTGAGCAGGCTGGCATTCATTGCATTCATCAGGGTCATTAGCTCCTATCTCCCCGGGCTCCATTGTTAAAGAACATTTTGCGTCTACAGTTCCAGTTGTTTAATGTACAGTATCATCTATCTCAATGTCATTTTCCATAGCTGCTTCTGCTGGAATTTCTTCACCAGCCTTCTGAAGATGAGCCAAAAAAGCTTCAAGGATTGGGTGACTTCATCCTACACCTCTTCAACCTTGCTGTCTTGTGCAGTTGTAACCTGTTTAAATCCAGTGCGGTTCAACCTGTTGGCAATTGTTGCTTCCCGTACCATGGGCAGCACAATAGCCATGATTAGCACTTTTGCTTCAGCACACCAGGGACCAGGGTTCAATTCCAGCCTTGAATGATTGTGTGGAGTTTGCACATTCTCACTGTGTCTCTGGGTGGTCTCGTTTCATCGCATGTGCAGGTTAGATGAATTGACCATGCTAAATTGCCAAGTGTTAAGGGATGTGTAGGTTAGGTGCATTAGTCAGGGGTAAATGTAGAGTAATGGGGTAGGGGAATGGGTCTGGGTGGGTTACTCTTCAGAGGGTTGGTGTGGACTTGTTGGGCCAAATGACCTGTTTCTATACTGTTGGGATTCTGTTCTATTCCACACCCTCTCATGAACATTGGCCTCTGTAACATTAGGTGTATTCCTATTCCTTATCAATAGCCTTAATAATCCAAAAGGCCAACTGCTGGCAGTAGTGGGTTTCAGATGCCTAGTTACCTCTTGATCCATTGGCTGGAGCTTGGATATGGTTTTGGGAGGCAGGATTGTCAGCTCTCACTCTTGAGGTCAGTGATGCCAGGGTGTGGGATCAGTTGTCTGTAATAATGATAATCCTTCTTTTCTTCCATTGACACATATGGTCATTTTCCCTAATGCATGTCCAAAAGATGCTGGAGGTTTTCCAGGCAATTTTATTGCCTTGTACTGTGGTGATAGTGTCTTAACATTTGAAAAGCAATGCAATGTGGGTTCTTGGACCTTCCTATCACAGAAGGCGGTAGTTTTTCAGTACTATCCTGGGTGGCACAGACCTGTGCAGTAATATGTTCATTGCTCCAATTTCCAAAATTTCATGTTATAAACATCAAAGTGTGACCTGGAAAAAAGATAGTACAACAGTCTGGTTGCATCCATGTTAAAAACGTCTCTTGGTGCACACTCGTTCAGGGTGTAGTCTCCATTCTATGACCAATTCTCTGTCATTGCTGTCATAACTCCACAGTCTCACCGCACACTGTGCCTTCTCTTCAGTCAGTCCAGTCATCCATTCCTGCAGGTGAACTCCTTGGCTCAGCCTCTTTTCCAAGGCATTCCCCTTTCCTGCAGGATTGGACCAGAGTTGGGATCATTCTTTTGCTCAAGCCACGTCAGCTGAACCTTTTCAACGTCAGGACAGGCAGCTGTTCTCATCCTCTTCCCTTCTGTGGAGAACGCCTAAACGTCAAAATGTTCCAAGGTCTCCACCTAGTGCTTCAAAATGGTTGGCAAACTCAATGGTGGAATTTCCCACCTCTTAGTGACATTCAACTTTTACTTTACTAACGTTTTCCACGCACTGGGTCAACTTAACTTTGTCTCCAAATGACAGCACTTTAACTTTCTCACAGGTTTAGCCACACTTTCAGGATCTGAACCTACATCCACAGGAGATGTTGATGCCAAATGTTGGCTTGCACTAACCTCTGGTTCTGCTCTCTGGAGTGGCCTAATTCTGTTCTAATTACTTGGCACAATTATTTGAGGAGCTTACTCAAGCCTAGCTAATCCTGAGTTGCCAATCTGAAAACCCTTTTTATCATAGCATCATTCTAGTAGATTTGCTATTCTGCCTGCAGGAACTGGTGGATACCTACAGTACGATTGGAATTTCAGATTGTCTGAATTTTATTGTAATGAGTAATTCTGAAGACTTAGATCATAAATAATGAACTGACCAGAAAATACACTAATTGGTAACTACTTAAGTTGGTTTGGTTGTCTCAGCGAGTATACAGCTTTGATTCTGACGAGATAGTAATCCTAATATCTATAACATATAAAATGTGACAATGTTCAATACTCCTGTATATATCTTTTTCCCACATTTAACAACTAAATTTCATCATGATGATTTCAGTTGTTCTGAATTCTTAATATTCTTTGCTATTTTGGAATAGCATAGGTTTAGGGTGAGAGGGGAAAGATATTAAAGAGACCTACGGGGCAACTTTTTCACACAGAGGGTGGTACGTGTATGGAATGAGCTGCCAGAGGAAGTGGTGGAGGCTGGTACAATTGCAACATTTAAGAGGCATTTGGATGGGTATATGAATAGGAAGGATATGGGGCAGGTGTTGGCAAGTGGGACTAGATTGGGTTGGGATATCTGGTCAGCATGGACGGGTTGGGCTGAAGGGTCTGTTTCCATGCTGTACATCCCTATGACTCTATGACTGTACGCAGTTAGTATTTGAATGTTAAAGTGACTAAACATATAAACTTCATTATTCCTTTTTTGTTTGCAAATCTCCATGCTTCATTATGAAAATCTCAACACTTTGGACTAGTGTCAATTCCATTTCAACCCAGTGGGATGTCAGGGATATTTGCCCTGAAGCATCATACATGAGAAGTATGTAGATGCACAGAATTATTCAGAATAATTCTCAAATTCTCTGAATAGAGTTTTTCCTGGTGTATTTTGAAAAATGTAATATTTAGAAGCATTTTATTTGCAACATGTTCAGGTTAAGTATCCTTGATTGTTGCCTTTCCATGTCGATCCCAGTTCAAGTTTGATAAATTAATAACAGAAAATGCTTGAAATTTCAGGTGATATCTGTATAGGGAAACAGAGTTGTGTTCAAGTCAACAGCTGGGATAAGTTAGAAATATTAGTATATTTGGGGTTTAATGGTCTTCTATGGTACAATATTGTTAGAACATCATTAAGAAACACTGTCCTCAACCTTAACTTGAAGAGTACTCCATCCTCTTTAAATATTGTAGGTCAGGCTCTGGAATCTGATTTACTATTTAAATGTAAGGATTGACAGAGGCTGCATTGGTGGCTTCCTTTGACAAGCAGAGTAAAAGGAGTCCATCAAGGTCAAGTTTTGTTTTCAAGTTACTTTTGCAATCAGGAGCAGTAAAATCAGTGCTTTCCCTCCTCAAGTCCTTCTTGTGCCAATGACCACTTATGTCCATCCAGCACGACTGCTTTCATCCACCTATCTGTGATTCACCCAGGTTCAGGTGAGAGTCTAAACTTGCAGATTTAATTCCAGCTGCTTCAGTTTGTGAGGACATAGGTTACTGGCACTGGCATTGGGGATGGGTCATTCCCTACTCCATATTCATTTACGTTTCTGAAGTGAGTGAATTAATTTCAAGGCAAAACAAAAAACAAAAAAACAAGGGGCCCACAAGCCAGAATTTTTTCCACAGATCAACCTCATAATTTTACCCTACTCCCCTCCCCACCAAGAAATACATCAGTGTGTTGACCTTATTGTAATGTCTGCTTCAATGCCTTTCCCCGATCTATTTTAGTAACATTTAACAAGGAAGATGGAAATCTCACTACCAGCTTTACTGACATTTACAGCAGGTCTCCAAAGTAAAACATCTCTAGCGTGTTAGAACAAAAGATTGACTCGAGGGTGACTTTCACTAGGTTGTAACATGATAGCTGCTCTGCTACATATAAGCCTGAGCCAGATTCAGGTCATCTACAAATAATTTTAGCACAATTTTCTCTGTAATCCCTGAAGTTAAATTTTATCTCACCTATTTATGTTTCTTCTTCATATTTAACTTGAAATAGCAAATGAGACTGGGAATCATGTGTTTGTATCTCAACATCAACTGGTATTTGTATGGGGGGGGGTGTGGGCAGGAATGTCTGTGGAGAATAAGAATGTATATACACTGGTTATTGCTTCTTACAGTAATTGTTCTGACTTTATGAAAACATTTGTCTACATATTATTGCACTCTAATCGTTAAGTAATTGTGTCAAGCACTTTGAGATATTTTGATGCTCTGTAAATGCAAATATTCCTTTGCTTAATTCAAGGAAAATCCTGTGTAAAGTCCTGTGAGAGAGTATTAAGTTCATTTAAAAAAAATGGATGTTATTTGACAGTCTGACCTTCAGCTGCCTCAGAGAGATCAATCTTTTAGTAACCAGGAAGCCAGCTTTTGACTTGCCAGTCGAAAAAGAATTGCAACTGACCAACAGAGACCAACAGGTTCACAAAGTTCATGTTCCACCTTGGGTGCAAGAACTACAAGCTCTAGGCAGCTAACAATCTCAAAGAAGGCACTGATATCGCTAAAGAAATATAAATGTCCATTATGTCTGTTTCCATACTGTTCAGAAATGTTGTGCCATGGTGAAACGGATTCTTTATTGGTTGATGCTGACTGCATGGTCACAAGCTTGAATACTCCATAACTTAGAACATGGTGGTGTTAATGTGCGACCTTTCTGCATAGGGGTCATCAGTTGCAACTCCTCCCTGGTGATCAGTTGGCATTGTAAAGTTACTATTAGATGCATGGCCCTATGATTGTTTCATACCAAGCATAGTTATCAGTTACAATGAATAGGTTTTGAAGTCATGTATTTTAAAAGAGCTGGATGTTAAAATTAAAAATCAATAAAACCTAGAAATTACAATATTACTGTAAAATGCTCAGTACATTTGTATGACATTTATTTATCAACTAGTTCAATAGAGGTATTAGCCTGTACATTTTAAGAAAGTTGACACTTTTCATAAAATAGTAGCAGAAGTATCTTGCAGAGTGTGAGCATTGCAAATAGTATTTCCTATGCTTAAAAAATAAATAATTATCTCTTCATTTCCTGAGTGGGGAAAACAAACAAATAAATTTTAATTAAATATTTGGGACCAGCAACTTTAAGCAATAGTGTTATCCCATACAGTATCAATGTGTTGAGTACTTTTGCATACATTTAAATATTATGACATAAAATTGATAAATAATTCATTTAGTTCTTAACATTTTATTTATGGTGTGTGGCTCCTTCAAAATTATGAAGGAGATAAAGATCTACTTATTGAAGATAAAATAATTTTCTTGCCACAACTTTAAGTTAGCCTTCACTTGGCAAGCTGCAGTTGTCATAATTTATATCGAGTTGTGGGAAGTTTATCAACAGTTTTTATATCTAATTCGATATCAGCTTAAATACTGGACATGATTAGTTTCTGAAAGATGACGACAACTTATTGTCTCGTATATAATTCCTCAATATGAAAGGTTACACCTGAAATATTAGCATATTCTTCTGTCACATGATATGTCAAATAATCTTATTCTTCCAGAAAACAACTCATGCATTTTCTCAGTAAACTCTGTACTCGGAGTCCAGGAGCTAAGGTCTCAGCCGTTATTTCTGATTACCTGCTGTGGACTTATAATATTTTTAGTACCGCGAGGGATACATTCCAAGACCTACTAGAGAAACCCGAAACCACGGATAAGTGTGAACCCATTTAAATGGGAAAGGTACCATGCCAGCAGCCTCCTGGTCCCTGGTTCTAGAACATTCCCTATAATACTTTCAGGCCGCAGTAAACCACAGGTAACTGAAACTGCGGTAACTAGACCCATGGACACAGATATAGTTTGGCTAATCATTTGATGTTTTTCACAGTCTTTGGAATGAGACGTTTAAAATATATTTAAAATATATTTGAAAGTATTGAGTTGAATGTGTTTTAAATATTGAAAAGGGAACCATGATACAACGAGAAATGGTATCAATGCTTTTGCTTTTCAGCTCACTAGAACAAATGAACAGATGCCAAATTTCAAACAAATGGAATGTGTAAATTGGAACTTTTTTGAATTACTCAGGAGCTTGGGAGCCTATTGTTCATGAACTGAAAACAACAAATTCTGGAGATCACAGCAGGTCAGACAGCATCCATGGAGAGAAAGCAAGCTAACATCCCACGTCTGGATGACTCTGATGAATATTTCTATCATTTCCATTGCCTTATAAATGTGCATAAAGCAAGAACAACATATCAATGGGCAGCAGGTTACTAAATATTTCTAAGACAACAGTTATCTAATGACTGCCAGTGGAATGTGTGTGAACATCAGCTGAGGAAAGGATTGGGATTCTGAGACTAAATAAACTTCTGATACTCATTGTTTGTGAGGTCTTGAGCTTGAAGCTCTGGGATTCTTAATGACAAAAGGTGTATTGTTAATGTGGCTAAACAGGTTGATTATCAGCCTCTAAATCCTCCCAATATACCTGAGCAGTAGACTACCCCGGTGAGCTGTCCAGGAAAGACAATGGCAAAGCACTGCAGTACTTTAACCATACATGTGAACCAATCCAATGGAAGTCCATTGCTCCAAAATAAAGATGGGGGAAAAAAGACAGATAGGCTTGTTGTTTAAACTCACAAATGAAGAACATCTGTATGAATTATTTGTTGAGATCTCAATTTATTTCATGGCATAAGATTGAATATAGCCACTTAAGATGAAGCCCATCTGCAATCATAGTTAAACAATGCCCACAGCTGAAACATTCTGGTGAAGGCAGCAGCTGGCACTAAAATAGGGAGCCAGCTCTACTTCAGCCAGCAACCAGATCCTGAATTAGCATTTCGTCCCCTGCCAAAGTATGGTGATGGCAGCCATTTCTGGAGCAGCCAGTGCAGGATGACGGCCATGTTGATGGCCTGGCACTTCCAGGGAATGCTGAATGTGATCTAAGAACACTGAGCCATGCAGGAAGGCTCCAAAGATGGGGGTCAGGAGACTGGCTGCTGAGATGAAGCAGCATCATTGCCATGGGGGCAGCTATCATCATGGGGGAGTCCCTCTGTGGACAATGGAATATCCCAAAAGGAGTGTTTTAACTGGAGTTCCTACAGGCAGTGCAACTAACCCAACCTCTATCAAAATGGCACAGTGGTGTGAAGACAATAGGTGTCCTCCTCTTCCTTCTCCTCCTGCCCCACCACCACAGCCCAAAGCACTGAAAAAATTCACAACCACATTTCTCCCAGTCCCTGATAACTAAGAAAAGGCTATGATATCTATTTCAAGTTACTGCACCCATATTGAAGTCATTTGTTATCAACAGTTATATTCTATGGTCTAAGCACCACCATGTCCCATGAACTATGTATGTCTACAGAAGGAAAGTAAATAGACTACCATGATGTTAATGATAGTGCTCCATTGAGATAGTCTTCCTCAGTGACAGTGCAAATCAAAAATGTGGGCACACATACAGTAGTAGTGAGCAAGTAACTTATAAATATGATTCTATTAAATATGAAGACTGTACAAATACAATGATAAAATGAGCTGGTCTATCACTACGATTCAGTTTCCTTTTGAAAAGACATAAGAACCTTCGTTTGGATTGACTTTTCATGTTCCACTGAATACATGTTAGCTCATAGATAATCACAATGACTGTAAAAATGTTTTTTTTTTAAATAATTGTCAATTAAACTTTATAGAAGAAAATGCATAAATCTGAGTTCAATCGCAACTACATTTTTATATGTTCATCTGACTGTGAAATGAAACAGCTTCTTGATTCACATTAGACTTCAGCTTGCCAAGTATTTGCCTGGCGGCAGAAAATGCAGAAACATTTGAGCATGATTGACAAATACTCACCTAAGTTTACAAGGAAACGCTATTGGTATGTATTGGTATCATGTACGATAAGTAACCGCATTCAACAGCAGATGCACTTACTTTTATTTTATTTAATTATGAGATGGGCTTTAACCAGCATTTATCATCTATGCCTCATGGCCCTCAAACAGTTTCTTCAGTCACTGCAATCCATGTAGATAACTCCACAGTCCTTATGGGAAGGGAATTCTGGGATATCAACAACGAAGGAATAGTGGTATGTTTCTGAGACAAAGTGTTGTGTTCCTTGGAATTTGTGATTGGTGACACTGCCATGTGTCTGTTCCTCTTGTTCTTCCAGGTGATAAAGATCACAAAGACCAAAGTTTGGAGATACTGTCGAAGAAGCCTTCGCAGGTTGATACAGGGGCACTTGTAGATGGTATTAAGGTGCTGGATAGGATGTTAGTCAAATGGCTTGTTTTATTTGTTATAATCAAATTTATTCAATTAAATTCAAGTACACTTTTGAAAAGCAAAGATTTACAAACAAGTGTGATAATTTGTATTAAAATATTTAGACGCATACCCTATAAAAAGCTGAAGACAATGCAATGTATAGAGAAAAAAAGAAAATTCAGTGAAATATGCAGGCAAAGCTTTAGAACATCTTGGCAACATTCAGGTTTCTAATTATTACAGATCCAATACTGCATGGCAGGAAATTAGTTGTTCAAGCTGGCATCAGAATGGTTAGTGCTATTGATTTGTTATCATTAAACTGTGAAAGATCCTGATGCTTTTCCCTTAGATCTTAAAGTGATAGAGAAGCTTCCATGCAATAACTACAAAGGCAGTTACAATGCACTAAACCACCCAATAATTAGCATGTCAACTGATTTAAATGCATCACATTTTTGACATTATAGAATAGGAAATTAACTACGGTGGTGGAACTTGTTGAAGACATTGAACAATTAATTGACATTTTCTCATGTCTATGTACCAAACTAAACTGACCACATATCTATTTGGGAATAAAATCTTTAAATTCTTGCAGACCTATTAGATGTTATTTATCAGTAGCACTTAGGAAGAGACAGGTGTCAGTTTCTTTTACAGGTCACTCATTACCGTGATGTACATGTGAACGTAGCAACAAGTAATGGGAAATTCTGAGGAAGAATCATTTGACCCAAAACATTAACACTGATTTCTCTTCACAGATGCTGCCAGAATTACTGAGTTTTTTTCAGCACTTCTGCTTGTTTCTGATTTACAACATCTGCAGTTCTTTTAGTTTTTATGTAATGGGAAATGACTGCTTTAGTTGTTCAGCTATGACAGAATAATCAACAATTAATCTGGTTTGCAATATGAATTCATATTGAAATAGTTATCACCCTCAAAATCCAGTTATGTTTTAATATATTGTAACAAACTGAATGAATCTAATCATCCAGTAAACAGTCCATGTTATGCAAATTGTGTAAGTTCAATACAACTATGTATTTATATTGTATCTCTTGCCCTGCCAAAACATTTTGATATCTTTGATATTATTTGAAGTAAACATACAACTGTTTATTGGCAACTAATTGGCATTTTGCAAGTTCACACAAACAAATCACTATATTTTGATGGTGTTGGTTGAGAGTTGTGTGTTAAGCCACCTTTAAACTTCCTGTTTTCTCTTTGAGAACTTTGCAATCGCCATATGGTGTTTAATATGGTCTTCCAAAAACTGCACCACCAATAATGTGTTGCATTGTATTGCAGTCAAGTAGATTTTGTGTTTTTTTTTTAAATCTGCTCACGGTAAGCATTAGAAAGGGCTTTTGCCCGAAACGTCGATTTTCCTGCTCCTCGGATGCTGCCTAACCTGCTGTGCTTTTCCAGCACCACTCTAATCTAAACTCTGGTTTCCAGCATCTGCAGTCCTTGTTTTTACCTCATGGTAAGCATTGCCCATTCCAAATTGACCTTCAGGATGTGGTGGTGAAGTGCCATAATCCTTGGACAAAGTTAAAAATCACACAACACCAAGTTATAGTCCCAACAGGTTTATCTGGAAGCACGAGCTTTCAAAGCGTTGCTCCTTCAGGTGATTGTGAAGCAGGACCATTAGAATTTATAGCAAAAGATTACAGTGATACAATGATACATTGAACAAACCTAGATTGTTAAGTCTTCCATCTTTTAGAATTGATTTGCTGGTTTCACAACTTTAATATATAAATCCTAGATAATAGATGATAGAAGTCACAGGTTTGGAAGGTGCTATCAGAGAAGTGTCAGAGAGTTATTTAAGTGTGCCTTGCAGATGACTCACACTGCTGCCACTGAGTGTCAGTGGTGAAGAGAGTGAATGTTGAAGACAATGGGTAAGATGGCAATCAAGCAGGCTGCATTGTCCTTCTTGAGAACTGTTGGAACTGCATATATCCATACAAGTGGAGATCATGCCATCACATTCCTGACTTTGTGTTTTATAGATAATGAACAAGCATTGATGTTATATTCAGTCACATACTGCCAGTCACGTTAGATTTCTCCGGCATTTTGTTTGCAGAATTTAACCGGGCGGTTTTAGAACATAGAAACGTATAGCACAGAACAGGGCCTTAGGCCCACGATGTTGTGCCGAGACTTAATTTTAATGTAAAATATAGTAACTTAACCTACACACCCCTCAACTCCATATGCATGTCCAGCAGTTGCTTAAATGTCCCCAATGACCTTGCTTCCACCATCACAGCTGGCAACGCATTCCATGTATTCACAACTCTCTGCGTAAAGAACCTACCTCTGATGTCTCTTTGTACCTTCCTCCTAATATCCTCAAACTATGACTCCTTGTACCAGTCAATCCTGCCTTGGGGAAAAGTCTCTGGCTATTGACTCTATCCCTCTCATTATTTTGTACATTTCGATCAGGTCTCCTCTCTTCCTCCTTCTCTCCAGAGAGAAAAGTCCGAGCTTATTCAGCCTTTTTTCATAAGGCAAGCCCTCCAGTCCAGGCAGCATCCTGGTAAACCTCCTTTGCACCCTCTCCAAAGCCTCCACATCTTTCCTATAGTAGGGCAACCAGAATTGGACACAATATTCCAAGTGTGGTCTCACCAGGGACTTGTAGAGCTGCAGCAAAACCCCGCAGTTCTTAAACTCGATACCCCTGTTAATGAAAGCCAAAATACCATGTGCTTTCTTAACAACCCAATCCACTTGGGTGGCAACTTTGAAGGACCTATGTACTTGCACACGCAGATCCCTCTGTTTCTCCACACTGCCAAGAATCCTGTCTTTAATCCTATATCCAGCATTCAAGTTTGACCTTCCAAAATGCATCACTTCACATTTATCCATTTCTCAGCCCAGCTTTGCATCCTGTCTATGTCGTGCTGCAGCCTGCAGTAACCCTCAATACTATCGACGACACCTCCAACGTTTGTGTCATCTGCAAATTTACTAACCCACCCCTCAGCCTCCTCATCCAAGTCATATATAAAAACTACAAAGAGCAGACACTAAAGAACAGAGCCCTGCGGGACCCCACTCAACACTGTCTTCCAGGCAGAATACTTTCCATCTACAACCACTCTCTGCTTTCTGTCAGCCAGCCAATTCTGAATCCAGATAGCTAAATCTCCCTGTTTCCCATACTTCCTGACTTTATGAATGAGCCTACCATGGGAACCCTATCAAATGCCTTGCTGAAATCCATATACACCACATCCACTGCTCAACCGTCGTCGACCTATTTTGACACCTCCTCAAAGAACTCAATAAGATTTGTGAGGCATGACCTGCCCCTCACAAAGCCACACTGACTGCCTTTAATCACACTATGCTTTGCCAAATAGTCATAAATCCTATCCCTCAGAATTCTTTCCACAACTTTGCTGACCACAGACGTGAGACTGACTGGTCTGTAATTGCCAGGGATTTCCCTATTACCCTTCTTTAAAAGTGGAACAACATTCACTTCCTTCCAATCCTCCGGGACGACTCCTGTGGAGAGTGAGGAGTCAAATATCCTCGCCAGCGACTTGGCAACCTCCTTTCTCGCTTCCCGGAGAAGCCTAGAATAAATCTGGTCTGGCCCTAGGGACTTATCAATCTTAATGTTTTCCAAAATTTCTAGCACATCATCTTCATCAATCTTGATCTGGTCAAGACTGTATCCTAGCTCCTCTAAGTTTTCATTTACAATATTGTTATGTAAATGACACTGTTGTAGCTATACTGGAACAAATTGGCTAAGGACATGGATCATTCTGGAGCACCAGTCTTCTTTTCTAAATGTTATCAGCTCCCCTAGCCTTTGCAGTTTCCACTGCCTTCAGCATCCCTCGATATGCAGCAAATTGAATTGGTTGATTCTGGCATCTGTTGTGCTGGGGAGCTCAAGACATGCAGATGAATCATCTACTTGGCGCTTCAGACTGAAGATGGATGCAAATACCTCAGCCTTGCCTTTGATGTTCTGGGCTCCCTCATCTTTGGGGATATTTGTGAAGACTCCTGCTACTGGTAGCTGTTTAATTGTCTTTCACATTCAAGGTTGGATGTGGCTAGACTGCAGAGCTTTGATCTGGTACATTTGTTGTGGAATTGCTTAGCCCTTAATATGGTAACAGGGTCACATAATATGATGGAACATTTGCTCAACTTGGAGATGGAATTTCATCTCCACCAGTACTAAGCAGGAGTCATTCCTACCAATATTATCATGGACAGATGCATTGTGACAGGTAGATTGGTGACGATGAGGCCAAGTAAGTCACTTACGTGCTGCACACTTTGTCTAGCAGCCAGGTTCTTTAAGAACTGGTGATTTCAGTCAGTAAAGGTGCTACTGATGGACAGTGAAATCCCCCACAGTTCAATATGGAGGGGCACTAATTTAACAGCTAAGGGGGAGAAATAGATGGTAATTAGCAGGAGAAATCCTTGCCCATGTTTGATCTGATGCCATGAGATTTAATGGGATCCAGAGTCAATGTTGAGGAAGTCCAAGCTAACTCCTTCCTGAGTGTATACAAATGTGCCACCATTTCTACCAGAGAGCCAGGACATACCCAAGAATGGTGTAGGTGGTGTCTGGGACATATTCTGTAATATATGATTCCATGAGTATTTCCATGTCAGGCTGTTGTTCAATAATCTATGAGACAGCTCTGTCAAATTTGCCACAACTCCACCCACAACCCCCCTTTAGACTTGGTAGTGGCTTTATAGAATTGCTTGCTGGGGCCAAATCAGAGGGCAGTTAAGTGTCAATTACATTGCTGTGAGCCTGAAGTCACATGTAGGCCAGACCAGGTAAGGATAGCAAATGTCCTGTCTTGAAGAACATTAATGAATCAGATTTTAATTACAATTATGATATCGCTGCCATTAAGTTAGTTTTTAATTCCAGACATTTTTTTTTAACTAAATTCAAATTTCATTATCTACAATGGTGGTATTTAAACCCATGTCCCAAAAAACATGGGGTATGAGGTTCTGGATTACTAGTCCAATGACATTAGCATCACACTACCATTTCCCTTCAAGTTAAAAGTCTGTAATGAGGCATAAAATCATGTTTTGTACACAGCACCAGCAGGAAGTGCACAACCTGCCATATTGCCTGAGGACAATCAAGAGACATACCCACGTAGGCAGCAAGTGTTTGAATGAAAACACAGCAAGTATTTGAAAGAGATTTATCACAGTCACTATCCCAAACAAGACCCCACCCAATCCTCAGATGGCTGACTTTTGGGACTGGCCCTACCACAAATAACACTTCCTACAGCCCATTTATACTGCAACTCCATATCTCTATACTACTCTAACATTCAGTCTATGATTTCCATGACTACAATTTCCTGTTCTCTCCCCACAAGATCCCCACTTGCTCCTCGACCCTCATAGTCCATCTTGCAAGTACCTGATCATTTGCAGGATTCCAAACTTGCAGCACCTACCTTTTGTTGCCTCCTCCCATACTGCCATCTTCATTGTTAATGAGGTTAACATACAAGGATGTCATTCATCCCGTTGAGTCCCTGCTGATTAAAGCTGCAGTCATCCAGGCTCTTCAGGCCTTGCAATCTGAATTGAGAGTAATAACTATGTCCACACATATGTTTCACTGCCATTATCTTTTGAATCATATGAAATGGCTGCAGCTGAGCCAAAGAAACAAAATAGGAAAGGGAGATTTTATTTATATGTAGTAGGCTTCTCAATAGCTTGATACTTTTCTACCATATATTAGTTGACTGCTTGATCAGGCAGCCAACTGTACCATGTCCCTATTAATTTTGTTTTGCAAATGCTGCTAGTTTTATACCAGGCAATTTTCAACACTTTAACTTACCTCAGTGGCAGGGGGAGTGACAATCTTATGCCATGCTTAACAACTTGTTGAAACACCAGCACTATGAATAACAATGCATCAAGTTGTAACTTACTGATAGTGCATTCTAAAATGGCATGCATACTTTGCTCTATTTTATTCATTTTATCTGATTAAAATTCTGAATACTTCATCCTTTTTGCATCTTTGTGTTTTAACACTGCAGTGATGCAAAAGCTTAATGTCTCAAATGATTACCAGTAAATGCATTAAATTGGATTTTCAATGCTGAATAGTAAACCAAACCAAGTTAGTTAACTTGAATTCTTTAAAGTTAAAAATCACACACCTGGTTATAGTACAACAGGTTTATTTGGAATTACAGCTTTCAGAGAACTGCTCCTTCATCAGGTAACTAGTGGGATAGGATCATAAGGCACAGAATTTATAGCAAAAGATCACAATGTCATATATATTGAACTATTGAAATATATTGAACAAACCTAGATTGCTGTTAAGTCTTTCATCTTTTAGAATGGGTTGCAGGTGTCGGTTCATTAATATGTAAATCCCAGAACTTCTTTTAAGTCACATTCTCAAAATAACTTAAGATTTTATTAAAAAACAGTGACGTCTCCGCTCAGACAAGGTGTGAGGTTAGACTCTAAGGTTTGTGCAATTTATCCTTTTAATTGCATCATACAGTGATCTTTTTGCTATAAACTCTGTGCCTTATGATCCTGTCCCACTAGTTACCAGATGAAGGAGCAGCGCTATGAAAACTAGTACTTCCAAATAAACCTGTTGGACTATAACCTGATGTTGTGTGATTTTTAACTTTGACCACCTCGGTCCAACACTGGCACTCCCACTCATGAATTCTTTAAGTCTGTTATATGTAAGACTTGTTTTGAAACTTGCATTAATGCAAAATTTATAGAATCACTACAGTTTGGAAGCAGGCCAATCAGCCCATTGGGTCCACATTGACCCTCCGAATAGCATTCCATCTAGACCCACCCTCCCTGTAACCCTTCATTTTTCCATGCCGAACCCATCTAACCTACACACCCCGATACTATGGTCATTTAACATGGCAAATCCACCTAACCTGCACATCTTTGGACTATAGGAGGAAACTGGAGCACCCAGAGAAAACCCGCATGGAGATGGGGAGAATGTGCAAATTCCACAAAGTCACCTAAGGGTGGAATTAAGCCTGGGTGCCTGGCATTGTGAGGCAACAGTGCTAACTACTGAGCCACCATGCTGCTCAGAATTGTTCAGAAAGCAATGCCAACTTTCCACTAGTGAGAATTTTTTTCATGAACTCAGGGCTGAAAATTGTCTGGAGGTTGCCTGTGTACTTCCATGAAGCAGCAGTAATCTGGTGCTGAAGGATTAAATTTGGAAGACAATTTGCATAATCTGCCTTGTATGCTCAAAGTTTTAAGGGTGATCAAATCATGGTATTTAAAATGATAAATTGAATTCAATAGGGATGAGAAAATAAGGTAGAATATCTGTGTGGAAAGTCAGAATATGAGGGCATTACTTTAAAATTAGATCTTGGGTACTCAACAGTGAAGTTAACTAGCACTTCTTATCCCCATAGTCTAAGTCTGGAATCTGTCCCCTCAAAATAATAGGTCAGTTAAATTTTCAAGATTGCGATTAATGCATTTTTTTCGCTAAATATTCCAACGGATGTTGAGTTACACATTAATCATGATATAATTGAGTAGTAAAGCATGTTGTAAGGACTCTACTCCTCTCCCCATGTTCCTAGTATCAAAAAACATTGCTATAATCACAGTTGTCTGAAATGTCTCATCATACAGAGCAGGCACATTCTCAAAAGTATGAGATTTGCTTATGATCAAAATGAAGATGAATCGAAAACCCATTTTAAGTTATAAAACCATTGTAGGAGTGAATTGGTCAAAAATTTATAAAAAGAAGAATGAGTCTTACCCCAAACAATAAAAGTCGTCAGCCTTGTTTAGGTTGGGAATGATCTCGGCAATCATAATGAAGTGTAGTTTTGTGAGACCTTAATGCATGTATTTGTAAATGGAGTTTCAATAAACAGCAACAAAAGCAAATAATTCAAAGATATTTATTTTTCTTAAGGGAATAAAAGAACAAAACCATTTATCTGAAGTTTCTATTTCAACCATTATTGAAGTAATTAGGAGTTTATCACACAACACAAGCCAGTAGTAATAATGCATGATTCTAACTGGTGTACTGAATAGATGACTTCACAAAATGGCTGTGCCCACTACTGTAATCATGTTGTAAGTGGATTTATCTATAACTGTACATGTTAAAAAATAAAGTTGAAGTCTATCTTAATACAATGTCTGCAATCATTTTAAGAAAATGACTTGTAAGAATAAAATAGCTCTGCATCAAACATATACATGTATTTAAAATTCTATCAGTAAAATACTGTAACATCTTTAATATTGTTAAGAAGAAAGCAATAGCTACTTCTCTAAAAGTGCTACAATTACGTCAAAATAACTATCGCAGTTTCCAAAAATAGCACAAACTCTGTTCACCTAAAGAATTTACCGGTATTTAAATACCTTAGTGCTGTTATGACAAGTTATTTAGTTGTAATATTTTGGAGAGACAGTGGCATTTTAGTTATCCAACATAATTTCTCCTAGCTTTAGTTGCTTCTCAAGGTATAATCCAGGGGAAAAATAATTGACCTTCAGATTTCTACCCTGTCAAAAAAAATGGATGTATGCAGAACTGATAAGCTTGATAAACTGTTACAAAATGTTTTGTCCCCTCTTTTGACTCAAGGTTTATTAACATAATATATAATCCTAGCAATCTTGGCCTGTTAAATGATCTAGGTGAAAGCTGTCACTTCAGAGCAATCTGTACTCATTGCGATTGGTTGCGAATATTCCTGGTTCCTAATAAGTTGAAGACACCAGGCCATCCTAAATCTGATGTACCTATAACACCTAGTGCATCAGCCATAATTGTTAGTTGTGTAAACTCTTTGTCAGATTAATTCATATTTTATAAAACAGCAACAAATCACAACTGAACAATTAGCAGCTCTCCACCAATGGTTTTGTTATCTTAAAGATATTCTCTTACAAAACCTGATTCTCTCTAACTTGTAATTGGAAGTTACAAACTGCTGTCAATCCATAAATCTCCTTCAGTAAGAGCAATTAGCTTTAAATCGATCAAAGGATGTGGTTACCATTAAACATATTTCGATACTTTAGAAAACTTGACCTCAGGAGACTGAAAAATATATTTTGGTTACATGGTATGACATTTCTGCCTTCCTACTTCATCTGAGAGTATAAAATCAGTGTAAGAATCACAAATTTCCACTGATTTGCTGGTTGACCAGGGAGTGTTGCATTCACTTAGCCATTTTAAGGATGGTAATCGTGACCCACATAAATAAGTACAGCTCCTGCACCCTTTTCCAGACCAGTTCAAAACATAATGTAAAACAGTTGAACTCACGTTGCTGCAAATTCAGATTACTTTGACAAGCACGACAGCAGACATTGAGAGGACATGCTATTTCAGAAAAAAAAATTGGTTTAATTTGGAGAAGAGAGCATCAGGAGCACCTATGTGACTGGGCCAACATTTGACTCAACCAAAATTGGTCAGCTTCTGACCAACAAGATCAGCTCAAGGAGAGCCACAGTTTATGATGATACATACTGAGAACTGAATTAGGACAATTTTCAGGCTGCTGTCCCTTGTTGAATACCCTGACTGCATACTATGCGAATTGTGACCACTTTTGGGCGCTAATCAGTTTATGTACCCTATAACATACCATCTTTGACAGCATGCAAGAATTACCACAACTTAAATATTTTGTAAGATAACGTATACTCAAAATTGTTGGAAAGTTTCATGTACTGTAAATCAAACTGAGGAACAGGACAATGGACAGCTAAAATAAACTCTCAATAAACAAAAAATATGCTGCCCTTGCTTTTGGATTATGGAAACAGACTTTTAATGACCTGATTCATATGAAAATGGGATAATGTTAATAAGTGGCATTGAGTACTGTGATCAAATGATAAATTTTCAGAGTTTGGTTTACAAGATAGTGACATATTGTTATTGGTTACTTCTCTGAACGGTTTTAAAAATAACTAGCTCTGGAACATTGCCCTAATCCACTATGTGTCAGAGATCAGGGACCGCTGTTAATAGAATTGTGTCGGGTTTAGAACAGGGTATGCAAACATAGAGGGAAATTAGCTTGTTTTTGGTTCAGGATAATCAAGAATTGATTTTAATGAAGTAAAAACCCAGAGTTTGGAGGTTTTTGAGCTCTTTTGGAAGAGCTCTGTCTGGGATCAGAAGCACTGTAGTTTCTGGGCCTTAAAGGAGTAAAGGACAGTTTAGGAAATAAGTTACCTTCGTAGAAGTTGACTTTGTACATCTTCTAGATAAGAAAATGTTTGGTTATAAATCTGCAGATGACTGAAAGACTGAGAACATCTATACTTTCATTTTTTTGAGTATTTTTGTAAGAAGACTTCATATTTCACAGAAAAGAACAGGGAAGAATCATTTTAGTCAAACTTAAAGATTTGAGATAGGTGTACTTTCCCTGGATGTAAACTTATGAAGTAATGCTGTGGACAAATAGGTTGAATATTTTGTGTTTCTGTGGATTTTAAGATCTTTCAAATTGTGTACTATATTCAGATAGCTTATTTTTTAAAATTCATTTCTTTGTGCAATAAATTTCTGTTCCATTGTTAAAGAAAATTTTCAACCTTTTGTTTCAGTGGTGACAACCATGTTTTTTTAAAATGACCAAGAGATCTGACTTACCTAGTTGGGATCATAGAGATGCATTACCCAATCTGGGTAGTAACTTTAGGACATCAAGAAGCTGTACATTCTTCTGAAAATGTCAAACCTATCTACCAAGTTTACAAACTAATGCAAAAATCACACCATACCCATACTCACTCTGTTTTCTTAGGTGACACAGTCAGCAATTAATGCTTAAAATAGAACATATTAAAACAACCTATGAGTCACAGCAACAGATTCTTAATCAGGTGGGAGATTCAGGGCGATTTTCATGTAGTATGCATAGTTACTATGGGTAAGAATCAACTGTGCTTTAAATTCACTCATAAAGAACATTTGAGCATTTCAGCAAATATCCTGGATCCACTGGCATCTTTTGCGTCATTGCCATTTTACAAAGCTATGCATCCAGACAAGAATCCAGAACTGCTCTGCACAGTTCCTAACATTTGGACCTGGAAAACATTCACACTGGAAAAAGACAATGTTATCCAGGAGATATAAGCTATTAGACTGGATGGGATTGAGGTTCATAAGGAGGAGGTGTTAGCAATTCTGGAAAATAGATAAGTACCCTGGATGGGATTTATCCTGGGATTCTCTGGGAAGCCAGGGAGGAGATTGCAGAGCCTTTGGCTTTGATCTTTATGTCATCGTCTACAGGAATAGTGCCAGATGACTGGAGGATAGCAAGTATTGTTGCCTTGTTCAAGAAGGGGAGTAGAGACAACCCTGGAAATTATAGACCAGTGAGCCTTACTTTGGTTGTGGGTAATGTGTTGGAAAGGATTATAAGAGATAGGATTTATAATCATCTAGAAAGGAATAATTTGATCAAGGATAGACAATACGGTTTTGTGAAGGGTAGGTTGGGCCTCACAAACCTTACTGAGTTCTTTGAGAAGGTGGCCAAACAGGTGGTTGAGGGTAAAGCAGTTGATGTGAGGTATATGGATTTCAGTAAAGTGTTTGATAAGGTTCCCACGGTAGGCTATTGCAGAAAATATGGAGGCATGGGATTGAAGGTGATTCAGCAGTTTGGATCAGAAACTGGCTAACTGAAAGAAGACAGAGGGTGGTAGTTGATAGGAAATGTTCATTCTGGAGTGCAGTTACTCATGGTGTACCACATGGATCTGTTTTGGGGCCACTGCTGTTTGTCATTTTTATAAATGACCTAGATGAGGGCGTAGAAAAATGGGTCATAAATTTGCGATGACACTAAAGTCGGTAGAGTTGTAGACAGTGCAGAAGGATGTTGCAGGTTACAGAGAGGCATACACAAGCTGCAGAACTGGGCCGAGAGGTGGCAAATGGAATTTAATGCAAAAGAAGTGTGAGGTGATTCACTTTGGAAGGAGTAGCAGGAATATAGAGTACTGGGCTAATAGTAAGATTCTTATAGTGTGGATGAGCAGAGAGATCTTGGTGACTATGTGCATAGATCCCTGAAAGTTGCCATCCAGGTTGATAGGATTGTTAAGAAGATGTACAGTGTATTAGCTTTTAATGGTAGAGGGATTGAGTTTCAGAGCTATGAGGTCATGTTGCAGCTGTAAAAAATTCTGGTGCGGCTGCTCTTGGAGTATTGTGTACATTTCTGGTCGCCGCATTATAGGAAGGATGTGGAAGCACTGGAAAGGGTGCAGGATGTTGACTGGTATGGAGGGAGACTGGTATGGAGGGAAGGTCTTATGGGGAAAGGCTGAGGGACTTGGAGCTGTTTTCGTTAGAGAGTAAAAGGTTAAGAGGAGACTTAATAGAGACATTTAGGATGATCAGAGGATTAGTTAGGGTGAACAGTGACAGCCTTTTTCCTTGGATGGTGATGGCTAACATGAAGGGACATAGCTTTAAATTGAGGGGTAATAGATAAAGGGCAGATGTCAGAGGTAGGTTCTTTACTCAGAGAGTAGTAAGGGCGTGGAATAGTAGACTCGCTAACTTTAAGGGCATTTTAATGGTCATTGCATAAATACATGGATTATAATGGAATAGTGTAGATTAGATGGGCTTCAGTCTGGTTTCACAGGTCGGTGCAACATCGAGGGCTGAAGAGCCTGTACTGCACTTTAGTATTTTATGTTGAATGTTCTATTTGCTCCAGACAAGTCAATTGAGAAACATTATTGCTTGTTAAAGGACTTGTTGATGGCACAGGCGCAACTTGCTGGATTAATATTCAGCAAGCTAGACACTGAGAAAAACTGACATAGAATCCAGAGTGAGATGCTCCTGATGTCAAGTTCAGTCTCACCATGCTTCTCATTTGATTCTGCAAAAACTCTTGCCCATGGGCCACATCACTCAAATCCCCATAAGATTCCACCCTCAGTGTTTTAAAATATTGTATTACTCTCAATGAAATAAAAATATTGAGATAATAGGTTATTTAAACATGAACCAACCTTGAGATTATTTCCTTATAGACTATAAATAAGCATTTTATACTCATTATGTTGGGAAGAATTTGATCTCTTTTTGATTGCGTGCAATTGAAAATAAAGAATGTTTGACATCTAAAAACTCTCCTGGCTTTGAAGGTGGAACACTACATAGACAGCTAAACAGCAGAGGTTTGCAGAAGCCAGGAATCCAGAGGGCTAGGAGTTGTTGGGACAGAATGCAGAGACGTTTGCCTGCTTAAGTAAAGCATATGTTACAAAATGTGCTAATTTTTTCATATCATTTTATAGAGATAAACTGTATCGATTGGGTCTGGCAAATCTGATTATTACCACAGTATATATTCACCTTACTTAACAATTCAGCTAAGCCTTTTCATGTCGAGTGTTAATTTGCTTCACTTGTAAAATGACTGAAAAAATATTACAAAAGGCACACATATCCTTTTCAAATCACAATAGGATTTTGATGTCCTGCTATCTTTTAAGCAGTTAGAAGGTAGCCTGATAAAAGCAAGACAGTCAGACTGTCTGTGGGAATGACTGTTAGCACTCAATCAAAGTTGATTTTACAGCAGATTCAGATTTGTAACAATGTTATATTTATGGTTTCTGGAGCAAAAATGGGAGTTCAAGATTTCTAGGAAAGGGAATCACGTTGGAAAAAAAATACATTTTTGGCGGATAGGAGGAGGAGAAGAAAATAAAACAAAATCCATCCGAAAAAGTACTGTGATCACTCTCATTACTCTCTAAATAGCCAAAAGAAATGGACAGGTCAACTGGCCAGAGCAATTGTATCAATGTTACCAGGGATGCAGTTTTGTGTTGTGTGTCACACAAGGATCCTTTCAACTGTTATGGCTGCTGACATTAGTGTACTCAACTGTTATTTTCTTCTTCTGCATTGTGAGCATTGTTAGCAAGACTAATAATTGTTGTCCATCTCTGATTGCCTGATCCAAAGTACTTTTAGGGAGTTCCAGGATTTTGTTCCACAACATGAAATGGCAACATTGTTCCAACTCAGGATGGTGTATGGTGGCAACTTGCATGAGGTGGTGTTTCTAATGTGTAGGCTTTCAATGTCCATCTAGATTATAGAGATCATTGGTGTGGACAATGCTGTCCAATGAGGCTTGACAAATTGCTGCAATGCATTTTACAGATAGTGCACACCGCTGCTACTGAATGCCAGTGTTGAAGCGATTGATGGGGAGTGAATGTTGAAGATGATGGTGGGGAAATGATCGATCAGACTTCTTTGTCCTGGATGGTGATTTACCTTTGTCTCGTTCTAGGCTGGTTGTGTCATCATCGGCACTATCAGCTGGCTTTATGTCCATGGATGCATGGAAAAATGTGGTTCAGTAGTGAACCAACTACTTTATCTCCTCTATGCTGAACAGCAACAGAAATAGTTGATGATGTTATTGTCTTGCCCAAAGTACACTGTAACAGTGCCTACACTTAAAAAGTACATCATGGGTCACAAAGCACCGTGGTACACCCAGAGATTGTGTAAGGCACCTTATGAATTCAAGGATTGCTTCAGAGTAATCAATCAATTCTTGATGACAACCAGCAAGATTCATTTTTCCTTTTAAAATCAACATTTGCTCTTTCATTACATTTTATTCCTACTTTCTGAGGATAAATGTGTAGCTATACTTCCACTTACAAAAACTGGCAGTTTACTCTTTTAGGCTTAACAATATTACGATGTTCTCTCCAATACACAACTTACATCAGAAAAATATTACATGAGAATCATTGGAAAAAAGGCAAGATTTAAGAACTGGGTAGCTTGAGGAGGTTTGTGCCTTAATTCTCATCAATACTCTCATAAACAAAGATGCCATAGATATCATGCTCCAAGACATTTAAAAACTTGTAATTTCACAGCCATCCACCAGTTGAGATCTTGTTTGTTTTAAGTGGGGTGGCATGGTGGCTCAGTGTCAGCATTGCTGCCTCACAGCGCAAGGGATCCGGGTTTAATTCCAGCCTTGGGCAACTGTCTGTGTGGAGTTTGCACATTCTGTCACGTCTGTGTGGGTTTCCTCCAAGTACTCCGATTTCCTCCAATAGTCCAAATATATGCAGGTTAGGTGAATTAGCCAAGCTAAGTTGCCCATAGTGTTTAGGGATGTGTAGGTTAGGTGCATTAGTCAGGGGAAATGTAGAACAATAGGATAGGGGAATGGGTCTGGGTGGGTTACTCTTCAGAGGATTGGTGTGGACTTGTTGGGCCAAATAGCCGGTTGCCACACTGTAGGGATTCTACTATAAAAAGTGAGGTTTTATTGTGCAAGCAGAAATGTTGTAAATTGAATTAACAAATGCAAATTGTTAAATGTGCAAAATCTGTTGCCATGTTCAATTGTAATATGTTCTCCCTAATTACCCATAGTTATAAATTAATGAGATATAATGCTATATACAGCCTTGGCACAGTTTGTATATCTAGCCGTGGCAGCCTATTCCATATTCCAGGACTTTTGTGTCCAGTATTCAGGATTGAGTGTGATCCCCATCTCCTCCTTCAAGTATGCTCCTTAACAACCTCTGGGGTTGTTGATCTACAGTGGCAAAATGTATTTCATTCATTCCTATCTTTATTTTGTCAGCAAGGGTGAAGTGATGTACTGCCCTACTGATCTAGAAGCCCAATTTCCAGTTCCAGATTTGTGTCCCAGCCATTGATAATTAGCAGGCTTGTTCTTTACTGAGAACCATTTGGAACAGCTAAACGTATCATTAAACCACTTCTGACTTATTTACAAGTTAACACAACTTTTGTCCTATACATAATCACTTATCTTTAAGTAACAACACTTCCTTAAATGTCCCCATCATTCTTTGTCAGCAGTCCTCAAAGAAATGCTTTGTCTAATTTCCTGCCATCTCTCTGTCTGGTTCGGGTACAAGGATGTAACCAATACTGAGAGCTCACCAGCTTAAAAAACACTGACCTGCAAGTCTGGCTGCATCTGTACTAATCATTCTGCACACGTATATTTCCCACCACACATTTCTCTTTTGTATCTGCTCACAGCCCAAAAGATATGCCTTAATGTCTCACAAAATCAGCTATATGCTCACTTAGGATTAATTTTCCCAATAAACACCCGTATCATCAGTGGTATCTGGTTTATATATTATCAACTCACCAATCCATATATTTTGTTGTGATATATCCTCTATATATTAGCACGATTTGTGTTAATCATTCATACTTGCAGATGGGTCATTGTGGAAAGAAAATTATCTTTCAAGATTTAATTTAAGAGAGGTTTGATTTAAATGCAGTTAGTCCCTTCATTATATAGCTAAATATTTCTGACCTTGATATGCTGAGCTTGTCAATTAATAGGAACATTTGATCAGCATTAGAACATAGAACAATACAGCACAGAACAGGCCCTTCGGCCCACGATGTTGTGCCGAACATTTGTCCTAGCTTAAGCACCCATATACTTCCCAATAAATTGCAATGGAAAAAACACAGTTTTCTGGAAACTGTTAAGAATAGACATTACATGCATATTTCATAGCTAATTCTACAGCAAATAAATTGCTGCATCAACAAATATATGAAATTAAAATAGGAGCATAGCCAGGTTTAATTTACATATAATTGGACAAAATTATTATTTTCTATTTACATACTACTGGAATATCCCCTTCTAATTTGCTTAAAAAGTGGGTAACATACAAATAGTATACTGAGTAGATTTATATTTGTTCACTATTATCAGTTCAGCAGTGGTACTACATCTACAATATAGAAATAAATGATCATGTAAGAAGTAGAGATGACAAATAATAATTTCCACGTATCAAGCTAACAGTTTGAAGTGAAGTTGCTCTCTTGATACATGCGTGAAGCAGATTTACTACCACTGATCTGGTGAAATTATGATCAACAGGAAAATGTTACTGAACAACAGATGAAGCTGACAAGGCCCTGGGTTTTGATGGACGTCATCCTATGGTTTTGAAAAAGGTGACTAACAAGATAATAGATGCTTTGGTGTTAACTTTCCAAAATGTGCTAGCTTTTGGGAAGCTTCCATCTGACTGGAAAGTAGCAAATATAACTCTTCTATTCAAGAAGGAAGGGAGGCAGAAAACAGGAAACCATAGGCGTCTGCCATGAGGAAGGTGTTAGACTCATTAATTGTAAAGTTCCAAGATACAGAAGAATCTATGTGTCCTAGTGCTTAAGTCACAAGCTTAAGTTAGCAAGCAGGTACAGGATGTAATTAAGAAGGCTAAAGGAATCTTACCCTTCTTATAAGAGGAATTGAACATAAAAGTTAGGATGTTGTGGTTTGCACTGGAGATAATTCAGAGGAGATTTACTAAATTGAAAATTGGAATAAGTTGTCTTATGAGGATAGGTTGTATAGGATGGGCTTGTTTCAACTAAAATTTAGAAGATTAAGGGGTGACTTGATTAAAGTGTATGGTTATCAAGCGTTATTTGAAACATGTAATTCAAAGCATAATTAAATCAAAAGTGATCTAATTGAAAGACAAAGCAGAATGGATTAATTCTGCTCCTAATTTATGTTTAATTGAATAACATTCCCCAAGCATTGCTACCAAACTGGAAGGAAAAGACGATGCCAAATGCAACAAAATTTCATAAACACAAAGTTGCTCTTCAAAACAAAAGTGAAAACAGAAGGTGCTGGAAATACTCAGCAGGTCTTGCAGCATTTACAGCGAGGGAAGAAGTATTAAACTTTTAAGGTAAAAATTGCTCTTCTTGAGATGTCTAGAGAGAAACTAATTAAAACCTGTCCAAGGCCAGAAAAGATTACCAGTAAAATCCATACTTACACAGCTATCACAGTAATGCTACCTATGAAGGTTAAAATTATCTCTTCGGGGAATCATATTGCTGACTCGCTTACTTAAAAAATAGCCACTGGAGCCACTGCTAATGGCAGTTAAAGTAAATGAATCACTGATGAGTCAGTTTTACAATTTCTTCTCACCCAATAATTGGGTTAATGACTTTAACTCTTTAGCATTTACAGAAAGTGATATTGCTAATTTAGATCAGGTTACAACAATTGTCAATGGAACATTATTAGCCTCGGTCTCGAAGGGATCTTGTGGTACAGCAGTCGTGTCTCTCCCTCTGAGCCAGGAGACCCAGTTTTACGTCACATATGCTCCTAAGGTATGTAATAACATCTATGAACAGGATGATTAGGAAAATAAAGTAGCCTCAATCATTAACTGTTTCTCTCTCCACAGAAGCTGTCTAGCCAACTGGAGTGTTTCCCAATTTCTTATGCTGCTGATTTAATAGGAATAAATAGATAAAAGGGTTTTTACTCATCATAAATACTTTACTTTTTTTTAAACCTTTCCATTAAGAAACAAAGCTTGTGCTATGAAATATAGCAGCACAATAAACCACAACATACTTTAACATCTCTATTTAAAAATAACAAGCTTCTCTCTGTAAAACAATCTAAATATATATAGACATATATTATATATGCATACATAATATATATTATATATATATATTATATATATATATTATATATATATAGATCACAGTAAAAAACTTACAAAGTGCATGACATTTTGTCTCACTCTACACTGAACTTGAACTGCTTCTCCTGACAATGACTTTTACAATGGTGGATTTTTTTGGAAGGAGGTGTGGTTGTGAAAACAAATGTGCTTAGATTTGCCTTTTTGTTATTCACTTATGGGAATGTGGACTTCGCTGGCTAGGCCAGCATTTATTGCCCATACCTAGTTGACCTTGAAAAGGCCATATAAATGCACTTGTTTTGAAAGACTAGTATAGCTGTAAGTCAGCAGTAAGAAAGGAAGAAAAGTTTTATGTGTATTCATATTCACCAAATGATTGAAAGTGCTTAAGGAACAAAATGTATCTTGTCAAACCTAACCAGAAAACAACATTTTGTTTGTGCTTTATAATACTTTCACATACACTATGGTCAATGGCACTTTCACATAATTAGTTATCAAATACAAAAAATTACTAATTTATTGTACAAATATGTTTCATGTAAAGCTGGTACTGTTGTCTTTCAGAATAAGGTAAAATCAAGACTGTTACCTTCACCAAAGTGGAATGGATTATGTCGATTATGTGTATGTTTGTGAATAATTACTAATCATATTCATTCATATCATCAAAGTTAAAAATCACACGACACCAGGTTATAGTCCAATAGGTTTAATTGGAAGCACACTAGCTTTCGGAGCGATGCTCTTTCATCAGGTGATAGTCACCTGATGAAGGAGCGTCGCTCCGAAAGCTGGTGTGCTTCCAATTAAACCTGTTGGACTATAACCTGGTGTTGTGTGATTTTTAACTTTGTACACCCCAGTCCAACACCGGCATCTCCAAATCATGATTCATATCATCAGCATTGTAAAACCTTTCACTATTTTTCATTCTGACCTTTTTTTCATTTTTATGTGAGCTACATATGCCTGGAGTTTCCAATGTGAGCACAACATAAAAATTCCACACAAATAATGCTTCAAAATGCAACTATTTAGTTCATGTTAGATCATGTCCAAATTTGAATTGGTCAAACCTAATGTGGATGTAAAATTACATAAATCAGTAAAAATGATGATAAGCCCCCATTTAGGCTATGAGAAACACTAAATCCACATGAGTATTTTTCTTTCCATTATGGGGGTTGGCTAGCTCAGGCAGCCGGACAACTGATCTGTAACGTAGAGTGGTGCCCACAATGTGGATTCAATGGTGAAGGATACCAAGCACTCTCTTCTCAACTCCTCCCCTTGTCTGTGATGGCCCTCAAGTTAAACCACCACTTGTTGGCTCACTCTAATGGGTGAGCAGCCCTATGGTGACTTTGGTTTTTCTTTGTTTTCAAATTTAAACCTCAATTGATTTAACCTTGTATTTGTGGTATACATTTATTCATGTATCTTAGGCACACAATGTTAAGAATCTCAGAAAAGGCAGCCACCAAACCTCACCAGCTCTTGGGTGAAAAGCTCACTTAGTTCCATTTTCCTGACTTCTCCCTGGAAGCCTGCAATTTCTTCCATTTCAGATGACATTCTAATTCCTTTCTGGATGCTTCAGCTAAATCTACCTGCAGACCAATCTTAGGCAGTGCATTCCAGACCTTAAACTACATTGCTGCATAAAACATTTTTTTCTCATAGTACCTTGGTGTCTTTTGCTAATCGCTTTAAATCTGTGGCCTCTCTTACTCAACCCTTTCACAGTTTCTCCCTATCAAACATTAAAGATGGAAAAGCTTTTCCATTTTTAATGTAATTTATACTTAGATCATAAAACACAATAGATTCACCACATTCGTATCATACATTAAATAGTTAAATTATGAGGACTGGTTCCCTTTGTTTAACTTGTACTATCTTGGATTCAGTCAATAGACAATAGATGCAGGAGTAGGCCATTCTGCCCTTCGAGCCAGCACTACCATTCATTATGATCATGGCTGATCATCCTCAATCAGTATCCTGTTCCTGCCTTATCCCCATAACCCTTGATTCCACTATCCTTAAGAGCTCTATCCAACTCTTTCTTGAAAGTATCCAGAGACTTGGCCTCCACAGCCTTTTGGGGCAGAGCATTCCACACACCCACCATTCTCTGGGTGAAGAAGTTTCTCCTCAACTCTGTTGTAAATGGCTGACCCCTTATTTTTAAACTGTGTCCTCTGGTTCGGGACTCACCCATCAGTGGAAACATGCTTCCTGCCTCCAGAGTGTCCAATCCTTTAATAATCTTATATGTCTCAATCAGATCCCCGCTCAGCCTTCTAAACTCAAGGGTATACAAGACCAGTCACTCCAATCTTTCAACATAAGATAGTCCCGCCATTCTTGGAATTGACCTCGTGAACCTACACTGCACTCCCTCAATAGCCAGAATGTCTTTCTTCAAATTTTGAGACCAAAACTGCACACAATATTCCAGGTGCGGTCTCACCAGGGCCCTGTACAGCTGCAGAAGAACCTCTTTGCTTCTATACTCAATTCCTCATACAGTCATAGAGTCACACAACATAGAAACAGGCCCTGCGGCCCACCTTGTCTCTTCCAACCACCAAACTACATTAATCCCGTTTATCTACACTTGGTCCATAGCCTACAATGCCCCGGTATTTTAAGTACTCATCCAGATGCGTCTTTAATATTGTGAAAGTATCTGCCTTCACTGTTCTCTATATGAAGCACTCTGTAATCTCTCTCAGATCTCCTATAAGACACTTGTTCCTCACCTTAAACTTATGCCCTCAAGCCTTAGACACATCTGTCCTGGGGAAGAGATTTCCATGATTAACTCTGTCTATGCCTCTCATAATTTTGAATATCTCAGCAGACTCCCCTCAGCCTCCTCTGCTCCAAGGAAAATAAACCCAGTCTATCTAGTCTCTCTTCATAGCTGTGCAATTGTGTCCTTCTGATAGTGTGGCAACCAGAATTGCACACAATATTCCATTTGTGCCCTAACCAATGTTTTGTAAAGTTTTAACATGTTTTCCTTGCTCCTATATTCTACACTTTAGTTAATGAAGACAAGCATCCTGTATGCTTTCTTCACCACCCAGTTTACCTGTCCTGACACCTTCAGGGATCTATGGACTTTCACACCAAGGTCCCTTTCTTCCTCAGTACTTCCTACGGGCCTACCATTCATTGTGTCCATCTTCCCTTATTGGACCTCCCAAGATGCATTACCTCACACTTATCGGGATTAAATTCCACCTGTCATTTTTCTACCCAATTTACCAGCTGATCAGTATCAGACTATAGCCTGAGATAAACCTGATCCCTATCAACAACACCTCTAATTTTCTTGTCATCTGCGAACTTACGAATAATACTTTCTGCATTCACATCCAAGTCATTAATGCACACAACAAACAATAAGGATCCCAGCAACAATCCTGTGTTACACTGCCAGTCACAGGCTTCCAATTACAAAAATAACCCTCTACCTCTGCCTCCTATTTGTAAGTCAATTTTGGATCCAGTTTGCCAACTTGCCTTGGTTACCATGGGTTCCTGTGATTGAATTTTCATAGGCAATCTGGAGTCTTTACAATTCAACAGTGTAGGCTCAGAAAAACTGGGCTGAGTTATGAGGTGCCATAGTCCCAGCCTCATCAGCAAAGAAAGTCACAGGGAGAACTGTTGCTCTGCAGGATTTAACAGCCAATTAATAACCAATCATCTCTCAAATGATGGTAGCACCATTGTCGCTACAGTCAGTCCTGGACTCAGGGCTTCTGGAAACATACGACAATGAATTGGAACTTCTGGCACCAAGGAGAGGACTTACCTTGAGAGAAGTTGTTGGGAGCTGAATTCAAGAGACCATGGGGAAAGGTGAACCTGAAGTGGACATGACGTTGTGCAGGGAATCTTCCAAAGAGATCTTGTGGCCATTAAAGAAGGACATCCCTGCCAACCATCTGCCCATGAAGGGAAATCTGCTAGCTACCAATTGATAGGGGCCTCCTCCATCATATGGTTAATCCCTGGTGTAATGGGATAATACTCTTGAAGTAATGGCCCTTTCAAGGGCCTCAATTGGCTCACGAGCTGCCAGGCCACCTGACATCAATCCTGCCTCTGGTGAATTCCTGGCAGGTATAGAATCAGGTGAGTAAGTGGCAGGGAGGTCACCCACTGGGTTTAATGTACACTTCCATTTTGAAATGACGCAGGGAGGAATATTAAATCTATCTTATTATTTAATTAGATAGGGGAATCCACAACAAAGAGATATCATCTTATAATTAGAACTGCACCATTTAGCAGTGAGATCAGGAAGCACCTGCTTAAATGAAGGTTTGCAGAAACGTAGAACCGCTCCCTAAAATAAGGGTCACTTAAAAATATTGACAGCTTTTTGATTGCTATGGGAATCAAGAGATGTGAAACGAAGCTGGTCAATGGAATTGAGGTACAGATGAGCTATGATCTCATAGAAGCATGCTTGAGGGGTTGAATGATCAATATTATTTCCAGTGCCAAAACCTATTATTATAAATGCGTAAATTCACACAGGAAGCAAAGCACAAAACAGGCCATTTGCCCTGTGTAGTCAACACAAGGCTTTACCCACTCTGCTTCATATCAATATATCTTTCTATTTATTTCTCCCTCATGTACTTAATTACCTGTCCCTTAAATGCATCTTTGAGTTACCTCAACAAGTTCATGCAGTGGTAAGCTTCATTTTTAAAATTCTCTTTGAATAAAGAAGTTTTTTTTTATCTGAACTCCTGACTGAACTTATGGCTATTTTATATTTACGATCTGCTAGTTTTGAACTCCCCCAAAGCTGAAAGTGAGGACTGCAGATGCTGGAGGTCAGAGTTGAAAGTGTGGTGCTAGAAAAGCACAGCAGGTCAGGCAGCATCTGGAAGGGCTTATGCCTGAAACGTCGATTCACCTATTCCTTGGAAGCTGTCTGACCTGCTGTGCTTTTCCAGCACCACACTCTCAATTCCCCCAAAGGTGGCAATGTCTTCTCCATGTCTACCCTATATAATAATTGAGTAACTTCAAAAATCCTTATTAGGCCAACCCTCAGTCCTCTATTTTGTACAGAAAAAATCCCCCCTTTTATCAGTCTTTCCTGGTATTTATAAACACTCAGTTGCAGTATAATACTTGAAAATGTCTTCCGACAGAGCAGTCACCTTCAAGGAAATATAAGTGAGATTTATGATCAAAATGAGTGGGACGGATTGAAAACCTATTTCAACTTATGAAATTGTATATATTTTTAGAAATGAGCTATTTGAAATAGATAACTTTTTTAGAATAAACTGTGTGAGATTCATCTCAAATGATGAAGAGATGACAGCCTTGTTTATGTTGCCACTGTGTAATGGAGTTCAGCTTTTTCGAGGCTTCAATGCCACATTAAAGGAAACAGAAAAGATTCTAAAACACTAAATATTAACAATTAGAAAAAAACAAAAATCACTTTGTTTCATACGGTGTCTGAAAATCTGTTTTGATGGAAAAATGTAAGATATTAAGTTGACTCCTGCATATTGTAGTTACACATGTGATTTACGTCCACAATTACATGTATGCACGTATTTGGATGTCACCATGGACGAAATTCATAGCTTACGTGCATATGTTAAATTCTGTATGATTAAGTTTCCCCTAACCTTACTGCAAACAAATCTTTTATCCACAAATGTCATCCACTAGTTTGGTGCCATTAATCCCTCGGTATGTGACACGGCTTGGGCGTACCAGAACTCCATAATTTGGTTTGCAACTAAAATAACGTTTCTCCCCCACAGAACCATCATTTTTGCCTTTTGGTGAGCGCAGTTCTAGTCCAAGCCATATGCCAGGTGCAAAGTCAGTGGGTCCAATGTATTTAATGGTTGCCATCTCACTTGAACTGCTCAGTAGTACCTGTGAGCCTTCCTGTAACTTTACGCTTCCTTCAGTTGTACTTGTGCTGCTCCAGCTTCGTCGCATGATTGCATTTTTTGGCCTGGAAACAAGAAATATTATTGAGAGAAGAAAATTCTGATAAAATATCTGTATCCAAAAAATTTTACCCATTAATTAATCAACATTTCCAGAGTTTTCTTATTTATTTCTCAGCTTTTTAGCTGTTTTGATTCATACAAAATCACACCCTTACAATATGAATTGTAAGGTATAATGATTGAAGGAAGTTCCTGCCTATGCACACACTGACTCTATTTCATTTAAGTTCAACCAAATCTGCTGGAAAATAAAAATAAAAAGATAAAATGTCAGCGCAACATCAAGGGCTGAAGGGCCTGTGCTGTACTGTACTGTTCTATGTTCTAAAAAATACTTTTAAAACTATTTAAAATTTTAATGATTAATTGCTTTTGGTTGTACTCAATTTATTTGTCTATAACACAAAAATCTTCAGGTTGAAGCAAATTTCATGACCAGCAGAAATTCATTAAAAAGGTTTTGAAGAAAAAAAAATCTCATTTCTTTTCTCCAAGTTCCTCCAGGTTTGGTTTGCAGAGTGGGTTAAAGAATTACTCTCTAGATAGTTATAAATGCTGCAACACAACCAACAACTCTGCAATATGGTAAATCTAGTGAGGTGACTCTCTCCTCCTGGGAGACAACTTGGAGTCTGCCTTTCTGTAAAGCATGATCAGGATGAGAGAAGTACTTTGGGGAGACTTGTGAACTCAAACTGTACTTTACCTTACATTTTCACACTGAAATCTGGTTTGATGGATCATATTTGTGTTTTTTATGTATTATTTGTTTTTAATGGGGTGATCTTTCACTGAAACACAAGCAAACATTGGTTTTAACAATAAAACTGAAGTTTATTACACAAAGGAATTGAAGAAAACAACAGAAGACACCAAACTATTTAACTTAATGTTTAAAGATTTTGAAAATGATGGTTAAAATATATTCCATTAAACCCAACAGTACTACTTTACAGTACTTGCACCAGACAGAATTCCCTTCTCTATCACATCTATAGGACTTACTTCAACTGTGGTTTCAATTCTCAGTCTTCAGAATCTGACAGTCTGTTCTTTGAGTCTTCATAGAGCTGAGCTTAGACTTTCTCAGCTTCAAATAACACTTCCAGCTTTTAGCCAATCATTTCTGGTCTGGATATTTCAAACTAAATTTCTTACACGTAGGTAACCTATTTCATAGTAGTTCTAAACTGTCTCCTTTCCTAAGGAGCAAATGTATTATACACCTAGCTTCGGCTAAGACTTCTGCAAAACTGCAACCAAATGGGCTTTTTTCAATCTCCAGGTGTTTTCATTAAACCAAAAAAAAGCAATTTCAGAACATTTTAACTAAAGTATAATACACCATGCTGCTTATTTTGTTCACTTGTAAAATGTCTCAAATTTAACAAATACCCATTAGCATACAAGAATAATTTCTTTCATACTGTTGTTTAAAAGAAGTCACAATGAATACAAAAATACTTACAAGTTAATCATTAAAATCCTTCAGAGACACAGACCAAACTTAACTGTCAGTAGTTTAAACTCCAAAAACTCTAAAATAAATTATATTCATACATATTGATTAGGGATAGTCAGCATGGTTTTGTGCAAGGAAAATAATGTCTCACAAACCTGATTGAGGTTTTTGAGGGAGTTACCAAAATGATTGATGAGGTCACAGCAGGAGAGATTGTTTACTTGGACTTTAATAAAGCCTTCAACAAGGTTCCAGACGGTAGACTAATTAGTAAAGTTAGGTCACATGAGATTGAGAGTGAGCTTGCCAATTAGATACATATTTGGCTTAACAGTAGGAGACAGAGTGGTGGTGGAGGGTTGCTTTTCAGACTGGAGACCTGTCACCAGCGGTGTTCCAAGGCAATCAGTTCTGGGTCCTCTTTTGTTTGTCATTTATATAAATGATTTGGATGAGAATATAAAATGATTTGGAGGTGCCAGCTTTGGACTGGGATGGACAAAGTTATAGGTTATAGTCCAACAGGTTTATTTGGAAGCACTGGCTTGAGATGCTACCTCTTCATTAGATAGTTGCGGAACATGACCATACAGATACAGAATTTATAGCAGAAGGGTTACCGTATCATGGAGTTGTAATGATATATTAAACAACTTTAATTAAAAATCACACAGAAGACATGGTTAGTAAGTTTGCAGACAACACCAAAATTGGTGGATTAGTGAAGTAGATCGTGAAGATGGTTTTCTAAGATTACAAAGAGATCTTGATCAAATGGGTCAATGTGCTGAAAAACGAAAGGTGGAGTTCAAAATGGATAAATGTGAGGTATTGTATTTTGGTACAACAAATAAGGGTAGGGCTTATACATTTAATGCTAGGGCCCTGGGTAGTGTTGTAGAACGGAGGAACCTAGGGGTTTAGGTACACAATTCTTTGAAGTTTGCGTCACAAATAGACAGGGTGATTAAAAAGGCATTTGGTATACTTGTACTTGTTGCTCAGTCCTTTGAGTATAGGAGTTGGGAAGTCAAGTTCTGTTGTGTGGGGCATTGGTGAGGCCTTTTCTGGAATACTGTGTCCAGTTCTAGTTGCCCAGTTATAGGAAGGATATTATTAAGCTGCAGAGGGCTCAAAAGAGATTTACAAGGATGTTGCCAGGTATGGAAGGTTTGAGTTATAAAAAGAGGCTGGATAGGTTGGGACTTTTTTCACTGGTGCATAGGAGATTGAGAGGCAGCCTTATAGAAGTTTATAAAATAATTCGGGATATAGATTGAGTGTTTGATAGTTGTCTTTTATCCAGGATGGGTGATTTCATTACCAAGGGGTACATATCCTAGGTGAGAGGAGAAAGAATTTAAAAATAAATATGGGGCAATTATCATGTGTGGAATTAATGTCCTGAGGAACTGGTGGATGTGGGTATAATTACCATGTTTAAAAGACATTTGGATAAGTACATGAATAGAAAAGGTTTTGAAGGATATGAGCCAGGAGCAAGCAAGTGGACCTTGTTTAGTTTGGGATTATGTTCAGCATGGACTGGTTGAACCGAAGGTTCTGTTTCCGTGCTATAGGACTCTGTGACTCTCTACATAAATTATGCACCATGCATCACACATTGACATTTCTTTCTCAAAACCTTTTAATTGAAAATTAAAATCTCTATTAATCCAACTAGCCCAGCTCAAAATCAAGGGGGCATAAATTGGGACCGCAAAACTGGTCTTAGAATCACCACAAGCAATGAAGCCGTATGTGAAAATAGCAATGCAGCTAGCATTTCATGCTGAATGCTCACTTAAATGTTAACAGCATGAAGCCAGATGTCAGCTCAATGGCAGCATGCCTTAGCAGAGTCTTAGCTGACACCATCCCCTTTTCTGGTAGGGATAGTCTGGTTGGTTTAGTGTGGTAGAGAAAACCCATCTAGTTGTCTAATCAGAAGTGGTTCTTGTATTAAGTAAGATGTAGTTTATTGTACGATAGCAAAAAAGATAAAGTTGAACAAGTATGATAGACATTTTTATTGAGACTGAGGAAGACCTCAATGTTAGGCCTTAATCTTTTGAGCTCCAAACCAGTTCCTCTGCCTAACTGCATGTCACATCAACATTTTGGACAGTGCTTAATACAGTTCTCTGTATGAACCCTTTCAAACTGTTACACCTTATGCAGGCAGTCCCCAGGTTGCAAATGGGTACTGGAATGGAACCCATTTGCAAGTCAGTTTATATGCAAGTTGAAGCATAATGCAGGACAATCTGGAGTAGTTGTTCATAAGTAAAGGAAGTGTTTGTGTGTCAGGTCTTTAAACTTACACCCTGTATGGGACCATGTTCATGAGTATGAATGTTTGTAAGTCAGTTGTTTGTAAATTGGGGACACCGTGTACAACAGCTCACAACCAGTTTGTTCCCCATTATTAACATAATACAAGCCTCTGACCACAAATTAGTTTGTCTAGGGCTTTTGCTATTCTCTAGAACATGCTCTCTTTGGACTTGGAAAATTAGTTGCTGTCTGGATTGGAAACTGTTAACCTTGATTCGGTTCTTGATAGCGTGAGTTCTGTAAGTGCATTTAAACTGGAGCACCTTCTACTTCTGGGTTTTCTTTCACTAAGGACAGTCTTCCTGTTGAAACAAGCGATTATTCCATTGAATGAGTGGGAAGGGCTTTATTCTTAGGAATTTCCTTCACAGAGGACACCTGACCTGCTGAAACAGGTACTTTCTTTTTGTAGTATCCTGGAACTGTGAACAGAGCAGTTTCTTCCTTGCATCATCCTGTATTTCTAAATAAGGCAGTTTCCTTTTGCCAGTATCCTGAATCTCTGGGCAAATTAATTTCTTCTTGATTGTGTTCTAAATCCATGATTAAATGGTCTTCATATCTCAGTGATGGGTGTCATAGAATTGTGCACATTAAATCATTAATACTTAGGTTAGATTCAATTCCCTACAGTATGGAAACAGGCCCTTTGGTCCAACAAGTCCAAACCAACCCTCTGAAGAGTAACTCATCCAGACCCATTCTCCTACCTTATAGTTACCCCTAACTAATGCACCTAACAGTATGGGCAATTTATCGTGATGAATTTACCTAACCTGCACATCTTTGGACTGTGGGAGGAAACCGGAGCACCCAGAGAAAACCCAGCAGACACCGGGAGAATGTGCAAACTCCACACAGTCGACCGAGGCTGGAATCGAACCCAGGTCACTGGCGCTGTGAGGCAGCAGTGTTAACCACTGAGCCACTGTGCCACCCGCATGAACAGATAATCTGTATAATCTGTATGAACAGATTTGTATTCTCAAACTACTGACAAATCTGCATTGAAGAGTTGTTGAAGTGTGTAGACTCTTCAACTTGTTCATGAAGTTGGTTGTTTTAATTCAACCACAGTTATGGATTATTGGTAAAACTAACGTGTTCACTTCTTCAGCTGTGTTACTTGAGGACTTTTTTTTGCTTGGTATAATCTCTGCCACTGACGATTCTTCCTGAGAAACGGTAAGAACAAAAATGTTCTGCTTGAATTAGCAGCTAGTCTGTCATCGATTTCATCAAGCTGTTTTGGAGTCTCAACTACAATCAGTTGAGAATTCATCAATGAGCTCAACTGATGTATACTGCTCATTTGCTATTTCGTCTTTTGTGTTTCCTCAGAAACTCTGTTGAATTTTGCAGTCTGAATTCCATTCAGTTAGGAGTGGAAAACATTTCAGGCAACCCTATATAATCAAAGGTTTCCATCTTGCTGGCGGTATGAAACTCATTTCATTGCCAGTGTACTCTAATTTCAATACATTCCACCTGTCCTTTGAGTTTCTCCAGCACTTTCTGTTGTATCCGATCTCCAGCATTTGCAGTACTTTGCTTTTATTAGGCATGTAGCCATGGTAACCCAACAGACACCCTCTGTTTTGAAACAAAAGCAAAAACAGAAATTGCTGGAAAATTCAGCAGGTCTGTGATAACAAGGCCTGGCGTGTGGGGTTTAAGGTAAGAACACGACCTTAAGCACTACAAATGTTGAACACAATATTAAGTTCAGAAGGACTCTATTTTGATGTGCTGATCAAAATCCTGAAGGAACAGCTTGGATGTAGAATAAAAGTAACATGATTGCTATCAGGATGGCAGGCATTCAACCGCATAATGTGCTGAGCCTGGTTGTACATTATTGCACATTCAGCAACTGGTAACTTTTGTAAGCAGTTAGATAAAGTGCCTGCAAAACTACTTCTGTGCAATTGGTCTTACCCTGGGGATTTCCACTGTAACAAAGCCATGTACATGTTTCACCTGCTTCACAAGTCAGAGAGAGCACAACGAGTACCTATCTGTCACATCCTTTATGCAGGATGGATGGTGAACTCTGCTCCAGCTTGGATGGATGCCAGCATGAAGAAAGTCAGGACTATTGTTGAGCTATTGGTTGCACCATTCTTGTCCTACTCTGAGATTGTAGATTTGGATACAAGGAATGGCAGAGTTTTGACAGCAACGTTTTCAGAAAGTACAGGTAATGTGCATAGTGCTCCTGGCTGAGGAGAAAGTAAAAGCAATGTTCCTGGAAGGTCCTAGGCAGATAAGATCTTCTGCTGAGAGGCTTTCTCTCCATAATCCTCCTCCCCATATCTGCTCCAGCTCCCTCTTACTCTGTACCCCAAAGATGAGTACAATTATAGCATCCTGGATTTTGAGAAAAAGATCTGACCAGAAGCCTTGATGTCAAAACAATGCCTTCAAAAGGGAATTAAATAAGCACCTGACTAGGAAAGCTTTGCAGGACTACAGAAAAAGAGTAGGGGAATGGGAGGGTACCTAAATTTATATCCTGATGATAAACACAGGCTCAGTATGCCAACAAGTCTTGTTCTGTGCTGTGGACTTTCTATAAATCTTCTTCTCAAGTTCTATGCCCAAAATCAGAACAAATACACAGCACCATGACAGTAACACAGGGAGGCCAATGATGTGCGTCCCAAAATCACTGCAGGTGGAACATACTGCAGTTCAGTCTAATCTACACCAGCCACCCAAGGCAACCAGCCTCTCAAGGAGTACAACATAACTTTGACATGCAAATTGTAGCCTGCAGACTGATAGTGATGGTCCAGGTTCAAATTTCTTTACATCACATGGTTCAGCAGGAATCACTTCTGTTCTTACCACCTGTCATTGGCTGAAGGTTTTGCAGGTTGATACTCAACCTTTTTGCTGTATTCTGAAATTATCCACCTTGGCCATCCAGTGCTGGTGAAGAGAAAAACTGGCAAAGTTGGGAACAAAGTTGCAATACATGCTGACACCACAATCTTTCTATTCTACAAATCTCTGGCACACATTCCTAATATCAAAGTAATTACAAAAATCACCAAAATGATATTTGACACTAGCTATGCTGGGGTGTTGAGCAGTATGGGTGGAATGAACCCAGTTTTGCAGCCAAGGTTTCCAGGTTTCAAATTCATTTCTCAAATGTCATTCTTTCCACTAGCAGGGTTTGCATTAGATAGCTCCAGTAAAATATATTATTAAATGTACCCTATAACTAGCTTCATGTTGCTTCCTGTCTTTTTTGGTTTCAGAGGCACACCAAAAAAAGTAAAATGTCAGGGAACTAAGGCATTATGAACAGTTGTACTTTTTAATTATACTTATTAAAGGATCCTGAAATTGTTAAAATAATGCAGGTTGAGATGACAATTTAATAGTCACGTTGTGGAGTTTTTACAAATGGCAGTTTTAAAGTTTACTGGCAGTGTTGTAAAGTAAATGAGGTCGAGAAGGAGCTTTAGTAGAATAGTCCACATTTATTGCTTCATAAATGACTCCAATTAATTTTTGGTACAATTTTTATTATTATTTTTGCTAACAGTTGGTATTGTAACAACTTTGGATTGTGCAGTTCCACATGTATATTACTGCCTTTGCTATTTGAGGTCATGTATCTCTGCACATTGGAGTGCATCTAGGAAAATTTAAAAAACAGTAAAATTCACAGCTGACCTTGGAGGAACCTGTATAGGAGAACTCACAGCACAGGAACAGATAATTGCATAGCTTTTACATGTAACCTTGTTGTAAGTCTACAGTAGTGAGTAGGGTGGGTTCTTTCTTGATTATATGTTTTATTGAGATCTGTCTCTTGATTAAATTTTCAAAATATAAACTATAAGTACTACGTTAGCCAGGAGCACTGTTTTTTTAGAGCAATAATACGGTGCTATTTTCTGATTCTGTAGATTGTGAAGGAGCAAAGATGGCCTTTAGTAGAGTGATAAGCTCTTCCTGTGGATGTGGGAGTTTAGGGAGATTTTCCATGTTACTGATGATTATCTCTGTAGAAAGTGTCTTTGGTTGTGAATCCTATCAGATCGCACGGATCGGTTGAAGTGGCAGTCAGAGGCAAGGAGGAATTTATGAGAGCTATGGGGTGTGATGGATGACAGTTATAAGTAGGGAAAAAAGCTGCAGATACAGTCAGGGTTAACTCCAGGCAAGGTAGGAGGGGTAGGTGGGTAGTGCAGGAGTCTCCTGTGGCTATCCCCATCTCAAACAGGTATCCTGTTTTGGAAAATGTAGAGGGTGATGGACTCTCAGGGGAATGTAGCATGAACACCCAAGTTTCTAGTATCAAGCCAGGCTCTAATGTAATGAGGGGTACATCAGGTTCTAAGCAATCGATTGTGATAGGGGACTCTCAGAAGCACAGACGTTTCTGTGGCTAGCAGCGAAAAATCAGAATGGTGTGTTTCCTTCTTGGTGCCAAGATCAAGGGTGCAGAGTGTTCTCAAAAGGAGAGTGGGACCAGCAGGAAATCATTGTATACATTGGAACTAATGACATAGGAAGGGAAAAGGATGAGATTCTGAAGGGAGAATATAGAAAGATTTAGGTTTCTTACAGTGTGGAAACATGCCCTTCGGCCCAACAACTCCACACCGACCCTCTGAAGAGCAACCCACCCAGATCCATTCCCCTACATTTACTCCTTCACCTAACACTACAGGCAATTTAGCATGGCCAGTTCACCCAACCTGCACATTTTTAGACTGTGGGAGGAAACCTGAGCACCTGGAGGATACCCACGCAGACATGGGGAGAATGTCCACACAGACAGTTGCCTGAGGCAGGAATTGAACCCGGGTCTCTGGCACTGTGAGGCAGCAGTGCTAATCATTGTGCCACCGTGCCGCCCACGGTGGCAGGATTTTAAAAAAGAGGTCCTAGAGGGTTGTAATATCTGGATTTCTCCAGGTGCTACAAGCTAGTGAGGGTAGGTATAAGAAGATAAAGCAAATGAATATGTGGATGAGGAGCTGGTGCAGGGGAGAAAGGTTCACATTTTTGGATCATTGGAATCTCTTCTGGGGTAGAGGTGACCTGTACAAGAAGGAAAGATTACACCTGAATTAGAAGGGGACTAAGATACTAGCAGGGAGATTTGCTAGAGCTGCTCGGGAGGATTTAAATTTGTAAGGTGGGGGCCTGGAACCCAGCGAGGAAGGAGATCAATCTGAGACTGGTACAGTTGAGAAAAAGGAGCAAGTCAAACAGTCAGGGCAGGCAGGAACAAAGCAGAGAACAAGGTAGGACTGATAAATTAAACTGCATTTATTTCAATGTAAGAGGCTTAATGGGGGAGGCAGATGAACTCGGCATGGTTAGGAACATGGGACTGGGATATCATAGCAATTACAGAAATGTGGCTCAGGGATGGACAGGACTGACAGCTTAATGTTCCAGGATACAAATGCTATAGGAAGGATAGAAAGGGGTGTAAGAGAGGAAGGGAGTGGCGTTTTTGATAAGGGGTGGCATTACAGCTGTACATGGAGAGGATATTCCAGGGAAGTTATTCAGGTGGAACTGAGAAACAAGAAAGGGATGATCACCTCATTAGCATTGTATTACAGACCCCCTAATCAGCGGGAAATTGAGAAACAAATTTGTAAGGAGATTTCAGTACTCTGTAAGAATAATATGATGGTTAAGATAGGGGATTTTAACTTTCTAAATATAGACTGACACTGCCATAGTGTTAAGGGTTTAGATGGACAGGAATTTGTTAAGTGTGTACAAGAAAATTTTCTGATTTAGTATGTGACTGTATCTATGACAGAAAGTGCAAACCTGACCTACTGTTGGGAAATAGGGCAGGGCAAGTGACTGAGGTGTCAGTGGGGGAGCACTTTGGGGCCAGCGACCATAATTCTATTTGTTTTAAAATTGTGATAGAAAAGGATACATTGACTTAAATGTCAAAATTCTAAATTGGAGAAAGGCCAATTTTGACGGTATCAGGCAAGAGCTTTCAAAAGCTGATTGGGGGCAGATGTTCGCAGGTAAACAGGTCGGTTGGAAAATGGGAAGCCTTCAGAAATGAGATACCGAGAGTCCAGAGACAGTGTATTCCTGTTAGGGTGAAAGGAAAGGCTTGGAGGTGTAGGGAATGCTGAATGATAAGAGAAATTGAGGTTTTGGTTAAGAAAAAGAAGGAAATATATGCCAGGAGTACAGGAAACTATAGGAGCGATCGAGTGAATACTTAGAGTATAAAGGTAATAGGAATATAGTTAAGAGTGAAATCAGGAGGGAAAAAAGGGGACATGAGATAGCTTTGGCAAATAGGGTTAAGGAGAATTCAAAGGGATTTTATAAATACATTAAGGACAAAAGGGTAACCAGAGAGAGAATAGGACCCCTCAAAGATCAGCAAGGAGGCCTATGCGTGGAGCTGCAGGAAATGGGGGAGATACTAAACAAGTATTTTGCAACAGTGTTTATTGTGGAGAAGGACATGGAAGATATAGAATGTGGGGAAATAGATAGTGATATCTTGAAAAATGTCCATATTACAGAGGAGGTGCTGGATGTCTTGAAGCACATAAAAGTGACAAATCCCCAGGACCTGATGACGATATCCTAGAACTCTGTGGGAAGCTAGGGAAGTGATTGCTGGGCTCCTTGCTGAGATATTTGTATCATTTATAGTCACAGGTGAGGTGCTGGAAGACTGGAGGTTGACTAACATGGTGTCACTATTTAAGAAAGGTGGTAAGGAAAAGCCAGGGAACTATAGACCGGTTAGCCTGACATTGGTGGTGGGCAAGCTGTTAGAGGGAATCCTGAGGGGCAGGATTTATATATATTTGGAAAGGCAAGGACTGATTCAGAATAGTCAGCATGGCTTTGTGTGTGGGAAATCATGTCTTACAAACTTGATTGAGCTTTTTGAAGAAGTAACAAAGATGATTGATGAGTGCAGGGCATTGGACGTGATCTATATGGACTTCAATAAGGCATTTAAAAAGGTTCCTCATGCTAGACTGGATAGCAAGGTTAGATCTCATGGAATACAGGGAGAATGAGCCTTTTGGATACAGAACTGGCACAAAGGTAAAAGACAGAGGATGGTGGTGGAAGGTTTTTTTTTCAGACTGGAGGCCTGTGACCAGTGGTGTGCCACAAGGATCAGTGCTGGGTCTACTGCTTTTTGTCATTTATATAAATGATTTGGATATGAACATAAGAGGTACAGTAAGTAAGTTTGCAGATGACACCAAAATTGGAGGACAGTGGACAGTGAACAAGGTTACCTCAGAGTACAATGGGATCTTGATCAGATGGACCAATGGGCTGAGGAGTGGCAGATGGAGTTTAATTTAGATAAATGTAAGGTGCTGCATTTTGGAAAAGCAAATCAGAGCAAGACTTATACACTTAATGGTACTGTCCTAGGGAGTGTTGCTGAACAAAGAGACCTTGGAGTACAGGCTCATAGTTCCTTGAAAGTGGTGTCGCAGGTAGATGGGATAGTGAAGAAGGTGTTTGGTATGCTTTCTTTTAATGGTGAGAGCATTGAGTACAGGAGTTGGGAGGTCATGTTGCAGCTGTACAGGGCATTGGTTAGGCCACTTTTGGAATATTGCGTACAATTCTATCGGAAGGATGTTGTGAAATTTGAAAGGGTTCAGAAAATATATACAAGGATGTCGCTAGGGTTGGAAGATTTGAGCTATATGGAGAGGCAGAATAGGCTGTTTTCTCTGGAGCATTGGAGAATGAGGTGTGACCTTATAGAAGTCTGTAAAATCATGAGAGGCATGGATAGGATAAATAGACAAGGTCTTTTCCCTGGAGTAGGAGAGTCTCAACTAGATGGCATAGGTTTAAGGTGAGAGGGGAAAAATTTAATGGGACGTAAGGGGCAACTTTTTCACGCCGAGGGTGGGGTCTGTATGGAATGAGCTGCCAGAGGAAGTGTTGGAGGCTGATACAATTACAGCATTCAAAAAGCATCTGCTTGGGTATATGAACAGGAAAGATTTAGAGAGATATGGGCCAAGTGCTGGCAAATTATGTTAGGATATCTGGTTGGCGTGGATAAGTTGAACCAAAGGGACTATTTCCTTGCTGTAAATCTCTATGACTCTTTGTATAGTTGTGTCATCAATTTTGATAAATATTAGCAGGCTTGCTGTTTTGTAAAGTAGTGCTGAGTAATGAGATCAATATTTGTTCATGAGTGACTATAGAAATAAAGCTGCTATTTGCTTCACAACCAAAAATGATGGCATTTCTACAACATAGTCTTCCATGCTGTTAAAAACCAATAAAACAAATCGCACCCAGCTGGAGGTATTGCACCACCTAAAGGTCCTTTCATTTTCTCCAATATTATAATACTGCAGTTTCATTACCATTTGGCTTTGTCTAAAAAATAAAATACTTACAAAATAAACCAGGGCATCAATAGCATTCATCTATGAGATGGCAGCACTTCTCTCATAAAAAAAAGCTTCCATGAAATATCAGACAGTGTAAGCCTCATTAGACACTGCATGGAGTCAGATTGCCAACCATTTGACCACCATCAAATATTCATCACTAACACTTTCTGAAAATTCAGAATCTATGCCACCATTTAAAGAACTCACATTTGTTAGCACCTTTAGCATTATAAAACATCTCAAAGCAATTCATAGGGATATTAAGAGACAAATATGATAGTGAGTATTAAGAACCATTAGGACAGATGACAAGCTTTGACAAAGTAGATTTTAAAAAGCATCTTAAAAGAGAGAACGGAATGTGTAGCAACATCCAAGGCTCACTCTAATGCCCTTAATAGGTCTCATCAATATTCCACATTCAAGGCATCACGCTCGCAGATGTAAGAGAAAGGATGATGGAATAGAGCAAAAATATTAATGAATTTTAATAATAAAAACATATTTGGAGTCCCACAATGGTAGCTGAGGGATATAAATTTAACTAATAAATAAAATTGAATAAAAAGTGCTTCTCATTAATCAAGATCAGGGATTGCCATAAAAATGCACCTGGTCAATTGATGTCCATCAGAGAACGAAACATTCACCATCCTTACCTGATCTGGCTATATGAGATTCTAGACCAACAGCAATGTGATTGACTTTTAACGGACCTCCCAAAAGCATAGAAAGCCACACATTCTGTCAAAAAACTACAGGAAATGTGAACCAGAATTAATTAGGATGGTCTACCTGTCAACAATCTAAGCATGCACAATTGACACACTTTGCCTAATCAAATCTGCAAAGTCCTCCTCAGTAACAACTGGGGATGTGCGAAGCAGAGGGAGCTGTTCCAAGTTTAGTCAACCAAACACCAGACACAGTCTAAACCATTCAAACTTTTTGATAATACCATAGAATACTCCATCACAATTCGTAGAATCCCTACCATGTGGAAACAGGCCATTTGGCCCAACAAGTCCATATCAACCCTCCAAAGTGTATCCTACCCATCCCATACCCCTACATTTCCTCTAACACATCTAACCTACAACTCTCTGAACACTATGGGCAATTTAGCATGGCCAATTCATCTAAACTGCACATCCTTGGACTGTAGGAGGAAACCAGAGCATCCGGAGGAAACCCACACAGATATGGGGAGAATGCGCAAACTCCACACAGATTCGAGCCTGAGGTTCGAATCAAAACCAGGTCCTTGTGAGGCAGCAGTGCTAATCATGGGGCCACCGTGCCCCTCTAATGCCTTGCCATTTCTCACCCCGGCTCGCCCAGAACCACTCCAGAGATCACACCTACCAGAGACAGTAATACAGGTGGCATACAATTGGCTGAGAGTGACCTCGGGAGCTCTCTGGCATCTGATTAACCATAAGCAGAGAAACCTTCTGTTCATCACCATTTATGCCTTCTTTCACTGATGGATCAGTAACATTCCATTATTTAAATTAATTTATGAGATGTTAGTCATCACTAATTGCTCAGAGGACAGTTAAGTATGAATTATATTGCTTTGGGTCTGGAGTCACATACAGGCCACACTGGTTGGTGGTTTCCTTCCCTAAATGACATTAGTGAACCAGATGGATTTTTCTGACAAGTAGCAATGGTTTCATGGTCAGCATCTGATCCTGAATTCCAGATTTTTATTGAATTCAAATTCCATCATCTACCATGGCAGGATCCAAATGCGGGTGCCCTGAACATTATCTGGCTTTCTGGGTTAATAGTCTGTTCACAATATCACAAGGTCATCATTTCTCCTTAGATGTTAAGCACCACTTAGATGAAGCATTGAAGCTAGTAAGTGCACAGAAAGTGGTATCATAGGGCACATAAATGTTCATCATTAAAAGTGGCTCAGAAGCACCATTACTGAGTGAACTGGCTGAATCCTAGAGGACAGATCTACCAGAATGGGCCTGTAGCAGATGGTGAGAGAATCAAAGAAAGTGAAAAAATCCTCTCATCTCACAAATCTACCTGTGGCAGATGCATCTATCCATGGCAACACTGGTTGAAGGGTTCACTGAGTAAACTAAACGCTAACAGGAGATTTATTATGATTGTAACAATATAATTTATCTTACTCTTACCTCCACAAAGGAAGCACCATCCGATTTTGACATGCAGTATCACAGAAAGCATTTTAATTTCCTTTGCCTAATGGTTTTGAGGAGGTCACAACATAGTTTTTTTGCTGTTTCCATGTTCTTTGACACCTTCATCTGGCCAGCTACTTGAATCAAGAATATCATGAATCTATGAATATTGGAATCTCGTAATGTCCATAGATCCCCAAAGACATTTTAAAGTTTTAGCGTGTGATGAAGGGCTAATGCCCGAGATGAGAATTCTCCTGCTCCTCTGATGCTACCTGACCCACTGTGCTTTTCCAGCGCCACACTTTTTGACTTTTTTGTGAACTGTTCTATAAATTCTTAACTCTCAGGTTTTCCCTTCTGGTTTGTAGGAACAGTCTAACTGCTGAACGACACCAATGCAACCCCACATCCTCCAATTTACATTCTGACTAGCCAGGATGGTCTGATATTTCACCATTTTCAAACAATAATAAGATGCCAAATTGTGCACAGCTGGCCGGAAGCACCTTGCTAAGAGAGATTATGTTAAAGAAAATCTACTTCTTTGTGAAAGTATTTGCTGATATATTATTGCTGTGCAGTGAATTCATATGTAAGTCTGCTTCTTTTTGTAATTTCACTGTCTTAAATACTTGTCTCAATTGTACTAAAAACCTGAACATTGGTGGATAAAATGTTTCTCGGCAAAAGCAGCTTGTCGACTGCCTCAACGCCACTAGGGAAAGGAAATTAAAGGAAATCAAAATATTTTCTGTGGTATTGCATGTCAGAATTTCTCTGGTGGCGATATTGGAAGAGATTGGAATAACCCTATTGGAAATCTGACCCCACAATGTTTTAAACAGCCCAGATATCCATTAAGGATGATTGCTGCTGAATACAAGACCTGGATTACAGATATATTTTAGTAAGTTTTAGCACTTCTTTTAAATCACAGGTAATGTTCATTCCATGTCAGCGTTGGTTTTTTAGAAAGCCTCATGTGTGAACACAGTTTATCAAAGGACAAGAACAACATTTTATTTTCCCTTGGAGAATCAATAATTTTGAGTTCTTTTGTAATGGACAACATAGATGCACGACCTTTCAGAGAACATCTTGATACTTATTACACTAGAACATGTATCTCAACTGTAACAATCAATTTTGATGTCCATATTGCATGAGAATTACTTTGTGTACTATTCATGAGTAATCATCTTCAGTTATCAAAATTTTGATCCAAAAAATGGAAAGCCAACTATATTGCACTCACATAATTAACAACATAACGAAGTTAATTTACTGAAGATGAATTAAAAGAAGGAATAGCACCAGGTATTTTCTGGGCATTTGCGTGCTTCCTGTAGCTGTCCTTTTATATTACCACTCAAAATGTGTTGCAGAAATATATTTTTGGCTTAAGAAGTTAATTACTCTTTTTTTAATTGGATCAGTAAAAACCCTATTTCACAAAGCTGCATCAGTACATTTCCTATTACAAAAAGACATGTTTTTCATAAACATTTCTTGCCCCTCAATAGAAAGAAAGACATCATTCAAATTTTATGTAGTAGAGATATTCCAATCGCAGATGAAACCATTCACAAAATCCTCCACTTCAAAGAAGGGTCCCTCTAGTAATTCCTATGTATTAAAACTAGAATTGTAAAAACGGTACAAAAATAACACTATAATGCTCACGGGTCACAAAAACTACGTAAACCCAGTAAATTAATACCTTTTAGACATCAATACTTGAATATGGAATGTGGAAAACATCTTGAATACAGTCAAAACGAAAATCTATGTCAACAACAAGACAAGAAATTTGGCTATGAATTTAACAACTTTAATATCACAACCTAGAAAGGTATATTTGAAGAAGCTTCATGACTATTGTTGCACTGAATAAAACAACATATTGGAAGCCCACCAATTAGGCTTAAATTATGCCCACAGAGCTGAAGTTGTTTTGAGTGCATAAAATTCCACTTTTCGTTGAAGTAAGTATGAATCTGCAAGACTTGTTTTATAACCCTTTTACAGAGGTTTATTTTGTGCTCTTCCAGGTTGCATGCTCTCATTTACTAGATACAATTTAACAACTCAAAGAAATTACTCCTTTATTCATTTTCTCCACAAACATAACAGCAATCTCCTGAAAAAAGTATCAAATAGATTTTTAAAGGATGATATACTTTCACATAAGAGAAAATTTATGGATGTAATTTATCCAGACCGCTGCCAAATAGGCAGTATGGAAGTTTGCCTCGATGGATTATCAACCAAGCAATCCCATATCGACTGAGATATAATCTTTCAGGTTGGCTGATGGATTTTTAAAATTCAGCACTGAGGACATTACTTGAGGAAGTAACCATTTATTTACTGAAAAGTTTTCTTTTGAAGATGAAATATTTCTCAAAGTGATTTAGTTGACTGTAACCATGATAAAACAGAGTTCACATAAATGAATTATTTCTGCTATTAATTGAACAATAAATTCAAGAACTTCACATCTTTTGACATAACCTGCAAAATTCCAATTGACATCAAGAATAAGAACTAATGAAATTTATCTTGCTTACTGCAAAACTACAGTGAAAGAAAATATTTTTAAAAGGTCTTCAAAGGCATTACAACTTGTTGTTGTACTTCTGAGAAAGGGCAAGACCAACCTATTGGTTTCATTAGAATCATACAACACAGAAGGAAGCAATTCACCCGATGTTGACTCTTTACATTTTCTCTGCCTTTCCCTCTCTTTCCCTTGGTGCCTTTCTAAAGCTTCCACCACATTTGCTTCCAACAGCATTTTGGGCTGCAGATTCCAGTTCATAATAAATTAGAAAAGGTTCTCATGTCATCTCTGGTTCTTTTGCTAGCCACCTGAAATCTGTGCTTTCTGGTTAGTGATTCTTCTACTCATGGAATTAGTTTATCTTTCTTTAGTCTATCAACCTTTTATGATGTGGTACTCTCAGTCAAATCTCCATTTAATCTTCTTTGAGCGAAGGGAGAAAGTATCCTAATTTCTTCAGTCTCTCTCTGCCTAATATTATTATAATCTGGTTTTAATGTCCTTGTGAACTTTCTCATCTCTGATACCCTCTAGTGAACCATTTCAACATCTTCACCAAATTCTCAACATCATTCGTAATTCCCAGTTTATCAAAAAAAGAACTGAGCTCCAGAGAGAACATAGTGACTGTCCTTGACATCAACGCAGTATTTAAATGAGTAAAATCAAAGAGCCCTAGCAAAACTAATGGCAGTGGAAATCAGAGGCAAATCTCTCTGCTGTCTGTACCTAGCACAAAGGAAGATGGTTGCAGTTACTGATAGCAACCGCAAGAGTTCTTCAGGATAATATCCTAGGCCCAACTATCTTAGCAGCTTTATCAATGACTTTCCTTCCAGCCAGGTTTGGGTTGACTCTTTAGGGAATAGCCATCTGCAACAGGAGCAAGCAGTGAACTGCAGTCACATGGTATCCATTCTGACTTTAGTGTTGAGAGTTCTCAGTGTCTAGTGCTCCAAGTATAATAGAAAGTTGCATATTAATGAGGCAAGATGTGTAGTTAATAAGCTTGTTAACAAACAATAGTCTGCATTAATAAGCAATCTGCTGCTATCTAGCAAGAAACTCACCTTCAATGCCCAGACTTAACTAAAAGATGCAGAGAGTTGTTCCGACTTGAAGATAGGACTTGTTGGATTCCTTGCACGATCCTGCATTTTCTGCCATAGTGCACGCCATTCTTGCCCATGTAAGATTCCAACTAATGTTCTGAGTTGGAATCCACATTGCTAACTCTTTTTCATTCTCCACAGATGCTACTAGACCTTCTGAGTATCTCTTGGCTTTTATGCTTTCATTTCAGCTATCCAGCAGCCACAGTTGCCCAACTTTTACTTGGGGGTAAAATGTAACTTTATTGGAGGCCCAGAATGTGTACTAGCAAACTGACTGCCTCTTATACTGCCTGATTAATTTTATTTGTCATTGATTTGGAATTGAAATTTGGCAACATATGCCAAAGTTAACTGATCTCTACCACCTCTATATTACACCTGATGAAAATAAATTTTATTTGGATTCCCACAAGCCCACTCACACTTGTTTTTCAGACTGCTGTGTTGAACTTAAAGATAAGTAGTAAATATCCATATGAGAGTGGCAGTGAAGCACATCTCACATGGAACTATGATGAATTTCGTTAATCTAAACAAATGGAAAGGCTGTGTCTTTATATTTTTCTGTTAATTTGATTGTGGAATGAAATGGAAAAAGAATAATCTTTAATAATTTTTAAAGAACAAGGATTGTGGAGGAATTGCTGCACTTTTTGAAACCAAGTAATGTGATATTCATCATAAGTGCTGTTTACATAGCTGCTGATTAAAGCATAAGTAAATAGCTTAGAGATTATCTGGAGTCAAAACCTCTGTACAAATTGAAATTCAGCCAATAACAAGTAAATTGGTCTGTGAACTAGTTATCTGTTATTAACGTTATAGGACTTCAACAACTAGGTGAAAGGCTTCCAGGTAAATTGGCCTGTGAACTAGATGGTGAGAAGCTATCTCATCTCCACAGGCTTAGAAGATGCCTCAGTTCTCTGTAGAAGAAAATCGTAAGCCTTCAGAAAGGCACTTTTCTTCAGCAGTTTGTAATCTGTGAGTTTTAATTAATAAGCCAGTGATCTTTTGATAATGTGAACCAATCACCCTGTGCCTCCTGCAAACAAATTACAGCATGTGGAGAAGGAAGATTGAGAAGTGACATGCTGATCAGAATAAAAATAATCTCAGCAAATTCTGTGAACATGGACCATTGAATTACCTTCCCAACTTTAGAACATAGAAAAATACAGCTCAGTACAGGCCCTTTGGCCCTCGATGTAGCGCCGATCCAAGCCCACCTAACCTACACTAGCCCACTATCCTCCATATGCCTATCCAATGCCCGTTTAAATGCCCATAAAGAGGGAGAGTCCACCACTGCTACTAACAGGGCATGCCATGAACTCACAACTCGCTGAGTAAAGAATCTACCCCTAACATCTGTCCTATACCTACCACCCCTTAATTTAAAGCTATGCCCCCTCGTAATAGCTGACTCCATACGTGGAAAAAGGTTCTCATGGTCAACCCTATCTAAACCACTAACCTAAACCCCTTTCTTTCCACCCATAACACCATTGTGTTTATTTTCCTATCCATGTTATCTGTAGATGTGTGCAAGGAGTTGGAGTTTTCATTTGTAGAGTTATATATGTCGATGGTTCATAATTGTTCATTGGCAGCTACATTCACATATAGCAATTCCTGTTAAGTACAGAAACCTGATCTGTGCTTTCCATAAATCTTGATGTAAAAGACAGGTAAATTGGGGAATTTATGTACTGTTAACATCTTTAACTTTTGTGATGACTGCAGGAATAGCGGGGTTTGATTTTTCAGTGTACTAACCCAGTGAAGCATAAAAACATTTGAATTAACAATAGTTTTCTAACAGTTAAATTTGAATGACTAACAATTAACTGTTCAGAGCAATTCCAAATTCCTACTAAATTTTAAATAATAATTAACAGTTCTTTCCAAGGAAGCATACAGTGCATTCTAACTAAAAACACTTCATGGCAAACAGTTTATTGCTATGGTCGTAAAATAACATGATAAACCAAACTCAACATTGATTTCCAATAAAGCAAGCATAAAATCATCTATACAGAGTTGAGATTTTGGGATAAGTTGCTCAGAAAATAACATTGTTTGAAACTGAAAGTGATGCAGCAGGATGATTTATTTAAGATCTTTTATCGGCAGAGGGCTTGCAATTCATGATCTGCATTCTCACTTCCATGATTTCTGCACTCAGCTCAGGAAGACTCACCCTTCTGGCTGACTGCATGCTCAGTAAGGGCTCCAATAAGGTGAAAGTGAGGACTTCAGATGCTGGAGATTAGAGTCAAGATTAGAGTGGTGCTGGAAATGCACAGCAGGTCAGGCAGCATCTGCGAGTAGGAAAATCGACATTTTGGGCAAGACCCCTCCATTAGGAATGAGGCTGGAAGCTTCATGGGTGGAGAAATAAATTGGAGGGATGGGGCTGGGGAGAAGGTAGCTGGGAGTGCAATAGGTAGATGGAGGAAGGGGTAAAGGTGATAGGTTATAGAGGAGGGTGGAGCAGGTAGGTGTGAAGGAAGATTGACAGGTGGGACAGGACAGGAGGATGGAGCTGAGCTTGAAGTTTGGAACTGGGTAAGGTGGGGGGGAGCGGAAATGAAGAAACTGGTGAAGTCCACATTGATGCCCTGGGGTTGAAGGGTTCCTAAGCATAAGATAAAGGGCTCCAATAAAGTTAGTACATATTACAGTTAGCCTCTACTTCTTAAAGGTCGACTGTCTAGCTTAAAGGGAACCTACACTGAAATCAAAGCAGGCTACTGTGGATGGTCAATGTTGCAAAAGGGAACAAAAGAATTGGATCACCAGGATGGAGAATAGGCTCTGTACTCACCACTTGGCCACAGTAGCCTTAGTAAGAGAAGTCCACAGGAGCAGAAAAATCATGTTTCTGCAGGGAGGTGGGAGGTTCTGAAGGATCACTCTCCGAAAGAATGTAGCTGGTGATCAAGAAAATCAACAGCCCTGAACTTGTCAATGACGTTAGAAGACATCAAATGTTCACACGTGGATAATTACGGCATTCCCACTCCCATACGTCCATTCTTCCATACTCAGTATTCTCCTGAATCATGCCTAATATTTATTTATTCCATCTTATCCTTAAACATTTGCAAAAATCTTAGAATCACACTCACATTTCAACTGTCTCGATATACTTTCAACTAAGTAGCTATGTCAGAGATGTAGCTGAAAATGTGTTGCTGGAAAAGCGCAGCAGGTCAGGCAGCATCCAGGGAACAGGAGAATCGACGTTTCGGGCATAAGCCCTTCTTCAGGAATGAGGCAAGTTTGTCCAGCAGGCTAAGATAAAAGGTAGGGAGGAGGGAGGAGGGGGAGGGGCGTCAGAAATGTGATAGGTGGAAAGAGGTCAAGGTGAGGGTGATAGGTCAGACTGGGGTGGGGGCGGAGAGGTCAGGAAGAAGATTGCAGGTTACGAAGGCGGTGCTGAATTCGATGGATTTGACTGAGACAAGGTGGGGGGAGGGGAAATGAGGAAACTGGTGAAATCTGAATTCATCCCTTGTGGTTGGAGGGTTCCTAGGCGGAAGATGAGGCGCTCTTCCTCCAACCGTCGTGTTGTTGTGATCTGGCGATGGAGGAGTCCAAAGACCTGCATATCCTTGGTGGAGTGGGAGGGGGAGTTGAAGTGTTGAGCCACAGGGTGGTTGGGTTGGTTGGTCCGGGTGTCCCAGAGGTGTTCTCTGAAACGCTCCGCAAGTAGGCGGCCTGTCTCCCCAATATAGAGGAGGCCAGATCGGGTGCAGAGGATGCAATAGATGATGTGTGTGGAGGTGCAGGTGAATCTGTGGCGGATATGGAAGTTTCCTTGGAGTGAGGTGAGGGGGGAGGTGTGGGCGCAAGTCTTGCACCTCCTGCGGTTGCAGGGGAAGGTGCCGGGAGTGGAGGTTGGGTTGGTGGGGGGGTGTAGATCTGACGAGGGAGTCACTGAGGGAGTGGTCTTTACGGAATGCTGATAGGAGAGGGGAGGGAAATATATCCTTGGTGGTGGGGTCCGTTTGGAGGTGGCGGAAATGACGGCGGATGATGCGCTGTACATGGGGATTGGTGGGGTGGTAGGTGAGGACCAGTGGGGTTCTGTCCTGGTGGCGGTTGGAGGGGCGGGGCTCAAGGGCGGAGGAGCGGGAAGTGGAAGAGATGCGGTGGAGGGCATCGTCAACCACGTCGGGGGGGAAATTGCGGTCCTTGAAGAAGGAGGCCATCTGGTTTGTACGTTTTTGGAACTGGTCCTCCTGGGAGCAGATGCGGCGGAGTCGAAGGAATTGGGAGAATGGGATGGCGTTTTTACAGGGGGCAGGATGGGAGGAGGTGTAGTCCAGGTAGCTGTGGGAGTCGGTCGGTTTGTAGTAGATGTCCGTGTTGATTCGGTCGCCTGAGATAGAAATAGAAAGGTCGAGGAAGGGGAGGGAGGAATCTGAGACTGTCCAGGTGAATTTGAGGTCGGGGTGGAAGGTGTTGGTGAAGTGGATGAACTGTTCAACCTCCTCGTGAGAGCACAAGGCGGCGCCGATACAGTCATCGATGTAGCGCAGGAAAAAGTGGGGGGTGGGGCCAGTGTAGTTGCGGAAGATGGACTGTTCCACATATCCGGATGGCCTCCTTCTTCAAGGACCGCAATTTCTCCCCCGAAGAGGCAGGCATAGCTGGGGCCCATGCGGGTGCCCATGGCTACTCCTTTCGTTTGGAGGAAGTGGGAGGATTGGAAAGAGAAGTTGTTCAGGGTGAGGACCAGTTCATGTCAGAGATGTATCCAACATAGAAAAACACAATCGCTGATGGACTGCTCTCTCTTTCATAAAATAAGGCTGCCCACAATGGAAGACAGCAACAGAAAAAATGCAAGCACCTAGCATAATACTGATCTGCATCTGACAGGGGAATATGGTGCCTTGCATTGTACAGCCAGCTACACAGCCTTTGGCATCCAGTATCAGCGAGAACATTCAGAATTACAATATGTTACCGTCATTATGATCTTTCTTGTGTCCCACCCTACTGTCAACTGACATTAAGAAAGATGATTTAAACAAGCATTTATCTTTACACGCACAGGACTCCAATTGTCTCTTCATTTTATACCTATAATAAGCAAGAACGGCTGCACAGCCAGATACAGAAGGAAGAGAGAACAACAATGGAATGGACATTTTTAACTTCGAATAAACTAAATTGCTTGATGGAAGAGTGACCCATGGAATGTCACACTGACAGATTAGATTAGATTAGATTAGATTACAGTGTGGAAACAGGCCCTTCGGCCCAACAAGTCCACACCAACCCGCCGAAGCGAAACCCACCCATACCCCTACATTTACCCCTTACCTAACACTACGGGCAATTTAGTATGGCCAATTCACCTGACCCTGCACATCTTTGGACTGTGGGAGGAAACCAGAGCACCCGGAGGAAACCCACGCAGACACGGGGAGAACACGCAAATTCCACACAGTCAGTCGCCTGAGGCGGGAATTGAACCCAGGTTCTGGCGCTGTGAGGCAGCAGTGCTAACCACTGTGCCACCGTGCCGCCCATAGATGTGAAGGAACTTTAAACAACAGGCATTCAAAGTGGGGTGGGGAGTTGGAAAAGAGGCAAATCCAAACAGACTGGACTGTGGTTTTTTGAAACTGCTAATGAGCAAATGCCCTTTCTGAACCTTTATTAGCCTCATTCGTCTTCTTATCATCTTTTTACTATTTGCAGGTCGCAGAAATATTTTTCTGCATTAGATAAGGATTCTACTTGGGTTTAGATGAGGATATTAAAGAGTAGCATACAACAGAATACTGGTGAAGGTGCACACCAAGATACTTGCTGCATTGACAGCCTACCAGGCAACATTCTGGGAAGAACAAGGAGCACGCAGAAAATGTTCCCATATGCGGAGCTTAGAGTAAACATTTTCAGCAGGGGAATGGTGGCCAACTCCATGGCAGCACCAACTGATCCATCCATGATGCGGTACCCTGTGACCACTGTCTTAATTTCCACTGCAATACAGGATTAAGCCTCCTTTAACTTAGTGCTGAAAATAATTCTCAACTGGAGGTCATTTGATTCATACCTGTTTCTATGCAAATTCAATTTTGTACTTCTATGGTATGAGACTTCAGTATTCAAAGGGTTATGTAGATTCTCACAGCAGGGCGAAATTGAAGACTGCAGATGCTGGAGATCAGAGTCTACATTAGAGTGGTGCTTAAAAAGCACAGAGCAGGTCAGGCAGCATCTGAGGAGCAGGAAAATCGACGTTTGGAGCAAAAGCCCTTCTTCAGGAATTCTCACAGCAGTCCACCAACACATTATTAGGATTGTTGAAGTGCTGCTTAAGGGAAGAGGCATTCATCCAGAAGATGCATTGCAAACTTGTACTAATGTCCTTCACAGCCCTCACACTTCACCACCCATGCTGCAACTGGCCGCAAACATGGCTGGTGTCACTTTAGACCTTCATGGTCTCCTTAGTACTAGCACCAATGGTGCAATGATCCTGAAGTTCACTACTACTGTCAGTTACGTATCTAATAATATCTAACTAATAATAAATATTTTTTTCTTATGTCTGAAAAGAATGATACAATTGCAAAATAAGGCAGAATATCACCACCTCTAAACGTTGTAAAGAAAGACAGAAAGGCATCAAAGCAATTTCAGACCTCCTGGAATGAAAATAATCAGTGGTTAACCGTTGGCACAGTAAGTAACAAGGTATAGCATTGGACTCTTTTTTTTAGAAAACTCACCATCTGCCACTGCATTTCAGTGATCTTCATTGAATGAATGTTTGAGATCAGGTTGTGATGATGATTTGACAATTTACATTTACCAGTACTCATTTGATTAAAGCATACAAAATAAAACAATTGCATAGTTTTATAACACTAATCTGTTTTGGACTTTTACAATATTGTATGAAGAATTTAAAAGTTTTTAATCAATGAAGTCCAAAGGTTCACGTTCAATTGTTGTTTCAGTTACATAAATGTTTTGATGGTGGCGTAATTGTACAAAATTATTTAACCCACAGAACTTCCAATCCAAAACCAATCCCCCTCTAATCTCAGTCACAGAGCTTCAGTATGCAGATGACAGTTGTGTGTCCTCTCGTTCAGAAATCGAACTCCAAATAATTGCAGACTCCTTCTGTGAAGTATTTAGGAAACAGGCATTTCATTAAACACACAGAAAATGATCTTCTAACAAGCAAAACACCTGCCCCATCAATGAATTTAACAGCGCAATTAGGGAAAGTGTGAAAATTTTTCCATATTTTGGGAGTGTCCTCTTTCTGAAAGTAGACCGACAACAAAATGTAGCATTGCCTCCAATGTCCCAGCTTAGTCCTCAAGCAACTACGAAAAAGAGCATTTGAGGGCTAGGATCCAAAATCAGAAACGAAAGCAATGTTTTACTGGGCAGCAGTGATCCCCACACTCTTAAATGTTTCACAGACTTAGATAACCTAAAACACTGGAGAAGTATCAGCAGTGATGTCTTCATAAAATTATCAAAATCTAATGGCAAGAAACGAGATCCAATAGCAATATCCTATCCCAAGCCAACTTGCCCAGCATGGAGGATCAGTCATTCAGAATCAGCTCTGACAGGTGAGCTATGTCATTTGTATGCTTGACTCCAGAAACAACTTCTTCCGAGGAGGATAAATAATTAAATATTATCAAACATTCCAGCATACTCATGGCAGAACCTGGCTTATAATAGACCAAAAATGGAGGAAACCCATTTGGCAAGGCACTAAACACATTGAGGGACTTTGTCAGGAATTTGCAGAGGTGAAGTGAAGAGTTATCAGAGAGAGAGATCACAAATCTCCAAACAACTCATCAACTCAACCATTCAAGGCCACTGCCCAGCATTTGAAAAGTCTACCAATACTGCATGGGACTTATCAACCACTTTAGAACTTGAATGGCAGCAAGTCATCTTCAGTCCAAGTGGAAAATGAAGAAGCAGAAAACAGTACCAGTCATTTAAAGTTCTAAGCTGTGATCACACCAATCTTCAAAATTTATACCTCGCAGTTGATAGGAAAAATTCAAATTCAGGAAAAGATTCACATGTCTGCGTGAAAATCCTTTGTTTTAAAATAAATGCAAATACCCTCCAGCCTGTAAACTGAGAAGGCTTTTTGAATGTCACGATAATTGCATATAAGTGGATATCAATCATTTCCAAGCATTTATTAACTAATCATTACCTGTTTAGAACAAACACGATCAGGTGAGGAGGGGTCAAATAACTCCCTCATTAACCTTTCTTTGTTTGATCACAATAGGTGTTTTGTTGTTTGATAAGGACATATGTGCTAATTCAGTGAGTGCTTAACTGTTTACGTGCTGTGGTCAGATGAACTATTAGACAGGTTTCCTTGAGTTTAGCAAAGAATGCTTTTCTCATACTTTATTAATATACGTATGGTTCAACTTCTTTTACTCTCTCTTTCTCTCACACACACATACATTTAGCAGGCACATATAACACACATTTGTTCTTTAAAATCTCTGCTACTGCACATAGAGAGACATTAAAACAATACAGGGGGCCCAAATGTCTTCAAATTGGATGCAAAGGATCTCTGTCAGCATCTGAGCTGCTTCCTCAATTTTGCTGAGAAAATATGAGCTTAATACATAGAAAGGGTTGGCTTCTCATTTGATTGCCCTCTCCAACTAGCCATGACTATGTATTTCAATTGTAATTTGACTGGGAATTCACCTTCTTAAACATGGTTACATTGTTCAAGAGATTAAGTTTGATGGTTTGTTACCACCCAGTATTTTTTAGATTAGATTACATTACATTACAGTGTGGAAACAGGCCCTTCGGCCCAACAAGTCCACACCTCCCCGCCGAAGCGAAACCCACCCATACCCCTACATTTACCCCTTACCTAACACTACGGGCAATTTAGCATGGCCAATTCACCTGACCTGCACATCTTTGGACTGTGGGAGGAAACCGGAGCGCCCGGAGGAAACCCACGCAGCCACGGGGAGAACGTGCAAACTCCACACAGTCAGTCGCCTGAGGCGGGAATTGAACCCAGGTCTCTGGCGCTGTGAGGCAGCAGTGCTAACCACTGTGCCACCGTGCCGCCCACTGCATGTTGTCCGAATAGAATAGGAAATACAGTTCATTGTCATTTACATAAATGATTTGGGTGTGAGCATAAGAGGTACAGTTAGTAAATTTGCAGATGACACCAAAATTAGAGGTGTAGTGGACAGCGAAGAGGGTTACCTCAGATTACAACAAGATCTTGATCAGATGGGCCAATGGGCTGAGAAGTGGCAGATGGAGTTTAATTCAGATAAATGCAAGGTGCTGCATTTTGGGAAAGCAAATCTTAGCAGAACTTATATGGTAAGGTGCTAGGGAGTGTTGCTGAACAAAATTACCTTGGAGTGCAGGTTCATAGCTCCTTGAAAGTGGAGTTGCAGGTAGATAGGATAGTGAAGAATGCGTTTGGTATGCTTTCCTTTATTGTCAGAGCATTGAGTACAGGAGTTGGGAGGTCATGTTGCGGCTGTACAGGACATTGGTTAGGCCACTATTGGAATATTGCGTGCAATTCTGGTCTCTTTCCTACTGGAAAGATGTTGTGAAAGTTGAAAGGGTTCAGAAAAGATTTACAAGGATGTTGCCAGGGTTGGAGATTTGAGCTATAGGGAGAGGCTGAACAGGCTGGGGCTGTTTTCCCTGCAGCATCGGAGGCTGAGGGGTGACCTTATAGAGGTTTACAAAATTATGAGAGGCATGGATAGGGTAAATAGGCAAAGTCTTTTCCCTGGGGTCAGGGAGTCCAGAACTAGAGGGCATAGGTTTAGGGTGAGAGGGGGAAGATATAAAAGAGACCTACGGGGCAACTTTTTCACAGACAGTGGTACGTGTATGGAATGAGCTGCCAGAGGAAGTGGTGGAGGCTGGTACAATTGCAACATTTAAGAGGCATTTGGATGGGTATATGAATAGGAAGTGTTTGGAGGGAAATGGGCCGGGTGCTGGCAGGTGGGACTAGATTGGGTTGGGATATCTGGTTGGCATGGACGGGTTGGACCAAAGGGTCTGTTTCCATGCTGTACATCTCTATGACTATGACTCTATGTTCCTTTGAGGTCTTTTGCTTTGATGGGTTTTGGCAGACATGCCATCTGCACCTCAATACAGTTAAAATGTGGAAAATCTCAGCATGGCTGGCAACACCTGTGGTGAGAAATCAGGGGGTTAATGCATCAGATCCAGTCACTCTTGCTCAGAATGATGGTAGCTAAGAAAACAATGTTTTTTGTCTACAGGATAGGGTGGAGGTGGGGGAGAGTATGCAATAGATGGAGACAGAGAAATATAGGTAGACAGACAAAGGATGGCTAAAGGTCTGTCTGGGGGAATGAATACCTGCAAATGGGGACTATTAGTGGCTGGCAATGGGTAGGATGTGGTAGCAGTCCATGTGATGACAAGGCCCAGCACATGGTGGATTGGAAAAAGCGTGGGGAAAAGTGCTCAAGCCCTAAAATTGTTGAACTCGGTATTAAATCCAGAAGGTTCCCAAGTGGAAAATGAAGTGGTTTTCTTCCAGCTTGTTCTGCAGCAAACCTGAGAAAAGATGTTGGCCAGAGAACACAGTGGTGTGTTGAAGTGGAAAGCAACCTAGTTGACAGGGCCCTCAGCCAGATCGACCCATCTCCTGCATTGCGGCCCTCATCCCCTCTCTTGCTTCCCACAACAGCGATCGGGTCCCCTTTGTCCCTACCTACCAGCTCACCAGCAACCTCATCCATAGATTCATTAGCCACCATTTCTGCCATCTCCAGCACGATGCTACCACCAGACACCTATTTCCCCCCTCTCCCTTATCAGCCTTCCACAAGGGTCATTCTCTCCGAGACACCCTAGTCCACTGCTACTTCACTACCAACACTTCACCACACCCCTACGACACTTTCCCCTGTAGCTGCAGAACACCTGCCAGCTTACGTCCTCAATCCTTAGTATACAAGGGCCCAAATACACTTGTCAGGTGCTTGCTTCGCAGAACACATACGTTGTATCTGCAAACAAGAACCTGAGCTTCCAGTTGCTTGCCACTTCAACACAACACCATGTTCCCTGGCCAACATCTCAGGCTAGCTGCAGGGTTCCAGGGAAGCTCAGTGTAAGCTGGAAGAACAGCACCTCAGTTTCTGCTTGGGAACCCTGCAGCCTTCTGGATTTAATATCGAGTTCACCAATTTTAGAGCTTGAGCACCTTTTCCCATGCTTTCCCCCAACCCCCAAACACCAGGCCTTGTCATCACATAGACTGTTACCATTGTCAGCCACTAATAACCTCCATTAGCAATTATTCATTCCCCTAGACTGACATTTAACCACTCCTTTGTCTATCCAACTGTTCTTCTCTCTCTTTGGGCTCTATTTCCACCTATTGTTTACTCTCCCCCTTCTTCCAACCCCATCTTCTGTATAAAAAAAAATCTTTTTCCAAGCTACCAACAGTTCTAAAGAAGGGTCACTGGACCCGAAGCATTAACTGATTTCTCTCCACAGATGCTGCCAGACGTGCTAGATTTGCCCTCAATTTCTGTTTCAGTTAAAAAGCATGATTGTTTGGCACTAAACACAACTGAATGAGAACAGGAAATATTGTTTCCAACTCTAATGGCAACAATTTAAGAAAAATCTTACAATAAAAGTTAGTAATAAGTCAGGTGATATTAAGATATTATTGTGAGTATTTTGAATTTTAGACAAATTAGAGATATATGGAATTATATCCAATTTATAACAAAAAAACAAACAATTGTTTCTGTGTCTCTATTTATAACCTATTTGAAACTACTCTCAATTTACTTCATTAACCTCATTGACATATTTCTTTTTAACCTCCTTCATGTACTTACCTCGATACAGAAACCTTCATTTTCAGGGAAGGTGATGGCCTAGTGGTATTATCGCTAGACTATTCATCCAGAGACCCAGATAATGTTCTGGGTATCCAGATTCGAATCCAGTCCGGTGGTGGACTTTGAATTCCATTTAAAAAATCTTAAACTAAGGATTTACTGTTAACCATGAAATCATTATTGATTGTTGGAAAACTCCATCTGATTCACTAACACTCTTCAGGAAAGGAAAAATGCCATCCTCACCTAGTCTGGCCTACATGTGACTCCAGACCTACAGCAATGTGGTAGACTACCAGCTGCCCTCTGAAATGGCTTAGCAAGCCATTCTGTTGTATCAACCGCTCCAACGTCTCAAAGAAATGAAATAAAATGGAACAGATCACCTGGCATTGACCAAGACAATGGCAGAAACAGCCCTGTTAACCATGCAAAGTCCTCCTCACTAATATCTGGGGGCTAGTGCCAGAATTGGGAGAACTGTCTCATAGACTACAGCCTGACATATTCATACTTTATAGACAATGTCTCAGATACCATCACCATCCCTGGACATGTCCTGTCTCACTGGCAGTATAGACCCAGCAGAGGTGTCAGCACAGTGGTATACAGTCGGGGAGGTGTTGCTTGGAGAGTTCTCAGCATTGACTTCAGATCCTATGAAGTCTCATGGCTTCAGGTTAAACAAGGGCAAGGAAACCTCCTGCTGATTACCACATACAGTCCTCCTTCAGCTAATGAATCAGTACTCGTCCATGTTGAACAACACTTAGAGGAAGCACTGAGGCTGGGAAGGACACAAAATGTACTCTGGGTAGGGGATTTCGATGTCCACCACCAAGAGTGGCTCAGCAGCAGTACTACTGATTGACACGGCTACTAAAGTGGATCTAAGCTGGTGGAGAGGAAACCCAACAAGAGAACAAACAAAACTTGACCTCATCCATACCAATCTGCCAGCTGTACTTGCATTTGTCCATGACTGCACAGTTCCTGTGGAGATGAAGGCCCACCTTCACATTGAAAATAACCTCCAACATGTTTTCTGGCACTATCACTATGCTAAATGGGCCAGACGTTGAATAGATCTAGCAACTCAAGACTGGGTATCCATGAGGTGCTGTGTGCCATCAACAACAACAGAATTGTACTCCACCACAATCTGTAACTTCATGGCGTGGCATATCCCCCACTCAACCATTACCATCAAACAGGGAATCAACCCTAGTTCAATGGATAGTGCAGGAGGGCATGCCAGGAATAGCATTATGCATACCTGAAGATGAGGTGTCAACCTGGTGAAGCCATCAAACAGGACTACTTGCATGCCACACAGCATAAGCAGCAAGTGATAGACAGAGCTAAGTGATCCCACAATCAATGGATAAGATCTAAGCTCTGCAGTCCTGCCACATCCACTCATGAATGGTGGTAGATGATTAAATAACTCACTGGAGGATGAGGCTCCACAACTATCCTCACTCTCAGTGATGGAAGAGCCCAGCACATCAGTGCAAAAATAAGACCGAGGCTTTTATAGCAATCTTCGGACAGAAGTCGCCAGTAGATGATCCATCTTAGCCTGGTCCAATGGTCAAGAATCTAGTGCTGGAAAAGCACAGCAAGTCAGGCAGCATCCGAGGAGCAGGAGAACTGACGTTTCGAAATGTCGATTCTCCTGCTCCACGGATGCTGCCTGACTTGCTGCACTTTTCTAGCACCACACTATCGACTCTGATCTCCAGCATCTGCAGTCCTCACTTTCTCCTCTTCCAGTGGTCCCCAGCATTACAGATACCAGCCTTCAGCCAATTCGATTCACTCCACGTTATATCAAGAAACAGTTGGAGGCACTGGATACTGCAAAGGCTACAGGCCCTGGCAACATCTCAGCAATAATACTGAAGACTTTTGCTCCAGAACTTGTCGCTCCCCTGTCCAAGCTGTACTAGTACAGTTACAACACTGGCATCTACCTGACAATGTGGAAAATTTTCTAAGTATGTCCTGTGCATAAAAAGGACAAATCCAACCCGGCCAATTGTGGGCGGCACGGTGGCACAGTGGCACAGTGGTTAGCACTGCTGCCTCACAGCGCCTGAGACCTGGGTTCAATTCCCGCCTCAGGCGACTGACTGTGTGGAGTTTGCACGTTCTCCCCGTGTCTGCGTGGGTTTCCTCCGGGTGCTCCGGTTTCCTCCCACAGTCCAAAAGATGTGCAGGGTTAGGTGAATTGGCCATGCTAAATTGCCCGTAGTGTTAGGTAAGGGGTAAATGTAGGGGTATGGGTGGGTTTCGCTTCGGCGGGTCGGTGTGGACTTGTTGGGCCGAAGGGCCTGTTTCCACACTGTAATGTAATGTAATCTAATCTAATCTAATCTAATTACTGCCCCATTAGTATACTCTCGATCATCAGTAAGTGATGGAAAGTGTCATCAACAGTGCTATCAAGGAGCACCTGTTCAGTGATGCCCAAGTTGGAATCCACCAGGGCCACTCAGCTCCTGACCTCATTATAGCCTTCGTTCAAACATGGACTAAAGAGCTGAACTCCAGAGGGGAGGTGAGAATGACAGCCTTTGATGTCAAGATTGCATTCGACCGAGTGTGACATCAAGGAGCTCTAGCAAAACTAGAATCAATGAGCATCGGGGGCAAACTGTCCAGTGTTTAGAGTCATACCTGACACACAGGAAGATGCCTGTGGTTGTTGGAGGTCAGTCATCTCACTTCAGGACATCTCTGCAGGAATTCCTCAGGATCGTGTCCTCGGCTTAACCATCTTCAGCTGCTTCATCAATGACCTTTCCTCCATCATAAGGTCAGAAGTGGAGCTGTTCGCCAATGATTGCACAATGTTCAGCACCATTCTCAACTCCTCAGACTCTGAAGCAGTCCGTGTCCAAATGCAACACGATCTGGACAATATCCAGGCTTGGGATGACAAGTGGCAAGTAACATTCACCACAAACAAATGCCAGGCTATCACCATCACCTGTAAGAGACAATCTAACCACCGCCCCTTGACATTCAATGGCGTTACCATCACTGAATGCCTCACTATCAACATTCCGGGTGTTTTCATTGATCAGAAACTCAACTGGACTCACTGCGTAAATGTCGTGGCTACAAGAGCAGATCAGAGGCTAGGAATACTGTAGTGAAAAACTTACCTCCTGACTCCCCAAATCCTGTCCATCATCTACGAGGCACAAGTCAGGGGTGTGTTGGAATACTCCCTACTTGCCTGGATGTGGGCAGCCCAAACAACACTCAAGAAGCTTGATACCATCCAGGACAAAGTAGCCTGCTCGGTTAGCACCACATCCACAAGCATCCACTCCCAACACCACCACAGTCAGTAGCAGCAGTGTATACTATCTACAAGATGCACTGCAGAAATTCACCAAAGATCCTCAGACAGCAATTTCCAAACACATGACCACTTCTATCTAGAAGGACAAGGGCAGCAGATATATGGGAACACCTCCAAGTTCCCCTCCGAGTCACTCACCATCCCCTCTTGGAAATATATCGCTGTTCCTTCACTGCCACTGGGTCAAAATCCTGGAATTCCCTCCCTAATGGCATTGTAGGTTAATCTTCAACAGCTGAATTGCAGCAATTTAAGAGGACAGCCCACCACCTTCTCCATAAGATCATAAGACATAGGAGCGGAAGTAAGGCCATTCGGCCCATCGAGTCCACTCCGCCATTCAATCATGGCTGATGGGCATTTCAACTCCACTTACCCGCATTCTCCCCATAGCCCTTAATTCCTTGTGACATCAAGAATTTATGAATTTCTGCCTTGAAGACATTTAGCGTCCTGGCCTCCACTGCACTCTGTGGCAATGAATTCCATAGGCCCACCACTCTCTGGTTGAAGAAATGTCTCCGCATTTCTGTTCTGAATTTACCCCCTCTAATTCTAAGGCTGCGTCCACGGGTGCTAGTCTCCTCAGCTAACGGAAACAATTTCCTAGCGTCCACCCTCTCCAAGCCATGTATTATCTTGTAAGTTTCTATTAGTACTCCCCTTAATCTTCTAAACTCCAATGAATACAATCCCAGGATCCTCAGCCGTTCCTCATATGTTAGACCTACCATTCCAGGGATCATCCGTGTGAATCTCCGCTGGACACGCTCCAGTGCCAGTATGTCCTTCCTGAGGTGTGGGGACCAAAACTGGACACAGTACTCCAAATGGGGCCTAACCAGAGCTTTATAAAGTATCAGTAGCACAATAGTGCTTTTATATTCCAACCCTCTTGAGATAATTGACAACATTGCATTCGCTTTCTTAATCACGGACTCAACCTGCATGTTTACCTTTAGAGAATCCTCAACTAGCACTCCCAGATCCCTCTGTACTTTGGCTTTACAAATTTTCTCACCGTTTAGAAAGTAATCCATGCTTGTATTCTTTTTTCCAAAGTGCAAGACCTCGCATTTGCTCACATTGAATTCCATCAGCCATTTCCTGGACCACTCCTCCAAACTGTCTCGATCCTTCTGCAGCCTCCCCACTTTCTCAGTACTACCTGCCTGTCCACCTAACTTTGTATCATCGGCAAACTTCGCTAGAATGCCCCCAGTCCCTTCATCCAGATCATTAATATATAATGTGAACAGCTGCGGCCCCAACACTGAACCCTGCGGGACACCACTTGTCACCGGCTGCCATTCCAAAAAGAATCTTTTATCACAACTCTCTGCCTTCTGTCAGACAGCCAATCCTCAATCCATACCAGTAGCTCACCTCGAACACCATGGGCCCTCACCTTGCTCAGCAGCCTCCCGTGTGGCACCTTATCAAAGGCCTTTTGGAAGTCTAGGTAGACCACATCCACTGGGTTTCCCCGGTCTAACCTACTTGTCACCTCTTCAAAGAACTCCAACAGGTTTGTCAGGCACGACCTCCCCTTACTAAATCCATGTTGACTTGTTCTAATCCGATCCTGCTCTTCCAAGAATTTAGAAACCTCATCCTTAATGATGGATTCTAGAATTTTACCAACAACCGAGGTTAGGCTAATTGGCCTATAATTTTCCATCTTTTGCCTTGATCCTTTCTTGAACAAGGGGGTTACAACAGCTATCTTCCAATCATCCGGGACTTTCCCTGACTCCAGTGACTTTTGAAAGATCTCAACCAATGCCTCCATTATTTCTTCAGCCACCTCCCTCAGAACTCTAGGATGTAACCCATCAGGGCCAGGAGATTTATCAATTTTAAGACCTTTTAGCTTTTCTAGCACTTTCTCTTTTGTAATGGCAACCATACTCAGCTCAGCCTACTGACTCCCTTTAATTGTTGGGATATTACTCATGTCTTCCACTGTGAAGACTGACGCAAAGTACTTATTAAGTTCTCCTGCTATTTCCTTATCTCCCATCACTAGGCTTCCCAAGGGCAACTAGGGACAGGCATTAAATGCTGGTCAGCCAGTGACACTCACATAACACAAAAAAATGAATAAATGAAAAAAAAGACATCCAGGAAAATAAACAAAATAATAAACTCTATGATCATCGCCACAAAGAAAAGAAAAGCTATAAATATATCAGTCTCCAAGAGTCCTTCAAACAATAACTATCCTTTAATATATTCAGAACAATTGCTATTGGCATTTAGGATAGAAGAAATGCTCTGAATAATTAGGTTGAATAGGTTTTTGTCTGTGAGGAAGATCTTGAGCCATCATGATTTGTGACTGCTGAAAGCCCTTTATATTCTTGCAATCAGTAAGTCAATTATGTTTGATTTTTTTTTTGCACTCCTTTACTCTTTTTGAGTCCTAGTTATTCTGTTCCTTTTCCTGTCATAGCATTTTTTCCTCCTCATTGTTTCTCTTGTCTATAAAATAGATCATTTTCTGAGCTCATTTTCTTCATTTTTCACTGCAATGCAAACAGCCATCAGGCCAAGTTTCTAATCACCAATATTAACAAAAGCATACCTGGTATCTATTAGGAAGTGGAGGAGAGATAACTGCCTTGTAGAAACCATGCACAGATTATGCCTTTCTAATAGGAAGTCTGTACCTTGAAAGCTAATCTGCCCATTGCCTTTCTCACATGCTAGCTAATAGACTGCATATTGTCAGCATTTCCCATTTTTATATGACCATTACAAAGATGTTATCAGAGTTAAAATGAAAAACGATTCTGGAATGCAAAATTTCTCCCTATCAAAGTCTCTACAACATGTACCTTAACTTGTTTTTCATGCCCAATTACAGGATTTGTGCCAGGACATTTCTACCAAAGCATAAAACTTTGTGCTCCATCGTCACATGGCTTCATTGTCATATGCTTCTGCATCTTGGAATTCTTCAGTCATCTTGATTTAAATAATACATTTTATATACTGCTTTTACATTGTTCGTGCCAAAGTACACTGCTTCACATTTTCCTATAATATAGTCCGTGTCAGATTTTGCCCACTGAATCAACTTACCTACATCTGTCTGCAACGTCCTTATGCCTCCTTCACAATGTTTTCTTACCAATGTTAGAGTCATTTGTAAATTCAGCTACCATGACTTTGCTTCCTTCATCTAAGTTTTTGATGTAATTATAAAAATCCTAAAACTGTAGGACTGAACTCATCATGTCATGTCAATTAGACATAAATCCATTTGTGCTTGCTGTCTCTTTTTTGACACATTCACAAACATTCACTCACGCCTAGTAGTAGCATTATGTCACATCTATAAGATGCAGTACAGAAAGTCACCAAGGCTCCTCAGACAGCACCTTACAACTACCACAATGATATAGAAGATCAGGCACAGCAGATACATGGAAACTCCACCTGCAATGTCCCCTCCATGCTACTCACCATTCAGACTTTGAAATCTATTTCCATTTCTTCATGTTGTTGGGTCAAAATCCTGGAACTCTCTTCTAAATGGCATTGTGGGTATACTGCACAAATGGAAAATGGACTGCAGGAAAATGGTTCAGGAAGGCAGTTCACCACCACCCAACATGGAATGAGCAAGTATGCTGGCCCAGCCAGTGACACATGCATCTCAGGAAATAATTTTTAAAAGCTGTTTCCAAGTTTCAACAAATTGTGGATGTTTTGTTACTCTGCATGTTTCAAAGCTATATATTATACACACAAATATATAGAGAGGCTCAATTTACAACTGTCTGATTTTATTAGAAATCCTTAAGCCAAAGCAAAACAAAGCTACCTCCTTCAAACTACCTCATTAGCAACTTGGCACACTTGGGATGTTCTAGATAGAAGTTTGAACAAATTTACATTACCTTCCAAAAAAATCCCTTTAATTCTGAGACTCCATAAATAATTCACATGTCTAATTGGGACAACTGCAATCTCACCACATGTGCGGGTTCCATTATGAAGCTAAGGTAAGACCAGTTCTTTATTGTTCTCTGATTTCCAACTCTGACCTTTCTTAATAAACACAGGTCACCCTTTGAAGTGCAATACATCAGGTCAGTTTTACAGCTTCACAAAAACCAACTACTTTTAGTATCCTACATTTAAAAACTCGAAACCCCAAACTACAAACTAATCTCCCAAATCTATGAATCATAAAATTGGACATTTTTACCACCTCAGTTGAAAACAAATATATCTATTATATAATTATCATAATGGCAACAGCATAAACACTATTAACAGTACCACCAATTTAGCAATAATTTACAAACTTTACTAGCAAACCACAGGACAATAGAATTCATTTTAACATATCAGCAATATAAATAAACAGCCAATGTGAGCCTACACCACAGGACTCAGGGCACGTCAATACAGTTTCAAAATCACGTAACATAACAGAGTAAAGAAATAGTCAAGAATCCTATTTCAGGTATGGCAGACAATGGCAAAATTAGAAGAAGTGTATTAATTAAACTGGAAGAGATAAATAATAAATGGGTGAATAAAGTATCAGTGCTGAGGGACAGGTTACAGGGTATGGCTGAAATAAGAATTCTATAGACAAATGCACAGAGTGTAAGGAATAAATTAAATGAGCTGCAAGTACAAATTCAAATTGGAGATTATGATATAATTGTCATTACTGAGATATGGCTGCAGGATAGATGGGATTAGGAACTAAATATACCAGGTTATAATGTTTACAAGACGGAAGGGAAAATGGCAGAGGGGGTAGTGTAGCCTTACTGATTAGAAGCAAAATTATTTCAATGGTGATGGAGGATAAGATGGGGGGAAAGCATTTAGTGAAGATCATATAGATGGAAATAAGGAACAGTAAGGAATTTAAAACTGCAATAGGTGCTGTGTATAGACCTCCTGGTAACAGCTCTGAAATGCTAGATTGTATAAATTCAGAAAGTAGGCAAGGGTGATGCAAAGCCAGAGTAGAATCAATGGGGGATTTTAACTTTAACATAGATTGGTAGAGGCAAACAAGCATTTGTCAGAAAGATAGTGAATTACTGGAGTGTGTTCAAGATAGTTTCCTACAGCAAGGGGACAAGCAATTTTAAAGTTAGTAACAAATAATGAGCCAGATTTAATTAGTAACTTCATTGTACATGAACATTTATCAAATTATGATCATAACATGTTTAAGTTGATTATAGCTCTTGAAAGTAAAAAACATGCATCAGCTACTAGAGTTTTAGATTTAGGTAAGGTTGACTTTAACAAGATGGGACAGAGATTGTCCACTTTAAATGGGGAAAATCTGCCAATGGGTAAAACAACAGAAACATTAAACATAATATAAATCCAGCTTATACTTCTGAAAGGGAAGAGGTCCAATTCACATAAAAGAACAGGTACGGAGACTAAAGAAATAAGGGACAGCGTAAAACTAAAACAGTTTACAAAAATGCAAAAAAACAGCACCGATTCAGCTGAATGGGAAATATACAAATACCTGCAAAGGGCCACAAAGCAGTTTATAAAAGCTACTAAAACAAGATTATGAAACAAAACTTGCCAGGAACATCAAAGTCAAGAAGAAATTTTCTATTTACATAAAGGGGAAGTGGGTGGTCAGGAGCAAAGTTGGCCTACTAAAGATTGAAAATGAAGATATTGTCAATAACTGTGAAAAAATGGCAGACATGTTGAATAATTACTTGGCCTCAGTATTTACAGTAGAAACGGAGGATAGTTTGCTGGACATCCTAAAGAAATTAATAGTGGATCAGAAACAAGGAATGATTAAAATTAGGGTAATTAAATATCAGTAATGATGAAGTTAATGGAATTAAAGAGTGACAAGTCCCCAGGACCTGACACTTTCCATCTGAGGAATTAAAGAAAGTAGTGGAGTACATTGTTGATACCCTAACTATAATCTTTCAGAATTACCTCGAGATAGGAGTTGTCCCCCTGGATTGGAAAATTGCATACGTCACTCTGCTTTCTAAGAAGGGCCAAAGAGGAAAACCAGGTAATTACAGACCAGTCAGCCTAACACTTTTATGGGGAAATTGTTGCAGTCTACAATCAAGGATGTAATAACTGAACACCTTGAAAATCTTCCATTAATTGGGGAAAGCCAGCAAGGATTCATGCCATATAGATCATGTCTGACAAACTTCACTGAATTTTTTGAAGAGGTGATTAAGGTAGTGGACAGGTGAATATCTACAGATGTTAACATAAACTTTCAGAAGGCATTTGATAAAGTCCCATATAAGGGACTATTACCTCAGGTAGAAGCCCATGGAATTGAGGACAAATTACTGACATGGCCAGGAAATTGATTACGTGGCAAGTTACAGAAAGTGGGATATTTGGTAAGTACTCAAATTGGCTGGATATATCCAGTGGTGTTGTACAAGGGTCTGAATTGGGCCTCAATTATTCACATTATTTATTCATGACTTGGATAATTGCATAGAAAGTCAAATATCCAAATTTGATGATGACACAAAGTTAGTGGCATTGTTGACAGTGTTGATGATAAAAATCATAAAATCATTTAATTATAAAATTATATAGGCCATAAAATTGCAAAGGGGCACTGATAGACTAAGTGAATGGGAAAAACTGTGGCAGATGGAGTTCAATATTATCCATTTTGGACAGAAAAGGACAGATCAGGAAACTTTCTAGATGATACAAAATAAATGCAGTGGATATCCAAAGAGACTTTGGGGTTTCGGTGCACAGACATTTAAATTGTGATGAACAGGTGCAGAAAATAATTAAGAAAGTTAATGGAATGCTGGCTTTTGTATCTAGAGGACTGGAATACTAAGATACAGAAGTTATGCTGCAGTTATACAAAACCCTGGTTAGATAATACTTGGAGTACTGTGAACAGATCCGGGTTTCACATCTTAGTAAGGAGATTTTAGCCTTAGAGGGAGTACGATGCAGGTTTACAAGAATGGTACCTAGACTTCAGGGATTAAGTTATGAGGAAAGATTAGATAAATTAAGCTTTTATTCTCTGGAAGTTGGATGGATAATAACATTTCTGTCGTTGCTACTCATTTAAAGAACAGAAGTACAACCTGACCAGAGGATTACAGACAGAGTGTGTCTCTGTACCAACGGTATCTCATTTCCAGAATGGCACTAAAACGAAATCTACCTCCATGTCCTCTGTTGCAATTGAACATATGACCATGAGCAGAAGCCATCGCATCAGCAATGTTACTTTGTGGATCACATGGGTACTTTTGATATGCATAATGCTGAACTGTGAAGCAATAAAACATTGAAGATTTGTCATTCTCAAGCTGACTTGTGTGTTTCAATTTCACCATGGCTAGAAACAGGAGAATGGGAAGTACCAAAGCAATCAATGTTCTCGGAAAACGAGTGTTAGATGTGCTCTTCTGGAGCCTTGGGGAGTTTATGTCATTGGAAGGTTGTTGACTTGTGCTACAAACTGAAGTCTACTCTTATTTAGAAGAAGAGAACTCTGTTCTCCAAATGACCTACAGACTGAGCCTCTTGTAAATTAAACATCTCTCCTTCAGAGAGGACATGTTGTCAATGTCATTCCAATGAGCGCACTATCTCTTAAGCATGCCACAGCTGTTACCTCACACAACAAGGGGATGGCCCTCCTGTTTCTCTTTTAGTTTTCTCCTCAAACTTGACTTATCCCTTTTTGAGTAGCTATGTTGTTCCAGTGCTTCTCTCTCCTCAAGATTGCAACCTCGCTAAAGGGTCATGACACTTGAAGAACTGTATTGGAGGATGCCACCCAACCTGCCAAAACGCCTGAGCCTTAAGAGTACGAAGCTGGTGCCTTGCTCTGTGATGATCCTTGTGCTCAGGCAGCATCAGTTGGTGTCTGAACCTCTGGCAGGGTCATTAACTCCCCTTACAAAGGGTAAGCCTTATTAGCTAACAGTCAACACAAATCTCCACAGCTTTATGAAGAGATACCACATCTGCGAGTGCTGGGGTAAAGGTATAATAGCAACATCCAGGAAAGCATATTGGCATGAAATCTTTCCTGTAATCACTCAGCAGCTTGATGTTTAGGAATCAAATCTTTACTTTTGAAGTATTTCCCTGGCTGGTCAATTGTTGTCTAGTTCATGGATAAAAACAATGATCACTGTACTTTACAACGGTAAATCCTGCATCATTTTTAACTTGAATGCCCCAATACACCTTGAATTCATGCCTTCTTGAAAGCAGTATACCTTACCTCCATCTCACAAATGATGGTGCTACTGCCTGCAAGGTGCCAATAATATCTGATACCTGGAAAGCGCTAGTTGGAAGAAAGTGCAAGGCCACTTTGACTTATGCAGCCACAGGAAGATCATGGCAACAGTTTCTAGGAACCTTCAGATGTCTGTCAATGAGGGTACTTAGGTAAGCAACCAAGTGCCTGGACTGGCACAGCAATCTGTAGCCCTGAGGCTCTGAAATGAGAGGGTATCTTCTGTTTGAGGCTGAGGTTTTTGCTTCAATTAACTTCCTGCTGTGTGTTCCTCACACCAGCACCTCTGCTACCTAGAACCTCTGACACAGATATTGTTCCTTAGCAAACTCAGAATATCTTGATCCCTTTTTCTCTTGTGTCCTTTTTTTAACCAGAATGTACAGTCTTCTAGTCTTATGAGCCTGGGACACGTAAATAGAAAGACCTATCTGACATTAGCCATAATGCACTCAACCCCCACAAAATGCCTTTAATAAGAGTGCAGAGATAGAAAAGGTGATATTTTTCACTCAGAACAACTGAATGCCTGCAAATATAGGTCATCTCCGAGTCTTCATTTGTCAACAACTTGCAGGATGCTGCTCCTTCAAAAGGAAAGTCAAAACTGGAGTTTAATAAGCTGACAAACTTGTTAAGAAGCTTAAATAGCCATTTAAATAGTTCAGGTGGGTTACCTCTTCTAGTGCTTGTTATAGTCTTTTAAACTTTGAAATGCTGGTTTCACATTGGGAAATCAACACACTAATCTGAAAAGCACATACAGGGGACCTCCAACCCTTCCTTCCTGCCCTCTAAGTCTAATAAAAATCCAACTTTTACTCTGCCCATGTGCAATGGATGTCTGTGGTGCTCAGTCTCAGCTGAACAGATATTTAGCAGCACAAGGAACTGTCATTTAAAGAGCCAGACATCCAACTTGCAAGTGAAGTGTTTTTGAATTACTTTTGCTTTTGCACTGATTTATGGTGTTGAGAAGATTGAGCAAGCACATAGACAGTTAAAAGAAACAATAGTTAAAAAATCCAATTCTTCTGGAACAAAGCAGCTGCACTTTCTCAGCACAAAGCTTCACACAATAAGAGCACAAAGCAAGCGTTGTATTCAGATATGGAAGTGATTGAATCCTACAGTTTCCTTCCATAAAAGAATTACATATGACATCAAACAGACATCCAAAGACTTGGTGACATGGTTAAAATGTTCTGCCTTAGACAGCAACTAGCTCGTCATTTAAAAAGATAGAAAAGAAAGTATTCCTAATTGATGTAATCTGTCATGGTATTAAGAAATTTCCAACATTGATTGTTACCTGTTTGAAGCATTCTTTCCTTTAATCTCCCTTGGTGATGGAAGGGCAGATGGTGTGCTAAAACTTCGATGGAAACCTAAACAGAAAGAAAATTCTTGTTTGATAACAAATGTTTTTAAATGCAAGATAAACCAGAATAAAATAATTTAATCAACAAATATAAACATTAGACTATATAATAAGGACAAATTAAACAATGCCCTCAAAAATGTAAACAGAGACCTTAGTCAACAGAAGGATGACATTTGGGTTTTGGTAACCATGTTATAGCAACTTAGTTTGTCCCTCTCTCCCACTATTTCCCCAGATCTAAACAATTTTTTTTTCCTTCCAGTGCTTATTCAATTCCCATTTTATCACCTCCACCACATCCTCAAGTACAACGCCACTTCTCTAATCCATCTGTATAACTGAGGTCCACCATAACTGGAAACATTCTTCTGGACTCTTTCTAAAGCCTTCCTTTCTAAAGTAGAGTGCACAGGATTGGATACAACAGTCCAATTAACGATCATAACTTTGTCAGTTTTGTACTGTATGTGACTTTCTTTTTTCTCAAAATCAGTTGGACCTTTATTGCCAATTTAAAAACACTTACACAGGAAATGGAATCTGTATATAATGGGTGCATACACCTGAAAGCACATATAGGAGCAAATGACGCAGATCCTGGAATCAGTATTGAAAACAAAAAATGCTAGAAATCACAGCAGGTCAGATCAGGAGAGACAGCAAACTAATGTTTCGAGCCTGGATTATTGCATTCACCTATTTGTCTATTGTATTTGCTGCACCTAATGAAGCCTACTCTGCATTGGAGGAACCAAACGGGGACTGAGTGAGGGCTTTGCAAAACACTTCCAATCCACGCGCATGACCCCACTTTCCCATTGCTGGTCATTTTAACACAGCATCCTGCTCACACGTTCACTGGTCTGTGCTCGGCATGCTGCAATGTTCCAGTGAATCATAACGCAAATTGGAAGAATAACATCTCATCTTCAGATGAGGCACTTTATAACCTTCTGGACTTAATATTAAGTTCAACACCTTCAGATTGTGAACTCACTCCCATTTCATCCTTTCCTTTAGGTTTATTTGTTATACTCTCTGTCAATGTGTCCTCTTTAGCCTCCCCCCACTCCAGTGGGATCATCTGTCCTTTCCTCTTTGGCAGTTTGAAACACCATTGTTCTGCCATTCTCACATTCTGATCATTTAATCTGCACTATCAGTGCCTTTTCTCCCCTGAACTCCACCCCCCAACGCCACTATTGCATAAATGCTGTCCCCTCCACACATCACATCAGCTCTGATGAAGAGTCATCTAGACTCAAAATGTTAGCTTGCTCTGGCTCCGCAGATGCTGCCTGACCCGCTGTGATTTCCAGCATTTTTTTAAAAACACATGTGCAGCCATTAAAGGACTGTTTAGCCTTAAATCCTCAACAGCAGATTGGGAGGATAAATTGCTAAGAGAGGAACAATTCATCACATTAACTTACTTCTACATAAACTTTACTATGTTTTCCCATATCCTTTCAAGGGACATAAGCCTTACTGGCCAAACCAGTATTCCTAACTAGCTTTGAGAACATGATACCTTGAACTACCTTCTTGAACAGTTGTAGCCCATCTACAGTGCTATTAGGAATGGTGTTCCAAATTATTTACCCAGCAACAATAAAGGAACAGTAATATAGTTCAAAGTAAGGATGATGTTTGGTTTGGAGGGAAACTTACAGGTGGTGGCACTCCCAAGTGACTTCTGCTTGGGACTTCTAGTTGGTACAGGTTAGGGTTTTGGATGGTTTTGTAAAAAATGGTTTAGCAAGTTGCTGCATTGCATTTAAGCTGGTTCATGTTGTTGATCTTATGTATCAGTGATAAAAGGAATAAGTGTGTAAGTTCATCAATTAGGCACTGATGAAGTAAGCTACGTTGTCCGAATGGTGTTGAGCTTCTTGAGTGTTTTGCAGCTGCACTTATCATGCAAATGAAATATATTCCAACACACTCCTGATTTGTGCCTTGTAGACATGCATAGGTTATGGGAAAATCAGGAAATAAGTTGCATGTTTGAGGATTCCCAGCTGCAGACCTACCTATGTAGCTACAGTATTCATGTGGCTGATCCAATTATGTCCAATAATTGCAAAACCTGCACCTCCTCCCTCACCTCCATCCAAGGCCCCAAAGGAGCCTTCCACATCCATCAAAGTTTTACCTGCACATCCACCAATATCATTTATTGTATCCGTTGCTCCTGATGTGGTCTCCTCTACATTGGGGAGACTGGACGTCTCCTAGCTGAGCGCTTTAGGGAACATCTCCGGGACACCCGCACCAATCAACCCCACCGCCCTATGGCCTAACATTTCAACTCCCCCTCCCACTCTGCCGAGGACATGCAGGTCCTGGGCCTCCTCCACCACCGCTTCCTCACCACCCAATGCCTGGAGGAAGAACGCCTCATCTTCCGCCTCAGAACACTCCAACCCCATGGCATCGATGTAGATTTCACCAGTTTCCTCATTTCCCCTCCCCTTACCTTACCCCAGCTCCAACCTTAGAGCTCAGCACTGCCCTCATGACCTGTCCTACCTGCCTATCTTCCTTTCCACCTACCCACTCCACCCTCCTCTCCGACCTATCACCTTCATCCCCACCCCCATTCACCCATTGTACTCTTTGCTACCTTCCCCCACCCTCCTCTCTGACCTATCACCTCCATCCCCACCCCCATTTACCTATTGTACTCTATGCTACTTTCTCCCCACCCCCACCCCCCCTCTCATTTATCTCTTCACTCTGCAGGTACCCTGCCTCTATTCCAGATGAAGGGTTTTTGCCCGAAACGTCGATTTCCCTGCTCCTCGGATGCAGACTGACCTGCTGTGCTTTTCCAGTACCACTCTAATCTAGACTCTGGTTTCCAGCATCTGCAGTCCTTGTTTTTACCTACCTGATCCAATTATGTTTCTGTCAGAGTTAACCCTCAGGATAGAAAGTTTATAGCCAGAGATTCAATTATAATTATGTCCTTGATCAGCAAGGGAAGATGGTTAGGTTCTCTTGTGTTTGAGACATTCTGTTTTTAAAAATTCATACACAGGATGTGGGCATTACTATTTAGGCCAACATTTATTGCCCATGCCTGACTACCTAGTAGATGTTGATTAGCTGCTTCCTTGAATAGCTGCAGTTACTGGAGTGCAGTGACACCAACTGTGCTGTTGGGTATGGAGTCCCACCATTCATGATTGAATGGGTTCGGACTGCGAAGTTTCAATTTGATCCATTTACTGTGGGATTGTTCAGCACTGTCTGTTGCATACTACTTCCATTGTTTGGCACGCTAGTAGCCATGTGCAATAGGTTGATAACTTATTGCTAGATATGCCTTGTGAGCTTCTGGCATACCCTCCAGTTGACTTCATTGAACCAAAGTTGCTAGTAATGGTAGAATGGAGAATGTGCCAGACCATAGCACTACAAATTGTGGTTTCATATGATTCTGCTGCTACTCGCTATAATGATAATGCAATGGTCAATCCTAATGATACTGTCATGGACAGACGCACCTGTGATAGGTAGATTGGTGAGGATGAGGTCAAATAGATTAGTTTTTCTTGTTAGTTCCTTCATCACCTTCCACAGATCCAATCTAGTAGTAATGTCATTTAGGACTCTATAAGCTTGGTCAATAGTGATACTACTGAGAGAAAGTGAGGACTGCAGATGCTTGAGATCAGAGTCGAAAAGTGTGACACTGGAAAAGCACAGCAGGTCAGGCAGCATCCAAAGAGCAGGAGAATCGACGTTAAATGTTAGGCAACTACTGGGCCATTCTTGATGGGGGAATTCAAGTCATAGAGTCATAGAAGTATACAACACAGAAACAGACCCTTCGGTCCAACTTGTCCATGCCGACCAGATTACCCAACCTGATCTAGTCCCACCTGCCAGCACCCAGCCCATATCCCTCCAAACCCTTCCTATTATTATACCCATCCAGATGCCTTTTAAATGCTGCAATTGTACTAGCCTCCACCATTTCCTCTAGCAGCTTATTCCATACACATACCACCCTCTGCGTGAAAAAGGGTGATCCTTCACCTAGAGTGCATTCTATGCCCTTGCTCAGTGCTTCAACCAAGTGTTGTTTGACATGGAGGAATACTGATCAATAGCTACGGTTAGGGGACAATAGGTAGACCTCAGCATGAAGTTTCCTTACCCATGTCAGATTTAACATCAGAGACTTCATAGGTTCTGGTGTCAATGTTGAAGATTCTCAGGAATTTACCTCTTGACTGTAAACCACATGCTGCTGCCACTGATGGGCCTGTCCTATGGAGGGACAGGGCACACCCAGAGATAGTATGGTGGTGTCTGTGTTATAGTCATATTCATGGAATCATACTTTATAGACAATGTCAAGTGATTGTTTGACTACTCTGTGGGGCTTCTCTTTCCATTTTGTTACAAGCCCCATTGTCCTGGTATGGAGGTTTATTCAGAGTATCAAGACTGTATTTGGCATTGTCATTTCTGGAACCTAGGGTAGATGTTGGGTGATCCGTCTGATGTCATTCTTTTGTTTAGGGTGCATTGTAGTTTGGTGCAACTGAGTGGATTGCTAGGCCATTTCTGTTTGGCTATTGGTTGGTTGGGGCACACTTAATTCTGGATTACATCTTTATACTTCAGCTAGGTTTTGTCAAAGATCATAGTTTTTGTTTCATCCAGTGTTGTTGGGGATCTCAGGAGGAGGTACAGATAGATCAAATAAAAGCAAAATAGTGCAGATGCTGGAAAGGTGAAACAAACTGAGAGTATCGAAGAAATTCAGTGAGTCCGGCAGCATCCATGTAGAAAGGAAGGGAGCTAATGCTTTGACTCTTCTTCAGAACTTAAAGGTTTTAGAAAATGTTTTTTTCTCTATACTTTTTACAGATGTAGAGATGGGGCAAAAGACACAAATGGTGTAGAGACCGAGTGTAAAAAAAAACAGATGGGTGCTAACAAACTAAGGTATGAAGGGGATAGAAAGGGTCCTTTCCTCTAAGAGCGAAGTAAACAAGACATGTATGTGTGTGTGAATCAAAAATAGAAATTGCTGGCAAAACTCAGCAGGTCTGGCAGCATCTGTGGGGAGAAAGCAGAATTAACGTTTTGAGTCCAGTTATTTTATTTGGAATGTTAACTCTGCTTTCTCTTCACAGAGTCAAGATTAGAGTGGTGCTGGAAAAGCACAGTAGGTCAGGCAGCATCCGAGGAGCAGGAAAATTGATGTTTCAGGCAAAAGGCCTTCATCAGGAATGGGCTCTTCACAGATGCTGTCAGAGCTGCTAGGTTTTTCCAAGAATTTGTATTCTTGCTTCAGGGGTGGCATGGTGGCTCAGTGGTTAGAACTGCAGCCTCACATTTCCAGGGACCTGGATTCAATTCCAGCCTTGGGCAACTGTCTGTGTGGAGTTTGCACATTCTCCCTGTGTCTGAGTGGGTTTCCTCTGGGTGCTCCAGTTTCCTCCCACAGTCCAAAGATGTGCAGGTCAGGTGAACTGGCCATGCTAAATTGCCCATAGTGTTAGGTGCAACAGTCAGAGGGAAATGGGTCTGGGTGGGTTAACCTTCAGAGGGTTGGTGTGGACTTGTTGGGCTGAAGGGCCTGTTTCCACACAGAAAGGAATCTAATCTAATCTTCTCCAGCATCTACTGTTCTTGGTTTTATTTAATTGTTATTTATGTGTATCTGTTTGTGCATGTGGGTTTGGGGGTGTGTGTGGGCATGGTGGGGAGGGAACAAAAGAATGAAAGGAAAATGGAAAACAAACATAATGTGGTCCATTTCCAAAGTTATAGAATTCAATCTTGAAAAAAACATTTTTGAATACCTTCCAGTTCTAAAGAATAGTAATTCCAGATTAACTTTGTTTTGTAACATTAAGTTTGTCTCTCTCTCTCTCTCCACAGGTGTTGCCAGCCCTCCTGAGTTTCTCCAGCATTCCCTGTGCTTGTTAGTGAAGATAGATCATCCCCTTGGCACTTCAGATTGAAGGTTATTGTAAATGCCTCAGGCTTCTCTTTTGCTTTCCATCATTACAGTTGGGGCACTTCCTCTTCCAGTTAGTTTCAATTGTTTGCCACCATTCATGACTGGATGTGCCAGTTCAGCAGAGGTTTGATCTTGTCTATTGGTTGTGGAATCACTTGTTGGGGGGTGGTGGGGCCTAGTGGTATTATCGCTGGACTGTTAATCCAGAGACTCAGGTAATGTTATGAGACCTAGATTCGAAGCCTGCCATGACAGATGATGGAATTTGAATTCAATAAAATTCTGGAAATATGTGTCGATGATGGCCAGGAAACTAGGGCTGATTGTTGGGAAAAAAAACATCTGGTTCACTACTATCCTTTAAGGAAGGAAACTGCCATCCTTAACTGGTCTGACCTATACATGACTACAGACCCACAGAAATGTGGTTGACTCTTAACTGGCCTCTGGGTAATTATGGATGGGCAATAAATGCTGGCCTAGCCAGGGATGCCCTTCTCTTGTGAATGAATAATAATAAAAAACTTAGTTTTGACTTTTATATGCTGTTTCCTCTGTTACCATGTATGAAACCTTGTGTTCTAGCTTTACCATGTCTCAGCAATTCTACTGAATTATGTTTGCATAGACACCACCTGTGATCAGAAGCCAGCATGGATTCATTGAATCAGATCTCCAAGCTCTGCTCAATAAGGTTAAAGGAAGAGCTGGGTCTGGATGCCATCAAACTGTTCAGTGTTGGATAATTTGTGCTTCCTGGAAACAGGTGGCACTAGGACTAGGATTAAAATGCTGGGAAAAAAATTGAATGATGCCACCAGAGCTGAAAGCATAACGTAAGAGATGGTGTCTCTTTTACTTCTTGTCCAAAGTGGTCTGAAATACACTTCATTCTCTTAAAGCCACAAAGTGATTATTAGACTTTCACACTGCACTTTCACTCTAACTTGGTGCCTTACACTATGGTTATCCAGCCTGCCTCCCAGCAATTTCTTACATGTACCATCCAAAAATATCATATTTAACAGCAGGCTCAGATAAGTTCATAGCTAAAATAGCAATCAGGTTCCCATTCATGACAGAGTTCAAATTCTGAAAGCTCAATTTTTATTCTTACAAGAACCATTATCTGAGCATCTCCCTTTTGCAAATGCTTCAAAAAGCTCTTCTGCTATAATTTTGGTCCCTGTATTTGGACATCCCTTTGATGTTATACTTCCAAATAAATGCTTTGAGACGTTACTTTATGTGAGTAATATTATATAGATTGAAGTTTTCTGGCTCTCATTATAAAAATAAACAAGAAAAGTCATTATAATTAAAGTTCAGAGTGAACATGAAGTATTACTAAACAAATTAAAGAAAAAAAATTCAAAGTTTAATTTAAATATAACATTTCCATCACAGCTAACTCCTTTACTTCAAATAAACTCAAGGCATTTTTCTCAACATTCTTCCATTATTTGGCCATGTAGTCTACTGTTACGAATACCTAATGGGCTCTAACAATGCAATAAATCATTGTCAATTTGGCTCAGTCACAAAAATGCATCAAATAGAAAAATAGGCTATCCTTTCAAACATCAACCTGTGAAGTGAATGCTGATGAGGAAGCCTGTGCATTTCTTCCCCACTGGGAAATGGTCTAAACATGGGAAGGAATGAAAAGAATACAAAGACATGTCAACAATAGCCAAAAAGGCAGGCAATATAATACAAAGAAGAACACCGAATTGCTAACTAATTAAATATGAAATCACACATCACCAGGTTATAGTCCAGCAGATTTATTTGAAATCACAAGCTTTGGGGGCATAACCTACCTGACGAAGGGGCTACTCTCCAAAAGCTTGTGATTTCAATTAAACTTGTTGGACTATTAACTGGTGTCGTATGACTTCTGACTGAGAATCTCCACAATCACCTGATTAAGGAGCAGCACTCCAAAAGCTAGTGCTTCCAAATAAACCTGTTGGACCATAACCTGGTGTTGTATAACCTGTAACTTTGTACACCCCAGTTCAACACCGGTATCTCCAAATCATGTTTTTTCTGGGCAGTGTTATACTTTAAAACTGATACCTTTCAGATGCCAAATGCTTCTCTCTTAAAACCAACTTTTCTGAACTGGAGTGGTTACGTGGCTCAGATTGTGAGTTGCACACTGGAAGATGCCAGCTACAGATTAATTATGCTGCCACCTGACCTCCACAGCAGTAATTATTAGCTTTCTATATTGTTGGTTATACACTGACATCAATACACAACTTTAGGTGCCAATATTTCTGGATTAGTTGCCAGTGTTCAAGGAGGTGATGGGCAAATTTGCCTCAAAATTTCACAAGGACCCATAAAAAGATGGAGGTGGAAAATCGATAACTGATTACACTATTAGTCCTTCGTAAGCTAAACAGGGCTGAAAAATTGCTGTCATAGATGCTTTGTTGATATTCCGAGAGTACAGAGTTAAGTTGGAGGAGCAGTGAGTATGGGACACAGAAAATTTATGGGGAGCAACTCCTCCAATCACAAATTCCATCTCTCTTATGGTTATTGCTGTTGTTCTTCCATTGAGAAGTTCCCTCTTCCCAACTCGTACAGCTCCTCTGGAGACAATATCTACGATTGAAGTAGCAGGGATAGAGGGAGCCTGACTGGAGGAAATCCAAACTGCAGGGCTCCAGGCAGCTGTCACTCATCCCCATGGTAGCTCAGACCCCTCCAGGTTCCACCTGCATGGATGGGGTCTGGGATCTTGCTGACTGTTCTATCTTTTCACAATGATAGACTCCGAGTGTGTTTGTATTACTTGATCTTGGAAAGAATGTTTTAGATGTGGCAACAGATGGAAGGGTGGGGGACCTTGGACTATGTTGGCTGTTCATAAAGGAGCCATATCCAGTAAATGCATGCATAAATTTGCTAAGTTTCCTCAAATTAATTCCATACTAAAATCTTTTAAGTTTAAAAACTTTAGTAAAAAGAGAACAAGTTTTTATTGACATGCTAGATTCCAAATGGCATATTTGTGATTGCTTAGAGCTATGTTCTAATTGAGTTCCTTTTATTTTTAATTTCAACATAAATTAATTGTCCCCAACCTGCTCTACTTGAGAATAAAGCTCCTGTCGTTTATTTATAACAATGGGTACAAAGAACCGTAATTAATGTTCCTTTGATCCATCCAATCTATGGCTAATTAAAGAAAAGATGATCAGGCAAGAAGCTGACTAGGTTGAAAAATAAAATCACTGAAATGTAAAGTATATACAAATTAAATCATTCATTATCTGATAGTTAGCTGGCTCTTGCAATGCTAATTTGTGTTTTATTCCCTTATATAGTTCAACTCTTGGAAGTAATATCCTTATATGCACTTATTTTACTAATTAAACATTACTTCATACATTAAGCATCATACCCTTCATGTTAAACTAATATGTATTCCCAAACTTGTATACTTGTAAACTTTCAAAATGGAATAAATTAAAAACTTAAAGAAATATGCTAAGTTGCCTGTATCTCCCTTTCCTGTCTTTTTCAGTTGCTGATCCTCCTGCAACACCTTTGTCCTTCACTACTCCTCGTTCCTCCAACTCATCAATCCCATGGCTGCCCTCACTATTCTAAGTGGATGGACACATATTTCTCCACAGTTTTGCCATCAGGTAACTTATCAATGTTGAATTACAACATTCTGCTTTGCATTCAATAATATTGCTCTTCTCAAAAACAGGCCCTTGATTCTTTGGCTGTTAATACAGCAAACTTTGTTTTCAAAATGGCACCTTATGAAGCGGCCTCTCAATAAACCAGCAAAAATTATACAGCTGAAATATCGGACATTTACAGTATTATCGTGATCTCTGCAATGTCCAAGTAGTCAGATGTGGGTGAAGTGCGAAGGCCCAAAGCTTCAGCCTTAAGTTTTACTTAAGATAATGGTGCATTATTATTTAAGTGATTTATGCTGTAAATAAAGTACAACAGTGATGCATATATCCCTGCATTACATTTTTATTACACAGTGTGTTTTAACACTGATTATGTGAACCTCTTGATCAACCAGAACATTTGGTCAGCCATTAATTTACTGGTCCCATAGGTGCAACTTAATAAAATGTTTGCTGTACTTCATCCTGAGCCATTTCTTTGGCAGTTTTTGTCAGTGGTTGTTTGCCATTGTCTTCCACTGTCAAGTTAGCAAGTTGCAAGTCTAACTTAACAAGAATGTGGATTGAAGCTTTTTTTTGGCATTATTCTGAACCACATGCTAGTTTTCAATCTACAGGAGCTAATTGTCCTCTATATTTTGTTCATATCTATATTATTTACCATGCCACCCTGCTAGTTCTTAAAAAAACTTGGATATCTGACTCTATTTCTTCATCTAAATCATTCATAACTCTTCCAAGCATTTCAAGTCTTATGGTACGCCAAACACTAAATTCTTGCTTACATTTTTGGTTAAATTCCAGAAAATTACAATTTTAATTGAAACAACTTTAAGTGAATCACGGTTTCCAGTGGGAGTCAATAACAAACATTGAGTTAAGCTCTTTCAAATATTTCTCACTCAGGAAAAAAAAAAGCAACGGTTGAAATACTGTGTGGTACATGTGCAATATTAGCTGAAGTAGCTTACATAACAAAATGCATGACTTAGTATAAAATATGTAAAATACAATATTTTTTAAATGTGTCACTTTTATTGAACAGTGTCTAGATGGGTATATGAATGGGAAGAGTTTAGAGGGATATGGGCCAATTGTTGACAAATGAGACAAGATTAGTTTAGGATATCTGGTCGGCATAGACAAGTTAGACGAAAGGGTCTGTTTCTGTGCTGTACATCTCTTGCGACTCTGAGACTCTACTGTTAGTGACCAGGCTCCATCTAGCGGCAGACATTGGTCAGTTCAGGGACTTCTGGCACGAGCTGGAGCTAAGGCTGTCAATTTGAACGTGGAGCCAGCAGTTGAGCTGGGAGGGAACAAATCATGGGATGGAGCTGATGCCCAGGACAGATGCACAACTGGAGAGAGGAAATATTGGGAATCAGGATTGGTGCTGGGGAAAATGGCAAGCTGAGGGCCAAACCTGAGTGCTGGGAGAAAGGTCAGATGAGAATTAAATTGACTGAAGAGGAAAGCTGTGAAAAACGACGCTCGAGTGAAACTGACAATGTAAAATAGATTTATTATCATTACTTTATTAATGAAATTAAAACAAAATTATGTTCTGGGGGCAACTTTTATTGAGGTCTTATTGTATATCATCCTTTCTCACTGGAAAACTGGAGAATAACCAGATTCCCTAATGTTAGGATAATAACTTTAGACTTTATAGGTGATTTCAAATGCAGCGAATGACTTTAAAAACAGTTTTCAATATTCTAGCAGCCCGTCTTTAAGTATTTTAATGCTAGAAAAGGAAGAAATAATACCAGTTTTTTTTTAATGCAGTCAATTTTGTACCTGATCAATAGATTCATTGAGTGCAGGTACTTTTGACATTCATTTGCATGGAGGTTACATTGCTGCACCATGTTAGATGCAGAGACCAGAAAAGTCATAGAGGAAGGTTTAAGTATAATGTTATTTAGGATTGAAATGGGATACAATATTTTCACTCCACTTTTCCTGTGCATCACACACAGGTAGGAAGAAAATTCACCCTAGCTACTTGAACTATAGTCAATACCCTGAGAAGCTGGTCGTGGAAATTTTTCTTAATTCATCACAGTTCTTTGGTTAGTGATTTCCATGATCTTATTAGGTACAAAATCTTGGAATTTGATCCAATGAATTTGTCCAAGTATAAAGACCTGTGACCTTGATGGTGACATGAAGATGATGATGATCCCTGCTGCTGCTGCTGCACAGATTTCTCAATGTAGGTATATCAGGAACATGAGAATAGGAGTAGACTGTTCTGCCCATCAAGCCAGCATTGTCATTCGTGATTACGACAAATAATTTCCTCAAAATAATTTTCCCACATTCTTTCATATCATTAGTCTTCAGCAACCTGATGATTTCTGACCGGAACTGCTCAATGCTGAACTTCCAGAGCCCAATGGTATAGAAACTTTGAAAGATTCACCAGTCTCTGAGTGAAGGAATTGCTTCTCACCTGAGTCTTAAACAGTCTGCCACTTATTCTGAGAATATGTCCCCTATTTTTTAACAAAGTGCTTAGTCCTAGATTCTTCTGAACCAAAAATAAAGCTAATGGCCTTAAACGCTTGCTTTACCTTCTCATAAAGCTGGTTTCTTCTTTCTAAAAGCTGTTCCTTTTCTCAAGGATACTCTATTCTCGGTTTTGTCAGAGGGGCAATAAACCACTCTCGGTGCCGATTTGTCTCTCTTGATACAGAGATTAAAGAGTATTGAGAGGCCTTTTTGTTTATATGTAAACAGATGAGACTTCAGGCCAAATTGGTCATGTTTTAGAAGTGATCTGTATAATGAAAGGGGGGTGGTCAGCTCTCTAGCTGAGCAGTTTAGTTAAGTCCAGAACTGGTTGGAAGTTCAACAGTGAGCTGTGTGGAAACTCCATCTTCTGCCCTTCTAACTTCAACCTATAATCATCTGACCCTTTTTTTGTACTGTGTTTTAAAGGGGTTTTGTTTATGGAAGTGTTGTGTATATTTGGAAGAGCATACTTAAGTCTAGTTTGGATAGATTACGTTCTGTAGGGGTTCTTTGTTCTGTTCTTCATGTTTCATTGTGTAATTTTGTGAATGAATTTTTAATCTGTTTTAAACCGCTCAATCTTGCTAATTTATTCTGGGTAATTTTCACTGTATACTTACCAAGACAAATTGCAAAGTTATGGGCTGCCTGCTTAAGAATGTTTTGAGTGGGCTGGCCTTGTCCATAACAGCTTGGGGGCTCGTCCGGGATTTTAAACAGCAAGTGGTAGATGCTATTGTCTTTATTTCAGGTGTTGGTTTGGTTTGATAGACAAAGCTTGGGATAGTAATGGCTCTTTCAGTCGCTAGAAGGTTTCTGGATATGAATGCGGTGACTTCGGAAGTTTTGCAAAAAGTGAATAAGACCAAGCTGCAGGAGTTAGCAGACAAGCTGGAATTGGAGCCACCTGCTTCTGTGAGGAAAGGAGAGATAATTATAGCAATAGCTCAGCATTTAAATTTGCTGGGGAAACCATCAGAATCTATAGAGATGGCAAGAATTCAATTGCAAATGAGGCAGTTTGAGTTACAGGCGAGAGCGAAGGAAAGGGCAGCAGAAATGTAACAGACTAAAAGCAGAAGAGAGGGAAAGAAAGAGAGCAGCAGAACAGAGAGAATGTTTTGAGTTGTCTGGCCTAGTCCATAACAATCTGTAGTCCATGAACATTTCTTGCCTTTTCAAAAATTTATTAAAGGACCTACTAGTCTGCTGAAGTTTGGAACAAACTTCCAACATAATCCACTCATGCTAATATATCACAGGATTTCATGTTTCATTTTAGGCATTTAAAATCCAAATTAGCTCTTATTTTTACTTCTCGGGGTGTTACTTGGCCTTGTCCCACCGTGTGGCCCAATTAAGTCACTTTGGCACTTCCATTTTTTGTGAAATATATAAGCAAATTAGGTGTTTGTAAGCAAACAAGTAAGTCAAATGGTGTAAGTGTTCTTTCCAGCTTTATCTGAAACAAAGGAGGGTGGTGGTAGAGGATTGCTTTTCAACCTGGAGGTAGGTGACCAGTGGTGTGCCACAATGATCAATGTTGAGCAAATTACTTTTCGTTATTTATATAAACAATTTGGATGTGAACACAGGAGGCACAGTTAGAAAGTTTGTAGATGACACCAAAATTGGAGCTGTAGTGGACAGCGAAGAAGGTTACCTCAGAGTATAATAGGCCCTTGATCCATGGGGCTGAGGAGTGGCAGACAAAGTTTAATTTAGATAAATGTGAGGTGCTGCATTTTGGAAAGGCAAATCGGGGCAGGACTTATAGACTTAATGGTAAGGTCCTGGGGAGTGTTGCTGAACAAAGAGACATTGGAGTGAAGGTTCATAATTCTCTGAAAGTGAAGTTGCAGGTAGACAGGGCAATAAAGAAGGCATGTAGTATGCTTTCATTTATTGGTCAGAGATTTGAGTATAGGAGTTGGGAGGTCATGTTGCAGCTGTACAGGACGTTGGTTAGGCCACTTTTGGAATACTGTGTGCAATTCTGGTCTCCCTCCTATCGGAAGGATGTTGTGAAATTTGAAAGGGTTCAGAAACGATTCACAAAGATGTTGCCAGGGTTGGAGGGTTTGAGCTATAGGGAGAGGCTGAGGAGGCTGGAGCTGTTTTCCTTGGAGCGTTGGAGGCTGAGGGGTGACATTACAAAGGTTTATAAAATTGTGAGGAGCATGGGTAAGATAAATAGACAAGGTCTTTTCCCAGGAGCGTGGGAGTTCAGAACTAGAAGGCATGGTTTAAGATGAGAGGAGAAAGATTTAAAAGGGACATAAGGGGCAACTTTTTCACGCAGAGAGTGGTGCATGTATGGAAAGTTATTTCATGTTGCTAGTTAATAAAACTGGCCAATATCCTTCTTAGCAAATCACCTTTGTCGACAGGTCTTGTATATCCAATTTGTTCAATGCAGTCCTCCAATCTTGGAGTAGGCTATGAGTCTGCTTTTATTACTGTGATGTCTTTGTGATAATAAATACAGAATCACTGAGACCCATCCAGAACTGCTCCAAGACAGGACTGCTCCAGCTACTTTGACTCAGTTCACAAATGTCATTGTCCATCATGAATTTCATTTCTTCTCTCACTTGAGTTAATTTCTCTGGAATGAGTCATTAAGGTTGGTATTTTCCCCTACAATGAAATAACATACAGCCAAAGATATTTGTCCTTGACTGTTCACATACATCAATGTGAGTCTGTATTAGTGTTTAAAGTTATGTTGATTGTTTTCTGGAATAAGCACAATATTTCTTCTAACCTTTTAAGCACATCCAATTTAACCAATGGAGGATCAACATTTGAATTTTCAATTTCAGATTCATTCTCCAATTTTTCTGATATTTGTTACTTCTTTCACTGCCATACATGAACTTTCTCCTGACTTTCCTTAAGATATCTATTCAAGATATCAACAAGACATACTTGCTGATTCTTTCTCATATCTGAAGTACTCACTATATAATGCACATACTTTCAATTTGATAAGGTGCAGTGAACATTTTCCCAGAAACAGATAATAAATCTAACACCTTTACTCCAGCAACAAAGTCTCAAACTTTAGTCTTTTCATCTATTGTAGTTTTCATTGTTTGTTGAGCACTCTTGAAATGGTTTTTGGTCAACTCATACACTTTGATCAATTTTTCTCTGACAGCTATTCACTGGTACAGTTCTCAAGCCAATGCGGCAACCTGCCTGTTTTAAAATGTAACCAAAGCCTAGCAATTAATTGTCTGTCAGCCTCAACTGGTACATTCTCTTGGTATACACCTTTACTAATCAGAATGCAATTGCCAACCAATCTACACTTCTCTGTTTTACAATGGAAATGTTGGGATTATCCTTGAATTTGTATTCTTGTGAATTACCCTGATGAATAAATGATAAAAAGCTTCTACAAAATATCTTTATTCTCAGCAATACTCAAGTACTGAAGTATTGCTGAGAAAAGACATATTTCATCAGGATATAACCTGTACATCATGTACCAGAACTGGGCAGCACGGTGGCTCAATGTTTAGCACTGTTGCCTCACTGTGCTAGGGGCCTGGGTTCGATTCCTGTCTCAGGCGACAGTCTGCGTGGAGTTTGCACATTCTTCCTGTGTCTGCATGGGTTTCCTCCAGGTTAAATTGCCCATAGTGTTAGGTGCATTGGTCAGAGGGAAATGGGTCTGGGTGGGTTACTCTTCGGGTGTGGACTTATTGGGATGAAGGGCCTGTTTCCACACTGTAGGGAATCTAATCTATGTGCCACGGAACCAGTCCCAATGCCTCAGAAATCAGATAGCCTTACTCCTGTACTGATTTTCCAGTCATATCTTCAATCACTCAATTCTTCTATTTCTATTTTCACTGGCACGTGGAACTGGGAATAATGCTGATATTACTGCTTTAGAGATTGTGCTTTAAAACCTCCTACTTAATTCCTTCAAATCTACATTTAAGATCTCATTATACACATCGTTGGTACTGACATGGCTGACTGATCACCCTCCCCTAGAAGAATGTACTGCAGTCATTCTGTGATCATCCTTGACCCTTGTACCAGGAAAGAGACAAATCATTCTGTAGTCACATTTATGGTTGCAAAAGTTTCTGTCTACTCTTTCTTCATTAAAGAATCTCTCATCCCCTCCTCTTTGTATTCCCCTATTGTATAGCTGAGCCACTTGTGGTAACACTGAATTTAGTCTGACTACACTCCTCTGAGGAAATACTGCCCTCATCAGAATGCAAAACAAAAAATAATCATGTGAAATCACCTCAGGGGACTATAACACCACCTGGTTTTCCTGAATTGCATAGCGGACCTGCATTCCTTAGCTGGCTGCATTTCCCTAAGCCACAATGTGACCATCTCCCTAAACATGCTATCCACATAGCCCCCTGCCTTGTGAATAGACACTGGTGACTCCAGTAGTTCTTGGATTATGATATCTGCAGCTCAAGTGTTTACAGATGGTGACACTTCCTGCTGATGTGTTTGTCTCAGACAAATGAAATATCCATGACTTTGCACAGATTACACATTCAACTCAACTCAGATGTCCTGTTTTATGTTTCTCGTGCCATTACTTATTACAAGTAGAATAGCTTATCTGTTGCTCACCAACAGCTCTTTCCACTGCACTGAAGTAGGAGCCAAATATGAGACAGCGAAGAAGGTAAATAAAGTATCTCCTCCCCTTTTTTGAATCCATTATTAATTGAACTCAGTCAGCCTGAAATCTGCAATCTACACATTGCACAAAGACCTGTATAGTTATGCGCTTTGTAGCACAGAATTAGACTGAATTCTGTTACCTAATTAACTAATCAGCTACTCTTCAGTAGAACTTACTTACTTTAATTCATGACTGTTAAAAACTAGTTGGCTTTGGACCAAACTTTTCCAAAGTTATTGATACGTAGTAACTCAATACATTACAAAACTCTTTGAAATCTGCATTTCACAGCACAGATAGAAGATTGGCTGACTAACAGGAAGCAGATGATCAGCATACATGGGTCCTTTTTAGGTTGGCAAGGTGTTACAAGTCACAAAGGTCGGTCCTGAGACCTCAAATGTTTACAATTCATATAAGTATTTTTGATGAAGGGACTGAAGTAATGATTGCTAAGCTTGCTGATGACACAAAGAAGGAAAGTAAGTTGGGAAGAGAACAAGAACATTGCAAAGGTCAAGTGTGTGGGCAAAGTTTTGGAAAATGACATGTAATATGGAAATTATCCATTTGTGGCAGCAAGAACAAAAGAAAAATTACTTACATGGCGTATTAGAGATGTACAGCACGGAAACAGACTCTTCGGTCCAACTTGACCATGCCAACTAAATTAACCTAGTCCCATTTGCCAGCTCTTGGCCGATAGCCCTCTAAACCCTTCCTATTCATATAGCCATCCAAATGCCTTTTAAATGTTGTAACTGTACCAGCCTCCACCATTTCCTCTGGCAGCTCATTCCATACACGCACCACCCTCTACGTGAAAAGGTTGCCTCTTAGGTCCCTTTTATATCCTTCCCCTCCCATAAACCTATGCCCTCGAGTTCTGGACTCCTCCACCCCAGAGACAAAAACCTTGTCTATCTACCCTGTCCATGGCCCCTCATGATTTAATAAACCTCTATAAGGTCACCCCTCAGCCTCTGACACTCCAGGAAAAACAGCCCCAGCCTGGTGGCACGGTGGCACAGTGGTTAGCACTGCTGCCTTACAGTGCCAGAGACCCGGGTTCAATTCCCGCCTCAGGCAACTCTCTGTGTGGAGTTTGCACATTCTCCCCATGTCTGCGTGGGTTTGCTCCGGTTTCCTCCCACAATCCAAAAATGTGCAGGTCAAGTGAATTGGCCATGCTAAATTGCCCATAGTGTTAGGTGTAGGGGAATGGGTCTGGGTGGGCGGCGGGTCGGTGTGGACTGGTTGGGTCGAACGGCCTGTTTCCACACTGTAAGTAAGTAATCTAGTCTATTCAGCCTCTCCCTAAAGTTCAAATCTGGCAACATCCTTGTACATCTTTTCTGAACACTTTCAAATTTCACAACATCCTTCCATAGGAGGAAGACCAGAATTGCATACAATATTCCAAAAGTACCCTAACCAATGTCCTGTACAGCTGTAACATGACCTACCAACTCCTATACTCAATGCTCTGATCAATAAATGAAAGCATACTAGGTGCCTTCTTCACTATCCTATCTCCCAGCGAGTCCATTTTCAAGGAGCTATGAACCTGCATTCCAAGGTCTCTTTGTTTAGCAATACTCCCTAGGACCTTACCATTAAGTGTATAAGTCCTGCCCCGATTTGCCTTTTCAAAATGCAGCACCTCACATTTATCTGAATTAATCTCCATCTGCCACTCCTCAGCCCACTGGCCCATCTAATCAAGATCACGTTGTACTCTGAGATAGCCTTCTTCGCTGTCCACTACACCTCCAATTTTGGTGCCATTTGCAAACTTACTAACTATACCTCCTATCTTTACATCCAAATCATTTATATAAATGATGAAAAGCAGTGGACCCAGCATCAATTCTTGTGACACAGCACTGGTAACAGGCCTCCAGTCTGAAAAGCAACCATCCACCACCACCCTCTGTCTTCTACCTTTAAGGCTAGATCTCCCTATAATTCATGTGATCTAACCTTGCTAACCAGTCTACTATGAGGAACCTTGTGAACGCATTACTGAAGTCCATATAGATCATGTCCATCGCTCTGCCCTCATCAATCCTCTTTGTCATTTCTTAAAAAAACGCAATCAGGTTAGTGAGACATGATTTCCCATGCACAAAGCCATGTTGACTACCCCGATCAGTCTTTGCCTTTCCAAATACAATGCATAGTGAAGTTACAAAGCTGAGATACTGAGGGATCTGGGTGTCCTACTGCACAAATCACAAAAAGATTATTATGCATGTAAAGCAAGTAATTAGGAAAACTAATAGAAGGTTATCTTTTATTACAATGGGAATTGAATACAGAAGTAGTGAGGTTATGCTTCAATTATTTAGGGTACTAATGAGACCTACAGCTGGAGTCTTGTGCACAATATTGTCCATCTTATTTAAGGAAGGATGGAGAAGCAGTTCAGAGCTAGTTTACCTAATTGATACCAGATATGACTACATTGTCTTATGAGGAAAGGTTAGACAGGCTAGGCATGTATTTGCTGGAGTTTAGAAGAGTCAGCGTTAACTTGACTGAATCATGTAGGATCCTGAGGATTAGGTTTGGAAATTATGTTTCCTCTAATGGGAAATTCTAAAACTAGCGGTCATTATTTAAAAATCAAAGGTCATGCATTTAAATAGAAATGAGGTGACATTTTTTATCTCAGAGGATTGTGTGCCTTTAGGACTCTCTTTCTGAAATAGTGATGCAAACAGAGTCGTTGAGGTAGATAGATAAGCAAGGGGGTGAGAGGTTATCAGGGATAGGCAGGAATGTGGTTTTGAGGTTACTCTCAAATCAGCAATAATCTTATTGAATAACAGAGCAAACTGAAGGGGCAGAATGGTCAAGCAGATGTGAGGGACTGAATGGCCTACTTCTGCTCTCAGTTCATATGCACACTTAACTTGTATTTATACTCTTTTTTGGAGCAACAGTGCAATAGCTAGTTACATGATGCTGAACAAATTGATGGCACTACTAAATATGGTTAGTTCCTCTGTCAATGTTTCCGAAGAATCTTGGTGGTTTTACAGCTGGATGTCATTCCTGCTGCTAATCCTCCCCTTTATCCACCCTGGGACTAGCACTGCTATGAACTGACTTGCTTGCAATATTGTAAAGACACCTTTGTAACCAGCAAGTTCTAGAGTAACATTTGAAACCAAGAGCTCCTAACTCATAGGAAGGAGAGCTATTTATTGAACCACATCAGGACCTACATTTCTCAATGTAGAGAACATGCAGCAAGAGAGGGTCTTAAGGTAAGTTTCATAATTGCAGCAGTGCGAGAGATGATCCTTTTCATGTACTTAATGGCACAAATGTTGTGTGATATCTCAATATCAGCCTAGATGTTGCAGATCCTGATAATTTAGGTTGCTTCATTATTCGAGAAGTTGTCAATAAAGTTGAATACCTGCAATGATTGACATCTAAACTGGTGCTCAGAAAGGAAAGATTCTCACTAATCAGTTAGTAGAATGGAGGTATTTGGCAATGAGTAATTTTTTTGGAATTGAGTTTGAAATTTCTTGATGCTTGCCATCATTTTTAAAATTCCAACAGTCAACTCCATCAAACTATATACTAAGCTGTCCCAGTCTATCCTGCCATGACTGTCATTTCCAGAGACAGTAACTGGAGGAGCCAAGCATATTGATCTAAAGATGGTGCACATGACTTTCTGATTGTTATGACTAGTCAGTGGGATAGCTCTCATTTTACACACCAGCTCCCAGATGTTAGACTTTGCAGGTTTGAATGTACAACAATTGTTTGAATCTTTGCCCAAACCATAGTTGAACATAAAAACAAGGAGCAGAAGTAGGCTATCTGGTCCTTCGAGCCTGCTCCGCCATTCAATAAAATCATAGCTGATCATTTCATGGTCTCAGCTCCAGTTATTCACCCTCTCACCATAATCCTTAATTCCTTTACTGTTCAAAAAATTATCTATCTTAGCTTTAAAAACAATTAATGAAAAAGCCTCAACTACTTCACAGGGCAGGGGAATTCCATAGATTCACAACCCTCTGGATGAAAAAGTTCCTTCTCAATTCAGTCCTAAATCTGCTTCCCCTAATTTTGAGGCTACACCCTCTTGGCCTAGCTTCACCCAGCAGTGGAAATATCCTCTCTACTTCTATCCCATCTATTCCCTTCATAATTCTTTATGTTTCTATAAGATCCCCCCTTATTCTACTAAATTCCAATTAACATAATTCCAGTCTACTTAGTGTCTCCTCATAAGCCAACCCCCTCAATTCCAGAATCAACCTAGTGAACCTCCTATGCACCCCCTCCAGTGCCAGTACATATTTTCTCAAATAAGGAGACCAAAATTGCGCAAAGTACTCCAGGCCTCACCAGCACCCTAAACAGCTGCAGCATAACCTCCCTCCTTTTAAATTCAATCCCTTTAGCAATGAAGGATAAAATTCCATTTGCCTTTTTAATTACCTGTTGCATCAGCAGACCAACCTTCTGCGAGTGCAATAATTTTACCTGTCATAATTGAGTTGTTCAGGATGGCACATCAAGGCTGTACTCATTTTCATAACCAGGTGAATACAATATTCTTAATAGCTTTTAAACTTTATTTACTAGAACATAGAACATTACAGCGCAATACAGGCCCTTCTGCCCTCGATGTTGCGCCAACCTGTGGAACCAATCTGAAGCCCATCTAATTAAACTAGTTTTATTTTGTATTGCGTCTTTTAAAAAAACAAACAGGATTGGTTAGGTCACATGTTATCTCTCGCAAATGAGAAATATAGCATTATGGCAAAAGATTTAGAGATCACAGTAACCATGTAACAAATGTAACAAACAAATTACTTACCTATAACTGATCGATTAAGTTTACTGGTTGGGACATCTGAGAAGGAATCCAGAGCTTCTGTCACCCTACAGATGAAACCAGGCACAGTTCAGAAGCAAGAAGAAAATCATATTATTAGTCATCTAGTGCCACAGAATTTAAGTATTGTTAAAAAAAATACATTTCTCTTTAGTAATTTACCCTAAAATTTGAATAAAACTTACATTTCAATTAATGTTTTAGTTCTGCTGACAAAAATATACATTTGTCAAAGCTTTTCATCTCAAACGCATCAGGAAATCTTAGAAGAATATAAATTCGAAGGGAAAACCAACATTTATACTGCATGAGGACAGACAAAGTATTGACCATATCTGACCAAACTATGTTTGCAAAACTTGCAACACGGTGTCTAACATCAGATGCAATTGTGCAATTGGAAACAATTTGCTAGATAATCCTGAACTATGCATTGAACTAGGTGGCAAACAATTCAGGTCTGTCAATTGGGGTTGCAGTGTGGTACACTTGGGTGCATTTGAAGCTCCATATATTAATATTTAGGGCCTTGTTCTTTGCAGTCAGAAAGAACATATACAGGCACTGCATCTGTTTCATCTCAACAAAAATAAATGACTGCATTAGCTCTTCATTTCTCAGGGCAAGGTCCTGATCAATCAGAGAAAACCTGCTCAGATGAAAACTTAATAAAGCCTAGCTGTTAACTATCATCAATATGTGCATTCTCCATTGCAATGCTGCTACCAATCAGAGCTCAACTGACAATCAATTCGCACTGTTCTCTCGTGCAATAAAAACGTTGACTTTCTCTCTAAATAAGTATTCTTGTGCGATGTCCTGATACCTACAAGATAAAAAACATCCACAAAATGTATCTTTTTCACCAAAACATCAGAATAATTGGAATGTATATTTTATTCAGAATTTAAGGCAAACCTACTGAAGAAAAATCTATACCTAAATGCTGATTTTGTCTTTCAGCTCTCTAATTTGGAACATAAATGGAGTAATGAAGGTCAAGAAATTATGCATTATACAGCTCTGTTGAATTTTGTCTAGTTTTAGAAACTACACTACCTTCAAATCAAACTTGCAGCAGATGGTTGAAGTTGCTGTATAAAACATGGGGCCACTTTAATACATTATAGGAAAAGGATTAAAGAAGAACGTTGCATTATATTTCAGCCTATAGGTGTACTGAATAACACATATGATCACAGATATGGGAAGGAACCTGAACACCAATGAGCAATTGGGAGAGCCGTTAAAAAGACCACAGACTAGATAATCAGTGGCACAAATTGGGCGTCCACTGCCCACCATATTCGTAAGGATTCCTGAATAGGAAGGTGTTCAGAGTCCACGCATGAAACAGACATTTGGCTGTTTGCAGATATTGTGACCAAGGGGTAGTAGAATGAAAATGACTGGACAATTCTATTAAAGAACCAGCACAACCAAATAATTACCTTCTCTACTATATATTCTACCACACACTTGAGGCATATTTTCCAAATTTCATTGACCACAGAATGCCATCAATATACTTAGGCACTTAGCTTCCAAAAAAACCATCAACGTGATAGAACCACATCTGTAATTCTGGAAGTCCACTTTTCAATCTTGGTACAGGAGGAAAGGCCTGATGCACTCTTGAGCAACAAGAAATCATTATTGACACTTAATTAGTTATAAAAGCTAATGTGAATGATTCATTACTGCTTAGAAGAGTGTATAAATGTTAAAGAACTTTTTAAAATTTCAATCCTGATGGAATTATAATCACCACTTTCAATACAATTTTACATCCTCAGCAATTTCTAGAACAACATTTAACACACAACTGTCCCCACTGTCCTGTCATACCTAAAATTTATAGCTTTCTCCTCCAGATTTTGGCGAATCAGGTTACAATTTCCGTTCGAGCAAGGTTTTTATCATCACTTATCTAGCAATACTCTCAAACTGAATTGCAAATGATCACAGCAATCATGAAGTTAGAGTTACCAACAAATCAGTGTTGTCAGACCCACTATGATTAACATCAATTTGCTGATATTAGTCGTGTAATTGCAATCCACTCTTTTAATTATTCCATAGATTTCCGTAGTTTTATAAGCTTATGAGTAGGGAACAAGGGGACATTGCACATCATAATGTCAGACTGATGCATCAATAAAGTGCTTAATTAGAGCTCTCTGCTGGACTGGTTAATGATAAATTAACTTACAGCAGACTAGTGTGTGATGATCCAACATCTGAGATAGACTTTCATAGCACAAATTAAATATTAACTAGCTAGATTCCAAACTGATACTAAAGGGGAAAACTGACTAGATAAAACAATGAGAAACTGTACAACTAAGAAAATCACCCTAAACAATGTGTTTAATATACTTACTACCTGTGAGGATAAGGATCAAGACAGTTGGAAGGACAGCCAGAGTGCTGTCTTGACGTTTTGAGGCAGGAGGTTTTGAAAGGGAGGAGAAGGTGAAAGAGAACCAAGTGTGGTAGATGTAGAAGATTCAAAACTTTTTTGGTGGCATGGTGATGGTGGCTGTGGGGAGGAGGTACAGGATAGGGGAGATGGGGAGGAGGCAGCTGCCTTCCTTTATAAACAGGATCGTGGTTTGTTACCTTCCTGATGCTAGGGTGAGAGACATTTTGAACCACATGCAATGAATATTGGAGGGTGACAGTGGAGATTTAATTGCTGTCAGCAATGCTGAGGAGAAAGTGAGGACTGCAGATGCTGGAGATCAGAGCTGAAAATGTGTTGCTGGAAAAGCACAGCAGGTCAGGCAGCATCCAGGGAACAGGAGAATCGACGTTTCGGGCATAAGCCCTTCTTGGGGCAATGCTGAGCCAAACAACATAAGAAAAAGTAGGCAGGTGATCCTGTTTGGAGACTACTGATAATTAGGAGCTAAATTATAGGAAGGGATGATACAGGGAGTGAGTAACCTCCTTAGTATTGCCTAAACTACATTCAAATTGGCATGGGAAAAGCAGGCTGGGGAGGTGGACAAATGATTGAAGGAATGGTTTGAAAAAGAATAGTTTCACTTTATAGACTGCAAGAGCCAGCATTGGAATACAAAATAACTTAATCTTCAGGTCTATTTCTACCTGAACCAGGCTGGGATCAAGGTCCAAGTAGGAAAGCTAAGTAGGATGCTCATGAGGATTTCACAATAGCAAATGAGGAGAGGGCTCATGAGGAAAAAGATTAAAAATAAACAAAATGAAAGACAGTGGAATAACAAGTGGAAGTTGTGTTTTACACGCTGCAGGCAAAGTAAAATCTAAAAAATGTAAAGCATTTAAAACAGGAGAGAGGATTAGGGACCTTATGAGTTAAACATTGAAGCAGAAAGACAGGTTAGGTATGCAGCCCAAATAAGAGTTATTTATATAAATAGAAGGACTACAAAGAAGAAACTGAGCCTGTTCTAGGTACAAACTTAACCTGGACAAAATGGCATCCAAACCGTCATAAAGATATGTTGCAAGATTGTCAGGACTTGATACCAGGTTACAAAGTCTGCAGGATAGTTAGGAAAAATGATGAAGATTCATTTACTTCTTGAATGAAAAGCCTCTATTTACATGGAGCCTTACAAAATTACTGGATATCTCCAAGGAGATTAGATTAGATTCTCTACAGTATGGAAACAGGCCCTTCGGCACAACAAGTCCACACTGCCCCTCTGAAGAGAAGCCCACCCAAACCCATTCCCCGACCCTATATTTACCCCGACTAATACACCTAACACTGTGTGCAATTTAGCATGGCCAATTCCCCTGACCTGCACATCTTTGGAAAAAAATTGTGGCTGTAACAGGCTGCTCGTTTTTTGAGGTCTTTTAGCTGTTAGAAGCGATTTCCTCGAATTCCAGGAGCAGCAATTACTGTTTTATATGCTGTTGCATTGTTTTCGAACTTTGGAGAAAAACAAGTCAAAACAATGGCACTTTTAAAAGGGAGAAGGACAGAAATAGGCTGCACATGGTCAGTGCAGGACAGAGAGAGAGAGAGAAAGTAACCCATATTGCTAACTGACACAGCAGTGAATATGTGCAGTTACTGCATTTGATGTTTGAATTCATGTATCACTGGACATCAGATTGAGTCTAGGAAAACTTAACAAACAGTGAAATTCACAACTGATCTTGGAGGAACCTGTTTGGGAAAGGCCACAGCACAGAAACAGAAAAGTGTATAATTTTTAAAGTGTTGCCTTGCTGTAAATCTTGAGTGGGTTCTTTCTTGATTATATGCTTTATTGAGATCTATCTCTTGATTAAGTTTTAAAAATATAAGCCGTAAGTATTAAGTTAGCCTGGAGCAAAGTTTTGTAGAGCAATAAGACAATGCTATTTTTTGGGACCGTAGATCAGAAGGGAAAAAAAAGGCCTCTGGTAGAGTGATATGGTCTTCCTATGAGATGTGGGAATTTCGAGAGAGATTACGTGTTACTGAGGATTATATCTGCAGTAAATGTCATTGGTTGCGAATACTATCAGATCAAATGGATTTGTTGGAGTGATAGTTAGAGGCAATGAAGAATTTACAAGAGCAAGGGGGTGTGATGGATGACAGTTATAGGAAGGGAGAAAAGCCGCAGATACAGTCACATAGGTTGGTTAACTCCAGGAAAAGTAGGAAAGGTAGGCAGGTAGTGCAAGAGTCTTCTGTGGCTATCCCCATTTCAAACAAGTATTTTATTTTGGAAAATGTAGGGGGTGATGGATTATCAAGGGAATGTAGCACAATTAGCCAAGTTTCTGGTGTCAAGACAGGCTCTAATGTAATGAGGGGTACGTTGGGTTCTAAGCGATCGATTGTGTTAGGGAACTCTCCAGTCAGAGGGACAGACAGACATTTCTGTGGCCGGCAGCAAATCAGAATGGTGTGCTGCCTCCCTAGTACTAAGATCAAGGATGTCTCAGAGAGGGTGCAGACCAATCTCAAAGGGGAGAGGGACCAGCAGGAGCTCATTGTACACATTAGAACCAACAACATAGGAAGGGAAAATGATGAGATTTTGAAGGGAAATATAGACCTTGGCTATTCATCTTATCTATGTACTCTTATGATTTTATAAACCTCTTTGGCTTTTTTTATTTATTCATAGGATGTGGGTATTGCTGACTAGACCCACATTTATTGTTCATCCTTAATTGCCAAAAGGGCAATTAAGAGCCAACCACATTGTTGTAGGTCTGGAGTCACATGTAAGCTAATTTAGGTAAGAATGGCAGTTACATTCCCTATGGATATTAGTAAATCAGATGGATTTTTCCTGACAACCAACCATGTTTCATGGTTATTAGACTCTTAATTCTAGATTTTCATTGAGTTCAAATTTCACCATCTACCATATCAGAATTTGAACTGGGGTTGCTAGAATGTTGGAGTTGAGAGTGGGGTGCTGGAAAAACATAGCGGGTCAGGCAGCATCCAAGGAACAGGCAAATTGACGTTTCGGGCAAAAGCCCTTCATCAGGACCACACTCTCAATGCTAATCTCCAGCATCTGCAACCCTCATTTTTGCCAGAATATTAGCTGGGTCTCTAGATTATTAGGTCAATGTCTCACCAGATTATACACTGTCAACCTTATTTAGTGGGGACCATTTTCTGCAAATTTGACAGTGGAGCGATTCAAACCCACAACTTGATAGAAGTTGGACCTTAAATGTAGCACATTCGACTGCTCATGCGGCACTATCACAATAGTGGTAACTCACAATTTTCTGCCTCAGAGACAAGCATACTATCCTCTGAATGGAAAAAAAGTAACATCTCAATTTCAGAATGTCATACATGGGTCTAAAAGATAAAAGATGGCGTCTACGGATGATAAACATCCAACAATGGCTAATTGCTTGAACTTGCTAAGACATCTAATAATTTCTACTGTCTCTAGTCTAGTTACCTCAAAGCATGTTTTTCTAAAGGAATTAATGATCAAGCTTTTGCAATATGTTCTTCCAAAGATATATTTTATAAACATCATTAGCACTTATGCATTAATTATGTTGAACAGCAAACAGTGAAAGTATACAAAGAGCTGGAGTAGTTCACCTTGACCAATATTAAAATCAGAATTTTTGATGTTATATTCTAATATTAGCATACAAATGTTAGAGCAGTAAGGATCAATATTAATAAGTTTATTATTGAGCCTAATAATAAGTAAGTTACAATAGCTGATAAAATAACTCACAAAGGAATTTAACATGAACATGTTAACTACTTGTCTAATAATACTTCAAAAGTGCAATGTTGCTTGCTCTTATGTGGGCAAGTGGTATAAAGGATGTTGTAATACTGGGCTTTATTGATTTAGGAACTTCATTTTTTTTTCCTTGCCATGTAATTATAAAACATAATGAATGCGTCCTTGCACTTAGAATTGGTATCTGCTTGACTGCCTGATAGCACAATTTGCAACATGTTGGAATCGCCAGGGTAACCCACATGCTGATTGTTGAATGGATCACTGCCTACTGAAGTAACAATTGTCTCTAAGTGCTCATCCACACTACTCTGAAAACATAATCAGAGTTCAGAAAACAACTCAATGCCAAGCACTTCAAAGATCTAAGCGTTGTTCTCAAAACATTCAGTATTGTCATTAAGATGATGCCGGTGCAATACCCTTAATTTGAATGAAAGACTTAAAAATATTACATGACAAAACAATCCAGTGTGAACAGCCCAAGAAATATGTGACCCGTAAAACATTAAATGTATTCTAACGATTTTATCATGGTTAATTTGAGAATCACATCAGGCAAAAACAGTTTTGTATTTTTGATTTTCCTTTAAATTGTAACCAGTAACTTTTCTGTTTTTATTAAGACCATAAGACCATAAGACATAGGAGTGGAAGTAAGGCCATTCGGCCCATCGAGTCCACTCCGCCATTCAATCATGGCTGATGCGTATTTCAGCTCCACTTACCAGCGTTCTCCCCGTAGCCCTTAATTCCTCTAGACAACAAGAATCCATTAATCTCGGCCTTGAAGACATTTAGCGTCCCGGCTTCCACTGCACTCCGTGGCAATGAATTCCACTATTCAATGATGTCACTATTTACTTGACACTAGGTTAATCAAGTCCCAGTTTCATGTCCTAAGCAGATATGGATTGAAGATGTTTCACACCATCTCAACTGACCTTGCTTTCAACCTCATTTTCTTCCACCTTCATCCAGAAAAGGAACTCCACAGGTATGTATGGTCAAACACGTGAACCATTTATTGAGAAATGAACCACTGAAATGCTGTGCTGTTCATTTTTCACTACTTTAACTTTAATTGAAAACCCTGAATGAAGGAGAATAACTTTTCTTAACCTCTCTCTCTGCAGTAACTGACTTCATAAGCTGCTTGAATATCAAAACTGATCGTAACACAGTGAAAGCCTTGAAATAAAAATGTTGCAAAAAAATCTACAGTAAGATGGAAACAGTTACAAATTTAACTAAAGCTAGCTAAATTCAAGCTTAAATACATTGACACATAAGTAGCACCAGTGGTTTATAGAAGTCATTCTTGTGGAAAATGTAATTTTGTGTATGCATCTCCCTCTTGGGGCAGGGGGTGGGGGGTTGAAATACTCTTATCCAACAAAGACTAATAAACATGTACAGTCACCACTGTATCACTGTAAAATGAATATATTGGGCATATTTAGAAAGGTGAGTGACGATTAAGCCTCTGGTTGGAGGCTTTCCTGGAGTTTCATCATGTGATGCTCAAGCCATATGACATTGGATCATGTGAAAAACCACATCACTGTCACATAAGATACTCGAAGATAATTAATTAGTTGATTGAAACTTCTTTATAATGTAATTTTTTTTAAAGTTGAAACCTATATTCTGTTCAGAATTTCAGTCTCTTATTTTGACTTTGTTTAAGAAAATAAGAATATGAGGAGGGACCTTATAGAGGTTTATAAAATCATGAGGGGCATGGATAGGATAAATAGACAAAGTATTTTCTCTGGGGTGGGGGAGTTCAGAACTAGAGGGTATATGTTTAGGGTGAGAGGGGAAAGATATAAAAGAGACTTAAGGGGCAACGTTTTCACACGGAGGGTGGTACGGGTATGGAAAGAGCTGCCAGAGGATGTGGTGGAGGCTAGTACAATTACAACATTTAAAAGGCATCGGAATGCGTATATGAATAGGAAGGGTTTGGAGTGATATGGGCCAGTTGCTGGCAGGTGGGACTAGATTGGGTTGGGATATCTGGTCGGCACGGACAAATTGGACCGTAGGCTCTGTTCCCTTGCTTTAAATCTCTATGACTCTATAATATAGCTTCATAACATTGTGAAGCAGAAACAGCAAAATAAACTCCTTGCATTTACAATATTTGTATTTAGGGGAGTCAAGTATGTGTGTTTGTGGCAACATCAGATCAGCCATGATCTTTAGATTAAATTAGATTACATTACATTACAGTGTGAAAACAGGCCCTTCGGCCCAACGAGTCCACACCGATCCGCCGAAGCGAACCCACCCATACCCCTACATTTACCCCTTACCTAACACTATGGGTAATTTAGTATGGCCAATTCACCTGACCCTGCACATCTTTGGACTGTGGGAGGAAACCGGAGCACCCGGAGGAAACCCACGCAAACACGGGGAGAATGTGCAAACTCCACACAGTCAGTCGCCTGAGGCGGGAATTGAACCCGGGTCTCTGGCGCTGCGAGGCAACAGTGCTAACCACTGTGCCACCGTGCCGCCCAATGGTAGAGCAGGCTCAAGGATCAAATGGCCTACTCCTGCTCTTAATTTGTTATCAGTGTTCCAAGATGCTTAATGAGCATTATCAATCAAACATTTTTGCTACTAAGCCACGTAAGAAGATATGAGGCAGATAACAACAATATTGGTCAATGGTATAGGTTTTTAGGATTGTCTTGGAGAGAGGTGAAGAGGCAGAGAGATATCTGGAAGTAATTTCTCCCTAATTTAGGATTTGGTGTCATGGCAGCCAATGGCCCTGGAGGGATCTTTTAAAATAATTCTCTGATGGGCTGTGAGTGTTATTGGCGAGGCCAGCATTTACTGTCTATCCCTAATCACCATTTGGGATGAGCCATCTGTTTGAAATCCTGCAGTCCACGTGAGGTCCAGTATTTTGACCCTGAAACATTGAAAAAAATGACAATAGAGTTTCAAGTTCGAAAAGTATGTGGGTTGGCAGGGAACTTGCAAGTGGTGATGGTCCCATGCAGCTGCTGCCCTTTTCCTTTGAGATGGCAGAGTTTGCAAGGTTGGAAGGTGCTATTAAACAAGCTTTGCTAAGTTGTTGCAGTGCACCTTATATATGATACATACTGCTGCCACAGTGAATCAAAGTGTGGAGAGTGCAAATTATTTTGCACTGAATTCTGGATTTGCAATCTCAAGACATTTTCCTGACCTGTCAGTCAATTGTCAGGATTTCCAGGGTGTATGCACAGTAAGCAGAGCTTCTTTGGTGGAGGTGAAAAATTGTGAAGGCTTTGATCAGTTCTCTGGAAGAGCTATAAGCATGATCAGGTGCAAGGCTGTTGTTCACAACATTCTCAGCGGCTTTAAGTGCTTAGTCAGCGATGGCCAACTTCTCGGCAGGACTTCATCTGTTCAGCACATTGCTCACTTTCAATTGAACTTCCCTACTATCAGCTTTCAGCATGACATGAAAGCAGCCTATGCAATTTGATCTTTGGACTTTGCTGGGCATCAAGGACAGGGGGAAAACTGTTCCAGCAGTAGCAAGAGCAGTGCAAGATGCAGCACAGCCACAGATCCCACTCACAAGGTAAATATTATTGACATCAAGATCCAGCTGGAATGAGGCCAAACCACCAACCTACAGTCTACTTGCAGAGAAGGTTAGTTCTCTCAACAAGTCTGCACCAGAGCCTCAGGAAATTCAGGCTTTTATGGCTGTTTGGTGTTACAATTTGTACTCTCCTAGACCATGAACTCCTTTTCAGGGTACCAGCTGGACACTTGCCAGTGGCTGAAAGCTGCCTGTCTCTTATGATCACCTCTATGCTTCCTTTGAGCCACTGAGTTGTTCTTTGTTGTCTTCTGCAAGGACAGAAAGCAGGCAGATGAGTTTTGTAATAGATTGTAACCAGAAAAGCACATCATTTGTAAGAAGTAACAATGAGGCATGAAGGTGAGTTATAAGGTGGGTTGACCTGAGGTGCAGTGTAAGGGAGGATTCTGGGCAAGTCAGAGTATGGAGGTTGGCTCCTGTAGATGTTACACCATTCATTCCTGAGGTCTTCAATTCTTCTGATGCATCATCTCCAGGTTGAAAGGATCACACACTGGTTATAATTTCCTTCCATGCTTGGTTGGTTGGAGACGTTGTCTCTTCCTCCTGTACTTGAGAAAGCTGCCTATACCTTAGTCAAACAGCAGAATCTCCAGGTAAAAGTCATAGACCTGTGAGTTCAGTGGGGTGGTTAGGATGGAGGTGCAGGAGCGAATAGTCTTTCCATGTCTATCTTTTTTTGCTATTGGTTCTTCAACTTCAAAATCCTCATGTTGGCAAGCTTTTCTGAAGCATGCTGGGGTCTCATCAAACAGAAACAGTTCTTTTGACAGAATTGCAATGTTATCCTTCCCATCTCCTTAACTGATCAAGGAGCCCAAAGGCAGGCTCTTTACTGGTTTTCTCTGGTAAAGAGCAACCAGAAGACACATTAATTGGGATGTCAATTATGCAACTGGAAAATTGTGCCACCATTGCACCAGAGATTAATATGTTAAAATTCTGCCCAAGTCTTCAGACTTGCCCATGTTTACTTAGTAGGAATTTCTGCTTATTCTATATTGGATAACAGACAGTGTGATGTATCAGAGGCAGTAGATCAGTCAACAGAGTTGGTGAGATAAAGTTATTGTCACGTGCAACCTGAGTTTGCGGATTATATAATTGATGGAAACATATAACAAGAAATAGAGAGGCCGTGGGCAAATTCTTGAAGAATTCCAAAAATAACAGTATAGGAGTGAGCAGTGAAGTTGTTGCAATTCTCTGGTTAAGCTTCAAAAGAAGAGAATGGAGCCAGGAAAGGCAAATTCCACCCCACTGGATGACGAAGTAGAAGGATGGGGAAAGATGATATTGTCAACTCTGTCAAAGACTGAGCAATAGATTGAGAAGATGAGGAGTGATAAATTGCTACAGTCACAATAACACAGAACTTCATTTGGGACTTTGATAACGACTGTTTCTGCTGAGAGAGAGCGGTGGGGAGACAGAATGAAAACTTCACTGGAGCATGAAAAATATCGGTTTGTAGGAACAAAGATCTTGATCTTGGAGATGACAATACATTCAAGGACTTTAAAGAGAAAAAGGAGATTGCAAATGGGGCAGTAGTTTGTAAGAGCAGAGGGGTCAAAGATGTGTGTTTTGAGGTGGAATCACTGATGTTAGATTGGAAGGACAGGAGAACATTGTGCAAACAATGGGAACTGCTGACAAAAGCAGCTGATATGGGAATCAGGAAAGGAAACTGAGTGATCAACAGTTTGGTCAGAACTGGGAATGCGGAAGCAGAAAAAAAGTCACATGGAAAAAATGAGCTCAGAGGTGAAGAAGATGAGATTCCACGGACAGTAGAGTGTACATGAGGGGGCGTTTGGCCTGGTGGGCCTGGGGAAGGAAGGCAAGTGGCAGAATTAACGCAACACTGGCACATAATATCTGATATTGTGTTATTGTATTAAGACTGAGGTCCAGGTGGCACTGAAAAATACAAAAAGACAACTGCTGAACCTTCCTATAATATACTGTAAATGCTTTTCTTTTAATTGTCATCTTCATATTGTCAAGTTTTCCAAAAAATCTGTCCTATATTAACAAAAGTTAGTATAACATTAATTATAAATACAGAATTAAGTTTTGAAAATCTTGTAATGTAGGAAATGAATATGAAATATGCAGAATTTTAAATTGCAATGAGTTGGTTACTAAATGCCCTATGTGTCAGATCCAGATACTCTTGATCACTTGATCACCATTTTATGAAATCTAAATTCTTTATTTTTGATGACTTGACCTTTTATACACTTATAAATAATCAGCATGTGTTCTTCCTTGCTGCTATTCTTTTTATCTTTTATCTTTGTATACAGCTGACTTTATTGCATTACCATGTAGTTTGGAGACTCATTCACCATCTGGTGAGCTGACTGTATAATAAGCAATAAATACAGTGATACAGGAACATCATTGTATTATTTGAGTGAAAATATTGGTCTGGAGATTGGACTGTGCGCACTCATCTCACTGGTGTGAAAAGGGAAAGTAAAGGTCTCATTTACTAGGTGCTTTCTGAGCCTTTAGTGCACTATTTACCATATTTACAAAGGCTTATCAACAGCTGAAACAGTTGTTAGGATCATTGTGTACTCTAATAAAGGAACTTATTGTTGATTTGATTGTATTGCACACAGCTTGATCAAGCATATCAATTTCTTCAGATATTTAGCAACCAAACCAGCAGTCATTAAATTCTCATCTTCCTTAACTTACGTGGCGTCAGGAACCACCACAATTTGCAACTGCAATTGCCTTACCCCACCTTGAACTCTTATAAGGGCCTCAGTTGGTGTGTGAGCCAGCTGATCTTGCTTTTCACTGAGATTATCATGTAGCCTGCAAAGCCATAACAGACGCATAGAGTTCACCACAAATTGGTAGTTTTAACCAATTTGTTTGAACATGTTGTAACACATATCTGGGGAAGGTGGGTTTGAACCATGGCCTCTTGGGTCAGAAGTAGAGGCACAACCACAGTGCCACAAAAGCCATATTCACCACGGATAACCTGATAAGACTGGTGCACAAATTTGCCACAAACCTGTGACCAACCTGATTAGACATCTGTGGAGTGTCTTACATTAATTTAGGTGTATTCCGATTTAAAAACCATTACATATTAATATTACAAATGAAAGTAAATCTGCCAACATTCCCTAAAATTGCAATGTTGTATTGACTTTGTAAAGCAATTTAAATATCATATGACTTCATTGTTGCAAACAATGGTAAAATAATTATATTTACTCTGGCAGCTATCTGTCAATGTGTTCACAGGCTATTTAGTGGAAAAACAATAACACAAAGTCAACTGAACATAAGGAACAAACTAGATTTCAAAAGAAATCTACATACTGTTTTCACATTGCTTTTAGCCAATTTATGTGAAATTATGAGAGGCTTTGTTATGTGGTATTAGACCACCAGTTAAATCATTCAGTGATTGAGTTTGTTCCCTTGCTTTCCTGTTTCTACTTACACAGTTATTAATTTTATTTATTTCATTTTTGGGAGCTGTGGATGGATGGATGAATAGGTGGACGGAATGATGGATGGACAGACAGATGGATGGATGGACAGATGGATGAAGAGTAACACATGCACAGAAAGTTGGCCCAGACTGCTGACACTTCCCAAAAGGCAAGTGAAAACTGGTATTCAGCTCTGAAGAAAGGTCAATGACCCTGAAACATTAAATCTGCTTTCTCTCCACAGATACTGCCAGACCTGCCTTTTATTTTGTTTCTGACTTCCAGCATCTGCAGTTCTTTGTTTTTTTGAATACTAGTAGAAGTTGGAGAACAGGCCTTTAGTCTTCCCTCTTGTCAAGTTTGGTGTCCAAGGAAGGGAATGGGGAGAAACATTACTATGCTCAACAGAAACATAGATAAAATACAAACTTCAAAATATACAACATAATGATACTCATGATAATCATAATGCAATGCATTAAATTGGGTGCAGTGTCTTCAATAAATTACTGATGTTAGCTTACACTCAGTATTAGGAGAAAGTGAGGAATGCAGATGCTGCAGATCAGAGTTGAGAGTGTGGTGCTGGAAAAGCACAGCAGGTCAGGCAGCATCTGAGGAGCAGGAGAATCGACGCTTTGGGCACAAGCCCTTCATCCGGAATGAGGAGAGCTTGTGCCCTGACCTGCTGTGCTTTTCCAGCACCACATTCTCGACTACATTCAGTATTATGCTTATTCTCAACTTAATATATGCAGAGAGACTAATTTTAACTGATAAAGTTTACATATTGAACTGGGGAGGTGATGGCCTTGTAGTGTTGTTGCTGGACTGTTAATCCAGGCACCCAAGTAATGTTCTGGGGACCCGGATTCAAATCCTGTCACGGCAGATGGTTGAATTTGAATTCAATGAAAATCTGAAATTAAGAGTGTAATGATAACCATGAATCCATGGTTGATTATTGGGGGAAAACCCATCTGGTTCCTTTATGGAAGGCCATTGCCCTCTGGGCAATTGGGGCTGGGCAATAAATGCTGGCCTAGTCAATGACACTCTCCTTCCACGAATGAATCAAAAACATTTAGAAAATTCAGCTAAGTCAGCCACTTTTGTATCAAAACTAGGAAATAAAGAAGTGTAAATGGCTACTATGACTTTCTTCAAAACATAATTTGCCAAATAATTCAAATAATTAATGATACAAATCAAATTCCCAATTCAACAATGTCTGAGAAATCTCAATGCCACAAATTAATATTCATTACCTCTGAACTCTCGATGGAGGTGCAAACACTCCATGTTTTGGCACACAAGTGAAATACTGTACTCCTCCAACAGAGCCATCATTCTTGCCATTGGGTTTATCCAATTCAATCCCATACCAATAACCTATAAAATTAGACAATAATAATAATAAGATTTAGATAACACAAAATGTGTTTGATTTTATGCACTCCACACAACTAGCTGGAATTTAACAGCCATGTGATAGAAACTGAACTTCATAAAATGGATGCAACAAGAGAAAACTTTACAGACCAAAATATGCTAGATGACTAGAGAAAATGAGCTTTTGGTCTAGACTAAGAAGGAAGTATATGTCAGATATAGGGATTGACTGAATTGCTAGAGGAATATAAAGGCTGTAGAGGTATACTTAGGAGGGAAATTAGATAGTTTTGGCAAATAGAGTTCAGGAGAATCCAGAGGGATTCTACAAATACAACGGTGGCTCAGTGGTTAGCGCTGCTGCCTCACAGTGCCAGGGACCCGGGTTCGATTCCTGCCTCGGGCAACTGGCTGTGTGGAGTTTGCACATTCTCCCCGTATCTGCGTGGGTTAACTCCAGGTACTCTGGTTTCCTCCCACAATCCAAAATTGTGCAGGTGATTTGGCCATGCTAAATTGTCCATCGTGTTAGGTGCATTAGTCAAAGGTAAATGTAGGGGGGTTGGTTATTCTTTGGAGGGTCTGTGTGGACTTGTTGGGTCGAAGGGCCTGTATCCATACTGCATGGAATCTAATCTAAAAAGGGTAACTAAGGAGAGAATTGCATCCCTCAAAGATCAGCAAGGCTGCTTATGTTTGGAACCACAGGAGATGGGAGAGATACTAAATGAGCATGTTGCATCAGTGTTTATTGTGGAGACGAATATGGAACGTGGAGAACTTAGGGAAATAAATAGCGACACCTTGAAAAAATGTCCATAATACAGAGGAGGAGGAGCTGGTGTCTTAAAATGCATTGGGATAAATCCCCAGGTCCTAATCAGGTGTAGCCTAGAACTTTCTGAGAAGCTAGTGAAGTGATTGCAGAGTCCTTTGCTGAGATATTTGTATCATCACTAACCACAGGTGGAGTGCCAGAAGACTTGTAGCTGGCTAACATGGTGCAACTATTTAAGCAAGGTGGTAAGGAAAACTAGACTACTATAGACTGGTGAGCCTGACATCGGGCAGTTGTTGAAGGAGATCCTGAGGGACAGGATTTACATGTATTTAGAAAGGCAAGGACTGATAAGGGATAGTCAACACGGCTTTGTATGTGGGAAATCGTATTTCACTAGCATGACTGAGTGCTTTGAAATAGTAACAAAGAGGATTAATGAAGGCAGAGTGGTGAACATGACCAAATGGACTTCAGGAAGGTGTTCAACAAGGTTCCACATGGTAGGCTGGTTAGCAAGGTTAGATCACATGGAATACAGAGAGAACTAGCCATATGGATGCAGAACTGGCTCGAAGGTAGGAGACGATGGTGGTGGACTGTTGATTTTTCAGACTGGAGGCCTGTGACCAGCGGTGTGTCACAAGGATCGCTGCTATGTCCACTGTTTTTTGTCATTTATATAAATGATTTGGATGTAAACATAGGAGGAATGGTTAGTAAGTTTTTAGATGACACCAAAACTGGTGGTGTAGTGGATAGCAAAGAAGATTACCTCAGAGTAGAATGGGACCTTGATCCGTTGGGCCAATGAGTGGCAGATGGAGTTTATTTTAGATAAATGTGAGGTGTTGTACTTTGGAAAGGCAAATAAGGGCAGGACTTAGACACTTAATAATAAGGTCCTGAGCAGTGTTGCTGAACAAAGAGACCTTGGAGTGCATAGAACATAGAACATTACACAGCAGTACAGGCCCTTCGGCCCTCGATGTTGCGCCGACCTGTCATACCAATCTGAAGCCCATCTAACCCACACTATTCCATGTACGTCCATATGCTTGTCCAATGACGACTTAAATGTACTTAAAGTTGGCGAATCTACTACCTTTGTAGGCAAAGCATTCCATACCCTTACTACTCTCTGAGTAAAGAAACTACCTCTGACATCTGTCCTATATCTATCACCCCTCAGTTTAAAGCTATGCCCCTTTGTGCTCGCCATCACCATACTTGGAAAAAGATTCTCCCTGTCCACCCTATCTAACCCTCTGATTATCTTATATAATTGGTTTCATTGGTCTATAATTACCTGGGTCATCTCTGCTGTCCTTCTTGAACAAGGGCACAACATTTGCAATCCTCCAGTTCTCAGGTACTAAACCTGTAGACAATCACGACTCAAATATCTCCTCCCTAGCTTCCCAGAGAATCATCGGATAAATCCCATCCGGCCCAAGGGATTTGTCTACTTTCACTCCTTATAGAATTGATAATACCTTCTCCTTATTAACCTCTATCCTTTCTAGTCTAATCTCCCTCCCTTTTTGAATAAGGGCATTACATTGAAAGCTTTCCAACTTTTTGGGACTTTTCCAGAATCTACAGCTTCTTGGAATACTTCAACCAATGCATTCACTATCTCTGTTGCAACGACTCATTGTTGCTGGAAAGTGGAATCACAGGGAGACTGGGCAGTGAAGAAGGCATTTGGGATGGTTGCCTTTATTGGTCAGTGCACTGAGTATAGAAGTTGAGAGGTCATGTTGCTGCTACACAGGTCATTGGTTAGGCCATTTTTGGAATACTGTGTTCAATTCTAGTCTTCCTCCAGAAAGGATTTTGTGAAATTTGAAAGGGTTCAGAAAAGATTTACAAAGATGCTGCCAGTTTTGGAGGGTTTAGCTGTAGGGAGAGGCTGAATAGTTTGGAGCTATTTTCCCTGGAGCATTAGAGGCTGAGGGGTGACCATATGGACGTTTATAAAATCATCAGGAGCATAAGGTAAATAAACAAGGTTTTTTCCCCATGGTAGAGGAGTACAAAACTAGAGGGCATAGGTTTAAGGTCAGAGGGGACCTAAGGGGCAACTGTTCATGTAAAGAGTGGTGCATGTATGGAATGAGCTGCCACACGAAATAATGAAGGCTGGTACAATAACAACATTTAAAAGGCATCTGGATTGCTATATGAATAGGAAGGGTTTAGAGGGATATGGGTCAAGTGCTGGCAAATGGGACAAGATTAATTTGGGATATCTGGTCGGCATGAATGTGTTGGACAAAGGGTCTGTTTATGTGCTGTTCAGCTCTGTGGCTCTATGTCCCTAAAATGTGCCAATTGTTCAGCTCGTAAGTCATTTCTCAGGCACCCTCGTAATTGCAGAAAACAAGCATCATGTGCTTTACATGTAAATGAGTGGGAGGATTGCTAGTCTAAAAGATTAAAACTGGTTTAGGCTCACTCTGGAAAATTAAATTGTGTTGAGTGGAGCTAGAGGCAGGACAACTCTGTTCACGTTTCTTCAGCTGCTGCCACTTACTTAGTTAAAAAAAAGTATATTTATATCTAGTATTCACGACTGCTGGACATCTCAAAGGTTTTATATGTGCTCTCTCACCAATAAAGTACTTTTGAAATAATCACTTTGCAGTGTCAGAATATTTTAAAATCACTTTTTTGATACAAAGAGGAGCAAGATTGCTTTCCAACTTACAGATCTTTAGATTGGCTTCTGCAATGATCCCCTCTTTCCCATCTAACATGAACCTGGAGCTTGCAAAACAAACATCCCGAAATGCATTGCTTTTAAAATTGCCTGGCTGTAGAGAGCACCTTAACAGATGATAGTAACTCAGCCAAATAATATTAAGGAAGTCTGAGTTCCAATTTGGGCTAGCTTTGGACCTCCAAAATGGGATGAAGGCAGTGTTCATGTTACATATCAGGTCTGAAAGGGAAATTTCAGCTTGGCTAGAAATTTCCACCTTGAAACGTTAAAAGATTGGACGGCATTTGGTGGATAATCCTAAGTGTTCAAAGAATTATGATGGCAAGCAATTTAGGATTGTCAGTCAATCTTACAGTGTGGCACATTTGTGTGATCTGGAAGTTTCATGTATTTATATACAGGGCTCTATTCTTTGTAGACAAAAACACTGCATGTATGCTTTGTGCCTGTTTCAACACAACAAAATGGGTGATAACCCTTTGCTTGTTCATTTTCAGGGCATTACCCTGACCAATCAGAGACTTCCTGCCTGTTTTAAGATTTAACAAAGCCTGACTGTTAACACCAATCAGCATTCATGGTGCAGTCTCCTTAGCAATGCCATTACCAATTAGAATCCACTTGAAAACCTATGAGCACTCTATTGTCATGCGGGATAAATGTTGGTTTTCCTCTGGGATTAGTATTTTTATGAATTATCCTGATAATGCTAGATGAAAAGCTTTGACAAAATGTGTCTTTTTTTAGCAATGTTCAAATTAGAAGTTACATCTTTCAAGGATATTCGGTTTTCCAATTTTTTTTGACATACAAGGTAGCTAATCAAATCTAGGACTACTTCTACTCAAAATTATTGTTCATATACAGGCATAAACATGGACTTCCACCCTACTGGAACTAAGAAATTTTGTCTGTAAAATTGCTGTATAATATAAAATTTGTTTATTGCTTTGAGATTGAAATCAGAAGTAAAATTAACACTCATTTAAAGGTTGAGAGTGTGGTGCTGGAAAAGCACAGCAGTTTAGGCAGCATCCAAGGAGCAAGACAATCAACATTTTGGGCATAAGACCTTCATCAGGAAGGGCTCTTCCAGCATCTGCAGTCCTCACTTTCTCCCTCCATCATCTGCAGACCTCACTTTCTCTGAACTCATTTAAAAGTGGAAAGATTTGAGGTACCTATCAATTGGCCACCAACTAGAAGTTCTCGGTGTTTTAATGTTGTGAAGGGTCTGATTCTTTACAATTCCATGACACCTTTTCAATTCTCCCTCTTGCAACATTAGGCTAATTTTTAGATTAGATTAGCTTACTTACAGTGTGGAAACTGGCCCTTCAGCCCAACAAATCCACACCGACGCTCCGAAGAGCAACCTACATTCCCCTACATTTACCCCTTCACCTAACACTACGGGCAATTTAGCATGGCCAATACACCTAACCTGCACATTTTTGGACTGTGGGAGGAAACCAGAGCACCCAGAGGGGGCCCAGGCAGACACAGGGAGAATGTGCAAACTCCGCCCTGACAGTTGCCTGAGGCCGGAATTGAACCCGGGTCTCTGGCGCTGTGAGGCAGCAGAGCTAACCACTGTGCCACCGTGCCACCCAAGATTAAAGTCTGAATTATCTAAATTTGATAACATGTATTTAGAAAATGTAATTATCACATGTCCCATGGTTCTTTCCATGGGAGATTGGTTAGCAATGTTAGATCTCACAGCCATTTGGATACAGAACTGGCTCAAAGGTAGAAGACAGAGGATGGTGGTGGAGGGTTGTTTTTCAGACTGGAGGCCTGTGACCAGTGGAGTGCCGCAAGGATCGGTACTGGGTCCTCTATTTTTTGTCATTTATATAAATGTTTTGGATGCGAGCATAAGACGTATGGTTAGTAAGTTTGCAGATAACACCAAAATTGGAGGTGTGGTGGACAGCGAAGAAGGTTACCTCAGATTACAACAGGATCTTGATCAGATGGGCCAATGGGCTGAGAAGTGACAGATGGAATTAAATTCAGATAAATGCGAGGTGCTGCATTTTGGGAAAGCAAATCTTAGCAGGACTTACACACTTCATAGTAAGGTCCTAGGGAGTGTTGCTGAACAAAGAGACCTTGGAGTGTAGGTTCATAGCTCCTTGAAAGTTGAGTTGCAAGTAGATAAGATAGTGAAGAAGGCGTTTGGTATGCTTTCTTTATTGGTCAGAGTATTGAGTACAGGGGTTGGGATGTCATGTTGTGGCTGTACAGGTCATTGGTTAGGCCACTGTTGGAATATTGCATGCAACTCTGGTCTCCTTCCTATTGGAAGGATGTTGTGAAATTTGAAAGGGTTCAGAAAAGATTTACAAGGATGCTGCCAGGATTGGAGGATTTGAGCTATAGGGAGAGGCTGAACAGGCTGGGGCTGTTTTCCCTGGGGCGTCGGAGGCTGAGGGGCGACCTTATAAAGGTTTACAATATTATGAGGGGCATGGATAGGATAAATAGACAAAGTCTTTTCCCTGGGTTTGGGGAGTCCAGAACTAGAGGGCATAGGTTTAGGATGAGAGGGGAAAGATATAAAAGAGACGTAAGGGGCAACTTTTTCACGCAGAGGATGGTACGTGTATGGAATGAGCTGCCAGAGGAAGTAGTGGAGGCTGGTACAATTGCAACATTTACAAGGTATTTGGATGGGTTTGGAGGGATATGAGCCAGGAGGTGGCAGGTGGAACTAGATTGGGTTGGGATATCTGGTTGGCATGGACGAGTTGGACCGAAGGATCCGTTTCCATACTGTACATCTCTATGACTATCACTTTATGAGTAGTATCAAAAAACAAAATTTGAAACTGAACTCCATGAAGAGATATTAAGGACAATGACAAAAAGCCTAAACATTAAAGGTCAGCTATTGTAAAGGAAGGGAGATAGAGAGACAGAGAAACCTAGGGAAGACATTCCAGATCTGTCAACATTGGAGACAGTAAAAACATTGGTCAAGAGGGCAAGTTCCTACTCACTGCTGGATTAAAATCGGCAGCAGTATGATCAGGCCCTTAATTCAGCATTAATTTGTGGGGAGATAGTTGTGTAATGGTAATGTCATGGGACTAGTAATCCAAAGGCCTAGGCTAAAACCCTGGAAACAAGGGATTAAATCTCACCATGGGGAGCTTGTGGAATTTAAATTCAACAAATCAAAACTCTAATTGAAAACTAGTCTCAGTAACAGTAAATGAACCTGGTTCATTAATGACCTTTAGGGGAGGAAATCTGCCATCCCTGTGTGGTCTGTTTTACACATTACTCAGATTCACAATAATGTTGACTCTTAACTGGCTTCAGAAATGGTCGATGAGGAAATTGGAGATGGACAGCAAATGTTGATCTTGCCAATGATGTCCATATCCAACAAAAGAATCATTTTTAAAAACATTAATTGCCCTTTTAAGGGTCTCAATTATTGCAAAGATAGAAAAGCCATCAATTAAGGAAGACCACAGCCACTGCCTTCTATCTCCTTCAGAAATTTCACAAACTCCATTCCTCAGTAACTGAGTGTAACTACACCAGATTATCTGCTGCGTCAGTTGTTATATGTCACCCCAAAATAAAACTCCAACTACATGTCCATGCCATCAGAAGATTGCCTATTTCACCTGTGAAACATTTCCTAATTTTACTCTTCTCCAACTAAGCTGCTGCTGCTGCAATATAAACCTGTAAACTAAATGCAGTTATTGTTCTTGGCACAGATTTGAAAATAGTGAGATAGGAGGAAGATCAGCAAGAGGGAAAAGAACCATTATAGAATAGCAGGTTGGTAATGATCAAAAGATAAGGCCTAAGGAAAGTGAGCAAGAAGGAGGATGGGCAACATTTTGTAATGGACCAGGCCAGAACCCCTCAAAGCATTTCAAGAAAGTAGCCCAGACCATAACTTTGCCAATTGTTTTCGGCAGGTGTAAGGTGGATATTCCAGGAGAGATGCAACTGGTCAAACCACTTAATTTTAAACAAAATAGAATTTATTTACAAGATTACTGAATGAAATACAAGCAAAAGAGAACAGAATACCGAATAACCTAACCTACCCAAAATCCCAACAGATTATGCCAACTTAATGATGCTGTTCCAAATACTTGTAACAATCGCCTTAAACACCCCTTGGCATGAAAGATAAAATCAAACACAGGGTCTTATAGGAGAAAGGGAGAGATGGCAGCATAGAATACTCTCTTCCATGTACTGTTTCTTGGATTAGCAGCCTCACTGACTACCTGCTTTCAGTGAACAGCCAGACTGCTAAAACCAAACCAAATTAAACCAGAGAAAAGCTGAGCTGGAAGAACCAGGCACTCCCTTTTCATTGTATAAATGTTTCTTTTAAAGTCTTGAAAGCCTTTTTCCTGAGGCAGTATCTGTTAGCTATAATCAAATTGGCCCTAAAACCCAACCAAGCTAGACTTTTCAAAATTATTGCTTTTATGACCAAGGACAGCATAACCTTGTTAAAGGAGCAGCATTATCACAATAAGATCTAACAATATTTTAATGCAAACAGATGCATATTCTCATTTATTATAGCAAGTCAAGATTTATTGGTTTGTTCAGTCCCTTTAACCTACCTGGTGCAAAGCTTGTTTTCCCGTAGAATCGTACTGTACCACTCCTCTGTCCAACCACAACCACACGATCTCCAATCTGTATATGAGTCTTACAAATCTCTACACTTCCCAGACTGCCAACTGATGGAGCTCGACTCCTCAAACCTATTTTAAACAGTAGAAGTTTGAGAAGTTAAATTAAACTATGATACCATGTATTATTTCCCTATTCTTCCCTCTCAGCAATATTTTCTTTCTCTAAAACAAAACCAGAAACAGCTGGAGCAAGTCTGGCAGCATCTGTGCAGAGAAATCAGTTAATGTTTTGAGTCCAATCATTGGAAGGGTCACTGGACCCAAAATATTAACGTTGCTTTCTTGCCACAGATGCTGCCAGACCTGCTGGGTTTTTCCAGCAATTTCTATTTTTGTTTCCGTTTTTAGCATCTTCAGTTCTTTGTTTTATTCTCTTTCTCTGTGTTCTGTGAAGCATTAAAGACTTGCAGGCCATATGGCCTACTCCTGCTCCTATTTCTTATGTTCTTATGTGGCTCTAAAAAATACCAACAATTCAAATGGAGAATGTTCCTCTCAAAATGGAAGAAATTAGGCACAGGGCCGGATTTATAAGAAATTAGGTATGGATAGCAGATGCTGATCTTGCCAGCAATGTCCATAACTAACAAAATTTGCCATCATCGGCCATTCCAAGTCCTGCAATCAACTAATACTTAGAACATAGACCATAGAACATAGGACAGTACAGCACAATACAGGCCCTTTGGCCCTCGATTTTGTGCTGGCTTTTATCCTACTCTAAGATCAGACTAACCCAAATACCCTTAATTTTACTATCTTCCATGTGCCAATCCAAGAGTTGCTTAAATGTCCCTTATGTATCTGATTCTACTGCTACTGCCGGCAGTGCATTCCACACACCCACCACTCTCTGTAAAGAGCCATTAATCATTTTAAGGGGGGACTTCCACACCCATCTGGGAGGAAATCCTACTGCTGACACAGAATCAAATGGTTTCAACAACACACTGGGATCAGTGATAAGTGCTGGAACTACAACTCACTCCAGTGTCAAGGAACCAGAAATGAAAGACAAAAGCTAGGCAAGAAGACCCTGGCAAAAATTAAAGTTGGCAGCTACAAAAGACAGGAGGAAGGGAGGACATGACCTAACAGGGAAGGGGTGGCGTCTCCAATGGACTCAGAGACTTCATGAAGAAGGCACTCCCCATCTAACTCCCTTAGTATACCACCAACTTGTAAGCTGAGACTTGCTGTGTATTAGATATTTGATGTGGGCCTCTCAATTGTTCAATAATTAGACAGCATGAAGCCTTGTCAGCTGACAAAGGTGACAAAATGGGGAGGATGTACCAAGTGAAAATTGGTGATATAGAATATTTGGTCAGGGGTTGGAGGGAGGGGGTTTGGTGTAGGTGCACCATGGACAAGCAGACAATATACATCAATAGACGGTTAAGCAGGATCGAATTTGGCACGCAGTTTTTTTGCTGAGTTTATGTTTTAAAAACATAGAGATTGGAAACCTGACTAGGAACCAACACTTCAATATTGTATAATGTAGAGTCATAGACTCATACAACATGGAAACAAACCCTTTGGTCCAACCAGTCTATACCAACCATAATCCCAAATTAAACTAGCCCCACCTGCTATGATTGGCCCATGTCCCATCAATCATTTCTTATTTATGTACTTTTCTAAATGTCTTTTAAACATTAACAGAATTCACCACTTCCTCTGGAAGTTCATTCCACACATGAACCACTCCCTCAGTAAAAAAGTTGCCCCCATGTCTATTTTTAAACTCTTTCTCCTCTCACCTTAAAAATATGCCCACAAATCTTGAAATCCTTCACCCTAGGGGAAAGACACCTGACATTCATCTTATTTACACCCTCATGATTTTATAAACATTCACAAGGTCATCCCTCAACCTCCTACGCTACAGTTAAAAATATCCCAGCCTACCCAGTCTCTCCATAAAACTCAAATCCTCTATTTCTGGAAACATCCTGGTAACATCTTCCATTTTGATAGGAATGGCCTTCCTTTTAACTGGTGGTATATTTATAAATCATATAAAGATACCATGCTATGACTGAGAATTCTAATGGCAAATGAATGACCTTAAAGTGGTGGGGAGATGGCAAAGTCATTGTGCGATCAGACAATGATTATGATACAGAAAACAGGGAGTAGAAAACTTTACTTGAGTTCAAATAGAATGCCAGTGATGCAAAAAGTCTGATTCATCCTGAGTCAATGGCTACAAAAAGCAATGGATTCACTGAGTCTGAAGGGACAATATTTAAATAGGCAAAACTACAATTAACCCAACATTTGATATTGCTTAGTGGCTTGGGTTTTATCCCTGACATGCAGTAAAGGACCCAGCAAGGAGTCAAAATCTGAAAATAGACCACAGCACCAAGCCACTAAGTTCCTGGCTCCTGTAATCTTAATAATTCAAATGCTGGGGTCCTCAAAGTTTCAAAAGTCGTAGTGTGATGAAATAATATGTAAAATCCATGACGGGATGTATTGCACTATACTGTCTGACAGCAGCAACAAAATGGGTGGAGCTGACTGACCAGAAGAGGCCCAAGTAAAATTTATTATTTTGCTTGGTTCCTTCTATGCCAGGAGTATTCACTCTAGACTCTTCAAGAAGTCTTCAGTCCTTCAGAGAACTTCCATTGCAGCAAGCAGCAGGGAATTACCTGGACTGGCGATCTCATAGTCTCTCATCAAGAAAGAATTCCAGCACTGCCCTGATCTTCAATCAGTGGGACAACCAGTCCACTCCCTCTGACCACAATGCTACAGAGTTGTATACTGACTATTTTGTCTGCTTATGGAAATTCATGCATAGCCATGAACAATGCTACTGGGCAAAAGATAAATCTGTAATGGTTATGACTTTCAAGCTCAAGTACAAACCCACCAGTAGTGACCATCTCAGTCCAAAGGATAATTATTCAAATGAAAGCTTCAATGAGTATTTCTAAAATATTGTTGGTTGTTGCAACTTTATGATATCCTTGGTCTTGTATTGCCAATCTGTGAAGTCCATTAAGCGTGGGTAAAAAATATTAACTTGTGTTAATGATCACAGTAAACAATAACAACACTTCATTCCAACATGACGATACAAGAAAACCAGATCATGAATATGTGTGACAATTTATCTCTAACTGTGATGATTTATACTGTCTCATCCGTAATATCATGTCACATCCCCTTCTACAACATCCTCCCAGACTCTATACATGATAACTACATGTCCAAGAAAATTTCTCACATAAGTTCTTATTTATTGGAATAAGCACTGCAGTGGTTTTACTAGCGTACCTGGCCCATGTCCTCAGCTCCTTCAGAGGGAAATGAGAATCTGAGTCGTCAATTAATTCTCTTGAATGATGCTGGGCAGAAAGAGAATTGTCAGATGACTCAAGTTCAGCATTCAAGCATCATTTAGATTCACTGATGAACTCAATATCTCTGGTCTGTTCAACACTTTTTTGTGACTGCCTTCATGATGTGAATGATTGCTTTCTTGAGGATACTAATGCATGTCTGTTTCATCATTCTATATGATTTTGGTTTGATCGATAATATGGTATTGGATGTGGACTTGGCAATTAAATTAGATTAGATTAGATTAGATTAGATTACTTACAGTGTGGAAACAGGCCCTTCGGCCCAACAAGTCCACACCGACCCGCCGAAGCGCAACCCACCCATACCCCTGCATTTACCCCTTACCTAACACTACAGGCAATTTAGCATGGCCAATTCACCTGACCTGCACATCTTTGGACTGTGGGAGGAAACCGGAGCACCCGGAGGAAACCCACGCAGACACGGGGAGAATGTGCAAACTCCACACAGTCAGTCGCCTGAGGCGGGAATGTTTGAACGGACATCCACACTGAAAGGATGGCTGGTAGGTTACGTGCTCTGTGATGATTTCTGTAGTTCTACATGTAACTAGAATGGTACTCATCTTCTTTTCCACCCCCCACCCCCCCAACCACCCCCACCCCCACAGTCTAAATCCTCTACTTCAAGATTCACTATGAGTGTATATGGGAGAGAAGGAAGTTGAGTTCGCAGTGAGCAAAACCATTTTGAAGTAGAGTTGGAAAATAATTCAAGAGTGACAAATGAATGTCATTGTTCTTTATTAGCATGACCTTTACTGTTTGGATTCTCCTTTTTTCTTCAGCATTGATTTGCAGGTATTGCGGTGAGCTACTGATATGGTCAAAGCCTTAGGATACCGTGTACTCCTTAAAGTACTCATTTGCAAATCGTGATTGATTGTCCAAACTGACAAGATCAAAGATCCTGTGGGCTTCAAAGATGTCCTTTAGAGACCTAATCACTGCCTCCAATGAATAACTCTTCAATCTCGTGACCTCCAACCACCTTATATAACAGTCAACCACTATTAAGAATGTTTTACCTCAAAGAGATCCATCCCTAGGCTTTTCCACAATCTTGAAGGAAAATATGATGATATGAGTGGTTCGTTTGGCGCCTAGGCAATGAATTGCACAAGTGATATATCTTGATATCATCCCTTCTAAAGCTTTTGAAAGACTTCGCCATCAAACGGAATCACTTGCTCTGGCTCAACATTTTGTGATGTCAAAATTACTTTGATATAAGAATTGCAGTATATTGAGTTTCGGTACCCTTAGTATGACTAAATCTCTTCACATAAGTTAGAAAATTATCCATTACACTGAGGTATCCTCTCTATTGATCAAGAATGGGATTTTTTGCATAACAACCTTGAGCATGTTCTATGTAAGATTTTTGTGTATTTCTGCTTTCAGTAAGTTGTTCAGTTGTTGCTGACAGATTTACAGTTGTTCATGACATAAATGTTTCTGTCTCTCAAACATAAGTTGTATCTGGATGTTCAGACCTTGCCACTGGAATGCAAGACACATTTCCTTGAACATACTCATAACCTTTATAGCAAATGCCATTAACTGTACCCTTGATGGCAATCTTCCTAATTTCTTAGCATCCAAGAGAGTAACTGAAAATTCTATCTCAATTGCGAAGAACCTAGTTCATAATTGGCAGGTTTCTTACAAGCCCATGCAGCAGCCATGACTCTTTTCCCATGATTGCATACCTTTGTCCAGCCAATGAAATACTTCCATTTTAACAGGACCCTATTGGAGCATACTTCACACTGTACCTAACTCTTGCTGACTGACTGCAAACATCACCAACCACAACCTGGGAATTGACCCAAGTGTAACGGTTTCAATCTCCCATGCAAAATTTGGGCAACCTTCAATCACATAAAATTGGGTCAGGGAAAATGTGACAACTTGTTTGACAAATAGAACAATAGTAATAGTTCAAATTATGAGTGCAGCCACCCAAGGCAGACAATCACATACATACTGAACTTTTGCCTTGAGGGATCCATTCCTGGTGGCATCATCACAGTGCAACAGCTGAAGCTGTTAAATAGATTGTTAACCTCAATATTGAAATGTATCTGCTTGCCCATCCATCTGAATAATCAACTATTTTCCTTGTGCAATTAACATTTGCTTTTTGCGACATTTCATAAATAAGATACATTTTAAACACTGGGCAAGAGGTTTCATTTATAAAACTGTACACCAGAATGCCAGCTACAACATTCTACTATCATATGAACTTTCACAACACCACATTTGAAGGTTAAGTGGATAGTAGTAATTGCCTAACTGCATAAATGGTTAGATGCAGAATTAGTTTTGTGACAGAAGGTATCGGGGTCAATTATCACTCCCCCTGCCTTATGCAAGCTTAATTAAAATTGAGTGAGGGATCCAGTTTCAGAAATCAGCGCCAGAACAAACTCAGCAAGATAAGTCTGCCCTCTTTACTCCCATCTCTCAAAAAGAGGATACCCCACCAGGATTAGTTTGGTTTGCTGGACACCATTACATTGGATCATAGGTGGACTGCTGTTTTGGCCCAGAAGTGAATGAGACATTTGCAAATTAGTTTATCCAGCAAAATTGACTGAACCTCACTGCTATTGTTTCCAGACAGACCAGTTGTTTGCTGGTAACATCCCTGCCTAAGAATTAATACAAAGTCCATAACTTCTGCCTTATTTAACCTTTAAACTATCCAGTGATGTCTTTTGTTAGTTTGCAGTTTCATTCCCACAGTTGTTCTGCCGCCCTCATTTGAATGATTCAAAAGTAAAAGTTAGTGCAAAATGTGAGTGCCACAGTAGTCCATATCAATCAACCTTACACACACTGCACATCCATTTCAGAATCTCCATTAAAGTTGTCTTCATATTTTTTTGCTTCTCATTCAGTAGGTTTCAATAAATTTGGTTGACTTTAAAATGTCTTTCTGTTAATGTCAACATGAAATATCTAGCATTTTCTTTAGAAAATGTGAGCAAATACCCGTGGTGATCTTGGTAATTGCAGGTATTGATTTAGTTGCCATCTTCTTAGAGTTAGCCAAATTCCTTTGTCGGGTGGGCGGCTGCCTTTGTCTGCTTTCTATTGAAGAGGTAGAGGAAGATGAGGAGCAGAGTGACCCAGGCAGAGAAACTGGAAAGACAACAGAAGTTGAATAGAGAGAAAGGATGGAAGTAAGAAAAATACACAACTTAAAGGAAGTAAAGCATAATGGGACAAATCATTCATTGTTATTCGCATCATAAATTCACATATTTAAGTTTTCTTAATTGAAGGGCCTTTTGTACAGAGACAGATCATGTGAATACAATTTTACTTTTGACCTTTTACTCTCGTATTTGCCATTTTGGACATTTATTTTTCATTTTCAATCTATTGACATTTTTGCTTCCCTGGTTTTGATTTCATTCTTTAATGAACTTATATTTAGAACTATTTTATGACATAGAAATTACTGAATGAAAAAGACCAAGGTCGATCTAGTTCACCATATATCATCCTAGTAGTCACACTGAAGCACATCAATTGAGTTGTTGACTAATCATAACAGTTTATCTCCATCAATTAATACAACAGTCAAAATATGATGTAAGGAAAACCACTATGGTGGATGTTTTACAAACCACCTGGCAATTCCAAATACAGTATATAATGCTTACCATGCCAGCCGCAAAACCTGCCACTCTAGAACTGCTGAGGCTGCAAATGGCACATGACTCTCAAAGTCAGAGTCATAGAAGTCTACACAAATGAAAAAGCCCCTTTGGCATCTCTGTTCTGTGCCAGTCAAAAACAATCACCTAATTAATCTAATCTATTTTCCAGCACTTGACCCGTAGCTTTGATGCCTTGGTATCACATGCATAACTAAATATTTTTTACATGTTGTGAGAGTCTCTGCCTAACACTCTTATAGGTATTGAGTTCCAGATTCTCACCACCTTATTTTTGAACAACATTTTCCTCATATCCCCTATGAATCTCCTGTCCCTTACCTTACATGTAGTCACTTTCAGCCACATTAGGGAGGTGTTATTGTGCTAATCCATCAATGCTGAGCTTACACAAAGGACCCTATTTTGAACTAATTCAAGGGCATGTTATTCAGTTTGTGAATGAGACAAAGTTTTTGAAGTATTATGACATGTTTTCAGAGGGACTGTCATGAGTTTCTGGATTTGGTAGGGGGTATTGCTAGTTTCCCACAGGGCTTGGAGAGAATTTTGTGACCTGTCCATGCAAAGAATGCGGTAGGATAAGGGTTGTAACTGCTTCTGATTCTATATCACAATAGACAAATGGAACTGAGGGTGTAAAGAGGAAAGAATCTATACAGTGACAGAAGGGCAAGGACCTTCACAGAAAGCCCTATCAACATTGGATTTTCAGAGAACAATTTCACATCCTTCTCTCACCTAAGAACCATGTCAATGATATCTGACAGTCATCAAGGAAGTAGTCAGAGAACTGTTCCATTTCCTTCAACAAGCCCTACAGCCTAATATCAGAAAAGGGACAGCATTACTCATGGTCACCACCACTCTGAACCTTTACATAAAGAGTTCCTTTCTGCAGAAGCATAAGACATCATAAATATTACAAATTGCACTATCTGTCACTGAATCCAAGAGCCAACAAAAGACCTGCATGTGAGGAGAGTTGATTTATTGTTTGTCTCTAACCAGAGAGAAGTAGGATGAACAGCCTGTCCAAACGTTGCAGGTACTGCATCAACTGCATGAATAGTTGTATGGATTCCACTTGTCAAAGAGGAGATTGCAGGAAGCACAAGCTGTTCCATTTCAACTAATGTTTACTTGATGCGTGATCATTCCCAAACTATCACTATGCTGAATTTCTGCAATCCTGGTAGCAGCTTTGATGCCTTCATTCTGAGGTAGTACACCATTATTTCCATGAAGAACCAGAATCCCATCCTCATGTGCCAAAGATTTGTGGAGATACTTTTCTTATTTGGATAAATATATGTTGAAATTAAATAAGTGATACCCTGTCCAGCATAAAATGTGCAGGTGAGCATGTAGAATGACCCAGCAGATTTAATGACAATGTTCCCTTCCTGCAACAAACAAGTTTAATCTGCTCTTTTAAACAGCTGGTGTTGCTTCTTTAAATTTTGAGCAACTATCACTGATTAAAGCATATGGGCCCAGATGATAATTTAATCTGCTAATTCGTGGCAGGAGGAGTTCACAGACAAATGAAAAAACATGTTTGTTTTCCTGTGAGTTCAGAAGGAGCAGCAGTGCATCCTTCAGTCTCTGGCAGCTGCTTCCTGCTGCCCAATATTCCATTCTACCCGCTGTCGACCTCTTGGTTCCCATCAGTTTTGATGGCTTTGGACTTAAATCCATCCACTCTATTTAAATTTACAGACTCATAGATCTCAGTATTATCAATAGATAGGACTGAACATGTTCCAGTCTGAATTGTTACAAAGCTGTAAGATTGTACCCCAGATGGCCAAGACAGTTCAAAATAACATGCAGCTCAGCCAGGTTGTCAATTAGCTGCTGCTGCTATTTTTGAAAAATTCCTTTCTCTTTTTAAATTATGTGTCCTGTTGAATGGCTTGGTGCCTTAGCAGACTGACAAAATTGTCCAACAACCTAATCTCCCCCGTGCTGTTCTGTGGAACTCCTGTACCATAGAAAGTAAATTGAAAGTAAAATTGTTGAAGAGGAAAAGAGAAAGATAGTGAATGGAGTGGAGAGAGACAGAGACAGACAAAGGAAAGAAGGAGAGAGATTAAAGTGAGTTGAGAGAGACAGTAAAATGAATTTAAAGAGAAAAAAAACAAAATGCACATAAGGAGGGGCAAAAGAGATGAAGTAAGGAATTAAAAATTCAATTTAGAAAAGAGACACTTAAGTTGAGGACAGAGAGATAGAGAGTTGAAATAGAGAGAGAGATAAAGTGATTGAGAGATAAAATGACAAGCCAGTTCAACCCCAGCAGTATGCAGAATATCTGAAATGAAAATTTAAGATGGTTACACGCAAATAAAACTTTTCTTTTAGCATATTTTGTCCTAATAACACTACTTAAACCCAGTAATGACACTGATAGGGCATTGAGACAAAAAAGTAACCTAAGAAGCGCGAGCAGTTAAAAATGTTAAGCAAGAACTGTAAAAGCTACACTATCGTTATCATTATCTTGGTGAACAGGCAAGAATTTTAGAGTTAGCACCACACATGCTAAGATTAATTTTAAACTTTTTAAACAGTTAGCAGGTTATTCTTACAGTAGGAATCAACTTTAATTCCAATTGCACATAATACCGTATACCTTCTGTTCCAGCATGAGGTTTGGTAATGTCCTGAGCTGGTATGGGGTCTTTCTGAACATACTTTTTGGAAGAAAGTAGACCTTTTGATGGAAAAAAATTATTTGATAGTCAAATAGGAAGACAAAAATGTGCATGTTTAAATGGATTAACATGGCAAATGCTTACATCCAAGTTTCATAATATATATATATCTTGGGCCTTTAAATGCTTCAACACACTGCTATGGAGACACAATAACACAAACATTCTAAGGTTGTACTCCATTTCCATTACAAGAGCATGGACTAAAGAATTGGGCACAAATAGATTTGTTATTACCCTAATCTTCCAGCAATGAAGACTAAAAGGTCAAAAGTACTGCAAACTGAATACATGCCTCCAGAGGCAAGTCTGCAGCCATTGGTAACATCAACTATAAAGGAAATTAGCCTTGAAAAATTTACTCTTATAATAAAACAAAAAAAATCATGAAACCCCAAAATATAGTTGAAAAATAAAGTGGAAACAGTAGTTTAATCAATATTGTAAATACGAAGAAAGTTTAACATTTGAATGTGACCTTTCTGATCAACCACTGGCTGACATGTTATGCACCTCTGGAATTTTATGGAGAAAATATTTAAGAGGATCTGATTTTGGATGCACATATGACAATGAACATTTACTCTGGATCTTTATTCTTTTAAGATGGGCAGCGCATTAGCTTTGTGCTTGCCTGCTCATAAACATGATTATAGAGTACAGCCAAGCACAAAACGAGCTGCTGACTGATTTGCACATTGTACAGCTAGCCCATCCCTCTTAAAGGAACCCTGCTCATTTTAAAGGAGAACTGCACTAAGGATACAACAGCAGCTGCAAAAGGTGCAGAAAAGTCTTGATTGGAAAGAATAGCAAATGAGTGTGAGAGAGAACTATCAAGATTTTGGATGTCTTAGTGATGGAGGTTGATAGGAGGAGAAACATCATGTTTTCACAAGAATCCAGGAAACCCTTAAGACACACCATTAAAAAGAAGAGAACCCAGGTGGTGAAACAGATAATTCCTGGAATCTTATCCTGATGATATAGCTGCAATGTGGGAAAAGATTTGATGGCTCCAGAAGGATAGTCAAGGTCAATGAATGCACCTTCTACCCACTGCACCGCCAACTTCTCAGACTGCTCAATGCATCACAACCTCATAAACAACCCAGCAAAGTTCCTGAGGAATTTAGATTCAGGCTTAACTTTCAGAGACTCCACACCACTGATCATGCTACCAGACACACTCACTTCATATTCAGAGACTCCACAGATTTCTAGTTGTTTAGTTATGGTAGACATATGACCCAAACACACTTCAACACAGGCAATCTTTCCCCTCTTACATTTTTTTGGCTAAGTGTCAGTTTCGTTGAATTTCACAGAGAGTTTTTCTCCATGAGGCATAGCTAGATCTCTCATTGTATCTTAACAAACTCACTTCATTAACTACCTTTAGGTTTAAATGGATATACAAACAAGTCAAAACTGATATGAGTAAAATATTTTTCACTCAGTGAGTGTTGAGGTACAAATGCACTGTCTGGAAATGAGGTGGAGGAAAATTCAATTGAAGCAGTCAAGAGAATTTGGATAGAAGTGTTGCCCAGGCAAAAGTTGAGAGATTGACACTAGGTGGTAGAGCCAGTCATAACAATCTGGGATTCTTTGATTCTGCGACCAATCCCATCCCTACAACATCAGACTTGCCGGATTCTAGCTCTCTCTTACCACTCACTGCTTCTGGAACAATTCACTACTCACTGAATATCCGCTGAAAGACTGGTATCACTCACCATCTTTATTATACCACTTCGACAACAGATGAGCACTGTCATTCTGAAGCTGTCCAGCTTATGGAAGGACATCATTCCAAAGATGTCTAAGAAAGGGAAAATAGCATCAGAATTCTTTGACAGGGAGCTGAAGGTCCTGGTGGATGGGGTGGTCCACCTGGCCGGCAGAAGAGGCCATACCAGTAGACCCTGACAGCCTGTTTTGAAGTTGTCAAATGGGCTAATGCTATCTCCACAGTCCAGCAGAACTGCCAGCAGTGCCACAAGAAAGTCAATGACCTTCTCCACTCTGCTAGGCTTACTGACACATTCCTTTCTGCTGCCTCACACTTGCTCTATCTGTTAGTTCACCCATCTCACTAAAGTTCATGTCCTTCCACTCTCACTATTTGCTGCAACATCTTCTTGCACTCACTCTTTGTCGAGTTTCCACCCTCAACTTTCTACACTACAAATGCTGCATGGCATCTGTGCTGCCTACTTACCTGCCCAGGACAACTCACTACTGTCTGAATATCTGCAGCAGTACTACAGCTAAGCCATCCACTTTCATCTCACTCAATCCCTCCCATTCTCTCATTCCAGGAGAAAATTGCCCATAATAAGGCGGAAAGAGCCAGGAAAGGTGGAGGGGTACCTAACATCATGCACCCCACCCATTACAAGGAAAGAATCCTATCCCTCACAGGAGAAGACTCAGTTTGCTCCTGTGGGATGCCGAGACATTCATGTCCTGCAAACCAAGTAGGTACCTTTCTTCATTCCATTGCAACTCATACTAAACCCACTGTCAATGTCATTCATTGACTACCACCTGATGAAGGTCCAATTAAACCTGTTGGATTATAACCTGATTTTGTGTGATTTTTAACATTGTACACCACTTCACATCATTGGTACAACACCTCTTCTTGTGTCTTCTGATAACCAAATGGCCATGTAGAGACAGGGACTGCGCTGTGAGAAGGCATCTCCTTGATTTCTGAGGAAGAGAGTTCAGAGGCTTCAAGGGAAGCATTGGCAAGACCCCCTCCTGTATCTCTGCCAGCTTAGAAACTGACATCTCAGTGAGATTGTCAGGTTTAGAAACTTTGTGAGGACAAGCGAGTGGGAACCTCATTCCAACAGCTCTGCAAGGAAAAAAAATTCCAAACCCCAGACACCTGCTCAGTCCCAGGCAGGAGAGAACCTGTGTGATGGGCAATACTTTGTTTAAATGTACAGACTAACAAGAGCAGCAGAGAGGTTTGTGGGAAGCAATAGCCCTCATAGCCCAGAGATGGCAGGAGTTCCTCACAGCCAGCTATGCTACAAGGAACCAACTGCCTCACACTTGCAATTGTCTGACTGCCACCAATGACAGGTTTGCAGCTCCTATGGAAAGGCAGATACAGCACTCTCAGGGTCTGCTAGATACCTGCATACAACAGCACTCCATTGCTTTAGCTATTGGTTCTCAAGATCTAAGGCGTGGCAACAGGAGATTGAGGAATCTAGCACACACTCCAAGTACTCCTTCCTTGCACAGAAATAGGGTGGTGCCAGGAGCCCAGCTGAAGGAGACTCTACACAGGCACCTCAGAAGTCTTCTCTCCAGGCCCTCCATCCTGCCCACTCCCCTCCAATCTGAGGACAGCCCACTTGCCTCTGTCAAGATGACCCTGAGAAGACCAGACATAAATGGCCTTGGGTCACCCAACCAAACCTCCAAGGCTAACGGGCTCCGTTAGCAGCCAGACTCCATTTAACTCTGAGACATAGTGGGAGGGAAAGAAAAAATAATCCTTTTGAGAGTACTTTGGTGGCATTGGTGACATCACATTCTTTATGTTAGCATACATATTAGTGGTTTTGAAATATATCTGTTTATTTGATTGTCCATGCAGTCCTTAATGGAACTGTGCCAGCACGATGCTTACCTTCATGTACAAATAGAGTGTACCATAGCACAATGTCTATGTTAACAGCACATGGAACAAGATGTGCATGGGCTATATAGGGCAATGGATTCTGTTGGCACCATTGCTTCTCTTGGCCAGGCATCCCTATCCTTCCATTGGTCTCTATATGTAAAAGTGTCATTGTTGAATGAAGTGGTCAGCAATGTCTGGGGCAGTGCAGTGAACAGCACACAAGGAGTGCCATACTAGGATTGCCATGGATTAGGAACCCTGCAGTCAAGTGCATTGGTCTGTATGTAATGTTCTTGATCTCTAAGATATCTTACATTGGTGATTCCTGCACCTCCTTCCCTCACAGGTCGAGACATTTATTCCACGCACACTGGGTGTGGTCACAGCCACCTTCTTTCACAGTGAGTAATTTCAAATTACATCATGATAGAAGGCAACAGAAAGGGCTCTTGAGGTTATTGTTTCTAGTTTCTGCTTTATTCACTTATCCTCTTTAAATAACCTTGAAATATCTTTGCATCCTCCTCACAACTCTCACTCTCATCCAGTTTTGTGATATCTAACAACTTGGAAATGCGGATTCATGGCATCGGAGTCAAGTATGGGCCAGTGCAGTACCTGGCGGCATCAGTGGTATCTGTATTGGCGAGGTCCAGGAGGGCTCATAGTGGCATAGGCATCAGTGGAATCGAGATGGCGATGAAGAATGATGACTTCCATTCCAGCGGCAGCACAGCAAAGAGGTCTCATGCCTGGCCCATGGCAGAGCACATCCCTTGATGTGGGTTTCTCTCTACAACTGTTCATCATGTACATTAGTTCACAATTCTCAAGCAGAACTACTAAGCTTGCAAAAACGCCTCTCAGGAGCAACAGCTAAAAAACAGTTGTTCCCAGGTTGTGTATCCTCATGAATACATTTAATTTGGAATGTAGTAAATGTTTTATGTGTATTCAACCATTAAGTAACAGTGAGACTAATTATGATAAATCAAAATAAAAGTGGATTTTATCTCCCCTGTGTGATAGTGTATCTTCCCATACCCAACATCCTGTTTCTCTCTGGTCCTCCCTCAGCCACATGTTCATTTACCTTGCATCACTTATCCCCTATTGAATCTAGCTATCTCTGCTCTCAATACATACTCTCAAGCCTCACAATGCTGCTGAAATATGTCTTCTTGTGTTCTTTTGAGATGGCTCTTTTGTGCAAAAATGTTTTCTTTTCCCTTGTTCCTTCTTTCTTCAATTCTTATCTTTCATTTTTTTTTCACTTCCTGGCTATTTTTGCATTTCTTGTACAGAGTATAATAAAGATGAAATTGTAGATACATTGTCATTTTATTAATATATTACAAAAATACTTTTTACTCAAATTCCAAAGTGAATGAATTGGGTTGTTTGTATTAAATTATTAAAGTATTAAACATGTTGATACTATTTTTAATAGTGTTCTTGACTTGATGTAATCTTTTCTTTAACTAACTATCTGCAGCTGCTGCAAAAGGCCAAGTGGGAAATGAGTCATTTTGTTTGAAAGTTCATTATCAAAATATCAGTCTCAGTCAAAATGTCAGCAATAATTATACATCTTACACAGTAAGCCCGAAAGGTAGGATTTGTGACACTGTCAGTCACCTGTCAGATTTAATGAACAGAATGTTAATAAGGTGCTAGTAAATAATCCTTTGCGTCGAAAGGATTGACTTTCCAAAGAACTTTCACAAACATTTTCTATAACAGTGGCAGCGAATCCACAGAAACACTAAAAGACATTATCCAGATCCACCCCCAAAGTTACAGTGAATGATCTCTTTTGGCAGTATAGGCTCACTGAGATGGAGGGTCTCTTCTCTACTATATGACTCTATGATTACACAGATGTTCAATATTAAAAATCTCTTAGGTTGCCCCAGCACTGAAATAGAGATGATTGGAGAACCATGGAAAACAAGCAAGCAAGAAAAATGTCAGACTATTTATTATACTTATTATATTAAGCACAGAGAAAATTAGTGGGATAACTTCCACTTTCCTTCATTTCTTGGAGTACTGCAACAAAATTTATTTTTGCAAAACCTCAACAATTCTGAGTGCCATGATGTTAAAGAACAGACATAGACAGGCTTTCTTTAAAGTTTAATCAAAAGATCAAATACACTTTTATTTTCACAAAAGCTGAAATATAATGTCCACTCTCCAAACAAGCAAACACACAATCAAAGATGATTGGTAGAGATGCAATATGCAGTCAAATAAGTAACAAAGTAACAAGAAACCAGTCAAATTTTCCAATGCAGACACCATACAGCCCATCCTTCAACCAAGGCCTTCACTGAGTAGCCAGCAGGCCTGTTCAAGGTATGGTTCTGGTGCTTAGATAAATCTAACAGTAACTCTGGAGAAAGTATACTGCACACACAGTTGGTCTGTAGACAAAGCCAAGCTCAACGCAAAGAACTGCAGATGTTGGAAATCTGAAGCAAATAAAAACAAAAACATACAATGTTGGAGAAACAGGCAGCATCTTTTGAATGAAAAACAGAGTTAACATTTTGAGTCCAGTGACTCTTCAACAGAAATAGCAATAGCCTGGTATCTCTGGTTGAGGGGGGTAACACTAAAAGCCAATGCAATTACGCTGTGGAATCGACATACGCTCAGAGGAAGTGTGTTCTATAAAAGCAAGTGAAGAGCCTGGAGATGCAGCCTGGTCCAGTGCATGAGAGGGAAACATTTCCCTGAGTGCAGTTTCCCTGAAGCAGCATTATAATGATAGTTGCTGGTGCAGCCAGAATGTAGTATTAAAGCATAGAAGCAACTGTAAGTGTGTCAGAGATGTGCCATGAGGCTTTATACAGGGTATCACATATCAGCTGACAGTGCCTGTGGACATTATGTAAATACAGCCAGTGCCCATTGAGTGTGCTTGAGATGTTGATGTTCGGTGTCTGATATAAAGATCCTTTGGACCAAGGTTAGCTGAAGTTGTCAGATACCCACTCTGACTTCCATATCGAGTTTTCTCAATGTCAAGTTTGCTTGGCACATTTGATAAGAAAGGAAGCTGAATATTAATAAGGTGAGTCAACAGCCATCAACCAGGTCTTTAACAAGAACTAATTCTCCTTAATTGACAACTCATTGTTGACAAGCGAGAAACTAACTGCATCATTTATCTCAAACATATAAGATGGCGTGAGATCCTCCCAACATGGAGATTGGCTTCATTACACTTTTTATCCAATTCTGTCACAAACCTCACCATAGGCCATGTCACACAGACTCCTATACGATTATGCCCATTGACTCCAGTATCTCCCAGCGGCATTGTTGGAAACAGATTTCAATGTATTAATGCAATGAAATCTGCTGTAAGATTATAGAGTCACTAAGCAGAATACCTCTTGTTAAAATATAACTTCATTACTAAAACAATTAAATCTAGTTTCATTCAAAACTAACACTTGACTTTATTAGGTACTTTTTTTGTAGAATAATTATATTAAACTTAGAAGTAGGGCATCGCAAGACACATACGCCAAATATGAAGAATTCTGGAAGTTTATGTGAAGTTTTACTGATCATTAATACCTTGAGACTTTCTGTTAGAAAATGTGAGAATGCTCCAGGTCTGTTTCTATGAGATATGAAGCCTTGGAATATAAAAACATTGAGATACAGTACTACATACAAAAGGCATTACTTGTGCAAATATATAAGGAGGTAGGTGTAAGTGGTAATATCACTGAACTAGTAATCTAGAACTCTAGGCTAATCCTCGAGGGACATGAGTTTAAATCCCTCCAATGGCAATCTAGAATCTGAATTGCAGTAGTAACATCAGATGGGATCATAACAAAAAGAGTCAATCTATTCTCAGGTTAATTGCTGTTTGATTTCTTTTGGCTGTTTCTATGATAATACAAGCATTGGTCGCTTTCTATATAACTCGTATAAGTTGCTGAATTCACAATAAGTCGTATGCCATATGATGAACGAATTTGCTCTCATTTCAAGACAAACCAGTTGCTCCAAGTCATTATTATCATTAAAATGTTGCATAATTTGGTAAGCAGGCCATGTAGAGCAGAAAAGAATGCTGGAAGAGGAAGGAGGACAGGAGGAAGTAGGATTATCATCAGAAGGCCATATCCATTTAAGATGTTCAGGGACAAATACTGGATGCTGAGTGAGAAACAATATGTGCAACAACTGCACTTCAGTCACCTACTGGTAGTTTACAGAATGACAAGGTCTGCACAGCCAGTGGGTGTGAAGATGTCTATTGCAATGGGCATTGGCTTCTTCCAGATTAAGGTGGAGACATTGCAATATCCTGTAATTTTCCATATACTCTTGCATGAGTTGGGTCACTGACAATTTATAACCATTTTTTACGCTCATTTTCCAGTTAGATGCAGGTGAAGCAAGTGCAAAGCTTTCCTCGGATTGCAGGTTCTCTCAGGATGTCATTGACTGCATGTACATCACTTTGCAGATTCTATATTCAACCCTACTGTACTTTGTAAACCAAAAGGAACTCCACTTTCTCAATGTCTAGTTAAGAAACATTTACGTCAATGCCAGTATCACAGCAGAAGCCCATAGCAGTCTGATATGCCTGCCCCATTTGATACACTTTGGCAAATCAAAGGATAGCTATGTGAGAACATAGGTTATCTATTGACCGCATAGCTGATAAATTTGTTGTAGCACTCATATAGATACTCGCAGCATGTTAATATGAAAACTGTACTGCCATACAAAACTCAATACAATGCAGAAACAACACTTCTGCTGCCTGGACTGATGAAGAGGAATTCTACAGGATTGAACGAGCAAGTGTTTAGTTTCATGTTGGTTTCCTGCCTGATGTATAAGCTCACCATTGTCTCTTTCTACTAGGATTTTCTGTTACTCTTTTAAGTGTGATATCAATAACCATAATCCTAATTTCCCACTTGCTGACAGTTCCATTCTTTCTGACCCTCTATCATTGGCCATTACATCATTTAGCCACAGTGCAAACAAAGACAACCAAGAAACAAAAATTCCAAACAAATTTTGTGGATTTTAAATTTGGAAGGCTGTTCCTTAAACTTCCATTGAGCTCTGTTATAATTGGTTATACATTCACAATTCTGTGTGGAAATTCTGCATGTCTTAGGGATAGAATTTATCCTTGGATGAATAAAAAAAATCAAGTTGCACACAAAAATCAACAACAGTTGTCAATACTTGCATGTTCCCTTGCTACCTCTCTTCTACCTGCCCCAGTGCTCTAACTATATTCAATGCGAGTAGAGTGGAGGATGAAAATAAATAGTTGATAGTCTGTAGAATTCCTCCAAGAGTAGTAGAAACAGGGTCATTGAATTTTGCTGATTTTGGGTTATATAGAGTCTTAATTGATAAGGGGTTAAAAATTGAAGTCAGGAGTGTGTTATTGAGGCCATAATCTGACGATCCGTGATTGTATCAAATGGTTGAGCACGCTTGAGATGTTGAATGGCCTACTCTTATTCCTAAACTGAATACTTTTCTGTATGTAGTCCTGATTCTAGAAGGCCTAATATGCACTTCATTATTTCAGCGTGAGTGGAAACAGTCCAAGCTGTCTAGCTGACTAGCAATAAGAGAGACACTAACTGCTAGGAAGGGGAGGATAAATGCTGTCTTCCTGCGAGGACAGCAGGATCAAGCTCTACAGAGCAATTATCATTCCTCAACTGTTACATCAATTCCAGTAATCTATTGGAAGACATACTGTTTGATTATTGTGACATTTTGCAAACCCCTTTGACCTGTAAACTAAAGTCATGATCACAGCAATCTGAGCCTCTATGGCAGCAAGTTGACTTGGCATGACAGAAACTGAGCTTTCACCGCAGCACTCAGACTTCTGATAAAAGCTGCTCCTGTTACAGTAGGAGCTGGCACACGGGCTATTGGGTATTGCCTTATGTTGTGTTCACATGAGTGCTTATGGAGGTCGCTATTACTCCTACCCTGAAAGAACACAATCCTGTGACATGTTGTTGCTGGCCTCCTCCATAACCTTTGGCCCTGATCAGAGGCTTTCTGGCAGGGTTGTCTACGTGCGAGGCAGAATTAGGTAGACAGAGCACATGGCTTTGTTTTCAATTTACTTAATAGTCACAAAAATAAATGTTTATGCAAAATTATATGGTAGAAGCAAGTAAAACTTGCAAATGATATTCTAGTATTTAAGTGATTAACCAGGTGGAAATGTTTGTTTGAAAACTATAATGAAACTATGAAGTGATATTTTACTCAAGGTAATACCTCCTTTCATATTGCTTCAAAGTACAACTAAAGTTTGAAAATCTAAGAACTTTTCAACTTCCATACCTATGTATTTAATTGTCATACATTGTAACGGCCACCAATAATTTATTACATATTTTCTTCCCTCTAATGTTTTACAGCTTCATTACAGCTGACTTTGTCACTAATCAAACATAATGCGTAGACTGTATAAAATAATTGTACTCCTTTATTGTTATCACTTTTATAGAGAAAGGGCAAAGATCAAACATCTTGGAGTAAAATCAATTATAAAATCATAATTTTATCACTGCTATTCAAATTATGCTTGAATTTGAATAACGTTTCCAAAGAAGGAGAACTACCTGGAGATCCTTTAAATTAGTGTGATGAGCAAGTGATGATGTACAAGTTCATCAGTTTGTTTTGTCAAAAACTACAACTGACATTAAAAAATGAATTAAAAAATGAAGAAATATGTGTTTTAAAGTATAATTTGTGTTTTTTAGAATAAACCTATCAAATACAGAAACTGAGCTTAAAAGGAACAGAACAGATAAATAGAGGAGTGAAGTTAAACGAAACAGAAAAAGTAAACACAGAAATTAAACTGATTTTTCTAAGGAAGCAAAAACAAACTGAAATTTGTAAATCAAAAATTTCAAGGGATCCTGGTTGAATGATATAAGCGGACACAAATCTGCCCAAGTTGAGCAGTAGCAACTGATGCATCCACTGAGACAGTACAAGCACGTTAAAGACTAAAGAGGCAGCGTACAGATCCAGAAGCAGACAGTAGGATGCTGCAACTGTTTCTGCCAATGAAGACAGTGTTGATGAATCTATGCCATCCAGACAATTTGAGCATGTTCTGACACATGTTCCATTTGTGGTGGACATTGGTTGTGCTCTGTTGTCAGCTGGGCATCAGTTTAGCTCCAAAAATAGAATTGGAAATTGTTTATAAGGAAGATAAAGATTGTAGGACATGTGATCACCAAAATCTAAGTGGGCTGTTAAATCAATTTGTAAGACAAGTCTTTGTTAGACTTCTCATTTGATTTGCATTTTATAATTATTAATCAATAAGTATTTTGTTTTTAATTCATGTGTTTGCTTTGTTGACTCTTGTACAGTAACATTTCCTCTATTCATAACTATAGAATCGTGTGCTTTTTCTTAGGAAGTAACTGGAATTTTATATTTGTTCTTTAAAATACCAAAGTGACTTGTCTCTCCTGGGATCATAACAAAATTTATAAAAATAAGCAAAGAATTTATTTCAAATAACATGCTTTTGGAGAAACAATAACAATTGACAAATAGTAACATTATATTCTCTATTGTTGTACTAATACAAATATTTCCAAATAAAATAAATATAGATCAACTCACTCAAAAATGTAGGTTTTCACTAAAATCGTGCATAATAAAAATTCAATATTCATGTTCAACCACAGAGCTTCAATTGGATTCTGCTTTTTAGATTTACTGCAAATTAAACTAATATAACTTTTCTTTTATTGTTAATCAATTTTGTGATCAGGAACAATGAACGTAAAGGTGATAATCTAGAAATTGAGATATGCAATGTCAGTTTTCGGCCTCTGATTGGCTTCCTAAGCTTTCAATATAGAAGTACACCTTCAATGAAAGTCAAGGTGTGCATTGTTAAAGGCATAAAATTGGTACCTAGTTTCCATAGTTTAAAAGCTATAAGGTCCTTTGTATATCCAATCTGGTGCAACTGCCTCAGCACTATCTTTTCGTGAAGCTCTTGAACAAGCACCCTGTCTCAACCATAGCTCATCCAAAACTTTGGTTCTGACATCTTAACTCAGACCAAGTCCAGTTCAAACGTCACATTGTGTTTTCTGGCTTAAATCAGATCCAAAGCCTTGGCCTGTGAACTCTGTAATCTCCTGCAGCCCCACAGTTCACCAATAGATACAAGATTTAGCTAGTTTGAAATATATTTAGGTTAAAAGTGTGACATAAATGTTATTTTACATATTGTTTTCGGCCCCTGATTTGCATACACAAATGGTCTACTGGATGTTGCAGGATTGTGCAATGCATGCCAAATATTTTGACCTTTACAAAATACCATTGCTGCCTCATAATGAATGTTCACTTCCTGACTGGCATTTAGCCATACTGGCCTAGTGCCTTAGAAAGTAATTTATTTCCCCTTTCACTGCACAAACAAATTTCGAAACTCAATAGATCACTTTGATATTCTTTTCACAATTTGTATAAAAGGCTCCCAACCAACCTCTGACACTGTTTCAGTGATTATTTCTCTCTTGATTCGTTGGTGCACCTGAATCTTTCATGGTACCTTGAGTGGATAAATATTTAAGAAGCTAGACCACTGCTAGAATAAAGGAAAATGTTTGATCTCAGTAACTTATCCATAAACATAAATATCCACTAATTTCACGATTGTCTTACTGAGGTTGCAGTGTTTATTTTTAAAGGATGCCAGTTCAGCAAGTCATCAAAATTACTTTGACAATGTTGTGATTGAGGCTGGATGAGTGCATTCTTGATCTAATCCCACTATGCTACAGATTACAAATTATTTTACCTGTTATTAAAATGGTAAATAAAATATCTTATCATAACAGGTTTTAAATAAAAAAGATCTATTGACCACATCTCCTCAATGAACAAATTAATTGGTTATTATAAAAACAACAGTTATTCAATGTATACACAATAACTAGCTAACCGAGAGTCAGTAAAATGGAACTATGAATGTTAATCGTCAAATAATGCAAATCACACACACTTCAAATGAAGAGAAAAGAAACAGATTTCCTATCTCTGCAAATGCTCTCTTTAAATAAAGGAAACATTTTCTGGTATTATGGTCATTCTTGAAGGTCAAAAGTGAAAGGTGCCAAATGTTTCAATTCTGATTTTCTGCCACGTGTAGTCAAATCACCAATCCTGAACTGTTGTCTGTGGAGTCTTGAGACACAGCATTCTCAAGCAATATAATATTGAGAAATTTCCTTTCCCAGAAAAAAAACACGGGTTACACTTAAACTCAATAAGAGAGTTGTTTTTAGAAATAAGGGGGATGAGCCATGCAGCTCTTTGACAAAAGCTTTTCATTAGCCAAATAATTCCAGATATAGAATCACTCTCCATCCAGTCACTGTTTAAACAGCATTATCATGTGTCTACAGCAGAATAACTTGATGTCATGTGAATTCTCAGAAACCTTGTAAAGAAATTCTCCCAAATTCATAAGGACCTTTCAATGACCTCTTTTAAGGAAACTATTCCTGGTATTTCCACAATACTTCAAACAAATAACTTTGTGGGTGTCGCTAGTGGCCCAGTATTCATTGCCCATCCCTAGTTGCCTTTGAGAAGGTGTGGTGAGCTTGAACTGCTGCAGTCCACCTGCTGTAAGTTGACCCACAATGCCATTAGGGAGGAGATTCCAGAATGTTGACCAACCAACACTGAAGAAATGGCAATATATTTCCAAGTCAAGATGGTGAGTGGCTTGGAGGGGGACTTGAAGGTGATGGTGTTCCCATGTATCTGCTGCCCTTATCCTTTTATATGGAAGTGGTCGTGGATTTGGAAGGTGCTGTCTGAGAATCTTTGGTGAATTTTTGTAGTGCTTCTTGCAAATAATACACAATACTGCTTCTTGAGTGTTGCTATAGCTGCATTCATCCAGGCAAGGAGGGAGTATTTTATCATACTGCTGACTTGTGCCTTGTAGATGATGGACAAGCTTTGGGCAGTCGAGGTGAATTACTCACAGGAGTATTCCTAGCGTCTGACTTACTCTTGTAGCCACTGTATTTATATGGCAAGTCCAGTTCAGTTTCTGGTCAATGGTAACTCCAGGATTTTGATAATGGGGGATTCAGTGATGGTAACACCATTGAATGTCAAGGAGTGGTGGTTGATTTGCTTCTTACTTATGATAGTCATAGCCTGGCACTGTATGGCACGAATACTACTTGCTACTTGTCAGCCCAAGCCTGGATATTGTCCAGATCCTGCTGTATTTGAACATGTACTACTTCAGTATCTGAGGAGTTGCAAATTGTGCTGAACATTGTGCTTTAATTGGTGAACATCCCCACTTTTGACGTTATGATGAAGGGAAAGTCATTGATGAAGCAGGTGAAGGTGGTTCAGTCTAGGACACCATCCTGAGGAAGTCCTGCAGAGATGTCCTGGAGCTGAGATGACTCATCTCCAACAAATATGACCATCTTCCTATGCACTAGGTATGACTCCAACCAGTGGAGAATTTGCCTCCTGATACCCACTGATTCTAGTTTTGCTAGGACTCCTTGATGTCACACTCAATCGAATTCAGCCTTGATGTGAAGAGCTGTCATTCTCAACTCCCCTCTGGAATTTAGCTCTTTTGCCCATGTTTGAATCCAAGGTTGTAATGAAGTCAGGAGCTGAGTGGACCTCGCGGAATCCAACCTGGGTATCACTGAGCAGGTGATTGCTGAGCAGGTGGTGCTTGGTAACACTGTTGTTAATAACTTCCATCCCTTTCCTGATGATCCAGAGTAGACTGATGAGGCAGCAATTGGTAGTGTTGGATTTGTCCTGCTTTTTATATACAGGACATAGCTGGGGAATTTTCCACATTGTATTGTAATAGTACTGGAAGTGCCTGGCTAGGAGTGGCACTTTCTGGAGGATAAGTCTTCAGTACTATTACCGGAATGTTGTCAGGGCCAAAGTCTTTGCAATATCCAGTGTCTCCAACCTTTTCCTGCTATCTCGTGAAGTGAATCAAATTGGCTGAAGGTTGGTATCTGTAATGCTGGGTACCACTGAAGGAGGCCAAGATGAATCATCCACTCAACACTTCTGATTGAAGATATCTGCAAACGTATCATCCTTATCTTCCACACTCGTGCTGGGCTCTTCTATCTTGAGGATCGGGGTATTTGTAGAGCCTCTTCCTTCAATGAATTGTTTAATTGTACACCACCATTCACAACTGGATGTGGCAGGACTGCAGAACTTAGATCTGATCCAATGGATGTGAGATGACTTAGTTCTGTTGATCACTTGTTCTTATGCTGTCTGGCATGCAAGTCGTCCTGTTTGGTGGCTTCAACAGGCTGATCTCTCATTTTTAGGTGTGAGGGGAACATGGTATGACTTCCTGCACTGTCCATTGAACCAGTGTTGATCCCCTGGCTTGATGGTAATGGTTAAGTGGGGGATATTCTGGGCTATGAGGTTGCAGATTGTGCTGGAGTGTAATACTGTTGCTGCTTTTGGCCCACAACATGGAGCCCAGTCTTGAGTTGCTACATCAGTTCAAAGTCTGTCCCATTTGGAAAGGTGATAGTGCCACAGCACACAATGGACGTTATTCTCAATGTGAAAGCAGGACTTCATCTCCACAAAGACTGTGCAGTGGTCACTCTTACCGAGAACATCCACAGCCAGCAGATCGGTAAGGATGAGGTCAGGTATGTTTTTCCGTCTTGCTGGTTCTCTTGTCCCTGCTGCAGCTCCACTCTAGAGGCTAAGTGCTTTAGGACCTGACTGACTCAATCAGTAGTACTACTGTCAAGCCAGTCTTGGTGGTGGACATTGAAATCCCCCATTCAGAATATGTTTTGTACCCGTTCCATCCTCAGTGCTTCCTCTGAATGTTGTTCACCATAGAAGAGTACCAATTCATCAACTGAGAAAGGATGGCATGTGGTAATCAGCAGGAGGGTTCCTTGCCCATGTTTAACTTGATGCCATGAAACTTCATGGGATTGGAGTCAATGTTGGGGGTGCCTAGGGAGATTTCTTTCCAACTGTATACCACTTTGCTGCTATCTCTGCTGGGTATGACCTGCCAGTGGGACAGGATATATCCAAGGATGGTAATAATGGTGTCTGTAAGATATGATTCCTTGAGTATGACTATGTCAGGCTGTCTTTTGACTAGTCTGTAATACTGCTCTGCCAACTTTGGCACTAGTCCTCAGACGTTAGCAAGGAGGACTTGGCAAGGTCGACAGGGTTGTTTCTGCCATTGTATTTCCCCTGTCTAGATCGATGCCAGGTGATCCATCCAATTCCATTTCTTTGAGACTTTGTAATGATTAATACAACTGAATGGCTTGCTAGGCCATTTCAGAGGGCAATTGAGAGTCACTTATAGGCATGATCAGATGAGGATGGCAGATCTCATTCCCCGAAGAACATTAGTGATGCAGATGGACTTTTCCAACAATTGACAATGATTTCTTGGTCATCAGTAGATTCTTACTTTCAGACAATTTAATTGACTTCAAATTCCACCATCTGCTGTAGCAGAATTCAAACTTAGGTCCCCAGAACATTGGCTGAATGTCTGCCTGGATTAATAGTCTAGCGATAATACCACTAAGCAATCACGTCCCTTGTGAGAAGGACAAGTTCAACAGTTGCATGAAAAAATGATCATCCCCAAGTTTCCTCCCCAAGCTGACTTGATAATAATTCATCTTTGATGGTTCACAATCATAAAAGTTCCAACCTAACACATTTTCTACTGGAAAACATGATCTTTTCATGGGCCATTAAGGACAAAGAAAATGCCAGCAGTGCCAGTGAGTGATGCCCACCTTCCAAGAGTAAATAAGAAAGTATAGATGAAAGAAATGAAATACATACTTGACAACTGCACTTCTCAAACCACCATCAGGCAGAAGATACAAAGGCTTGAACACATGCACCAGCAGGTTCATGAACAGATTCCTCTCTGTTGTTATTAGATTGATGAATGGACTCTCTAACTTCAAATAATGTTGATCTTGCCTCATGCACATCCTGTGTAGTGTAAGCTTATGTTTTTGTCACCTTATGATCTTTACATCCTTGCTTACTATGATCAGCCTGTACTGCTTGCAAATCAAAGATTTTCTCTACACTTTGGTACACCTGACAATAATCAAATCAAATCAAATCAAATCTCTACATTTACTTTGTCAATCCCTTTTATCGTCTTATATACCTCTATTAGATTTCCTCACATTCTTTTAAACTCAAGACAGTATAGGTCTAAACTACCCAGCCTAGCTTTGTGAGTTGAACCCCTCATCTCTGGAACAAATATAGCGAACCTTCTCTGAACTGCCTCCAATTCAACTTCATCCCTCAAGTAAAGGGATCAAAATTGTACGCGATACTGCAGATATGGTTTCACTAGTGCTTTGTACACATTCCAACTTTTCCACTCTATTCTTTTAGCAATAAACGTCAAAATTCTATTTGCCTTTCTTATGACCTGCATACTAGTTTTCTACGATTCACACATAAGAACATCCAGATCATTTTGCATCAAAGCACTCAGAAGTTTCTCTTCATTTAGATAATAAATTGTCTTTCTATTCCTCCATCCAAAATGGATGATCTTACACTAATCTGCATTAAGTTTCATACATGGCAATAATCAGTCATGCCTGGGATATCCTTTGTATTTAAATGGCCACCACAGGCTGACAGGAAGTTTCTGGCTTGCAGCAAGTGAAGTGGTGTCCTTTAAAGGTGGCACCAGATGTACAACCCCAGAAAGTGCCACCAATGGGCACAATGTCCTGCTCATTTGCCGGGTGATTTGCTGTAAAACTCGTGCAACCTCTCTTGCAAAGATAATGAGCTCAGAAACACATAATCATGTGAGATAACTTGCTCCAGGAATTAGCAGTTATATACCAACCAACATGCTTGATGCCATGCTTTAACTTCAAAATGGAAAACCTCAGCCTAAAAGTATATTTAAAAGAAAAGTACTTCATCAATTAAAGCAGTCATGATTATTGTTACCCCAAAAACAATCAATTGGATTGATCTTCCTGCAGTTATCACCATTCAACAGTCGTCAGCCTAACACTTTATGCTGGAAATTGATACTTTTTTCAGGTAAGCAATATTAAATACAATTGCTACAAGAGAAAAGAGAAAAAAAATCATAAAATGAAGGGCTTAAATAAATAAATCAATGATATTACTGATAATTCCTTTATCAGGTAATGACCCAATAGATTAAAAAAAATGAAAAAATTATACTCTTCAACAAAACTAAAAACAATCACTTCTTTTTATATTAATACCCAATTTATTTACCACAGCAGACTTCAGCCTACCTGTGTTAACTTTTGATGTAACATGCGACAAATCAATTTTTTGTGATCGGACAGGAGTTGACGTTTTACTTGATGATGTCCTTGTTACACTCTTTTTTACCACGGGTACTTTGCTAATCTTGGAAAGCGGTGCAAAAATCCCTTCAAGGAAATAAAAAAATTTAGAAAAGATCTTCTACTGTAGAATACATCTGGAATAACAGTGCCCCAAAGCCCTCTACATAAATTGCCAATTCCAAATAACCTTTTTTATAAATTTTGTTTTATCATCGATTTTCAAGATATTCTTCTCTACCCTAAAGGCCACATAGAGGTATGCATTATTTAACTCTACCACCTGAAACCAGGTGGAACATTAGCAATTGAATTACAGTGTTCCCTGACTACCTGTATATGTCTTCCAGTTTTTCCATCCTTGGGAATATGGGGAAATGCTTACTAATCTTGATGGTACAATGAATGTAGATCACCACATATGGAATTGTCATTGCAAACACACATCATACAATTCTCGCACACTGTTTTCAAAGGCAAAGTTTGCAAAACATCAATTTAAGGTTAGTAGTTCACACAGTCCCATTCCATTGGTAGATATTGAATTTTTATGCTCATTTTATCTAATAAATTAACCAAATTATAATTTCACTGTCATAAATAGTAAAGAAATGTAACTTGAGTATCTTGATCTCTACTGCATCAGAGCTTTGATCTCAAGTCTTTTCTCAGAATTATCATTTCCTTTCACTGGCATCATCCTGGTGAAGCTGTAGTGCATCAGCATTATGTCATTAATGGGTGCCAAAACCGCACTCTAGCCAATGTTTTGTTTAAAATGATGACTGCACATTTACTTTATTAATACTTTGCTCTTATAAATTGTTATTGACCCCTTTTATAGTCTTTTTTAAAATCTAGTTGCCCCTACACTTTCAGAGAATTATGTACTTGAAGGAAAAGCAGAAATTGCTGATGAAACTCAGCAGAAATGCAGCATCTGTGAGTCCAGTGACTCTGAATTTGAAGAATTAGGTTTCAAGGCCCAAACCCTTTAACATTTTTCAGTTGAGCCTATGGATTCATTGTTGTTTTTACAATAATACTGCATTATCCCATGCGTCATATTAGGTTGCATCTGTCATCCACCTGGTAATCCTTTACAATCCTTCTCTATTTAGCAAGCTTCCTTTGCTGCCATCAGCAAATTGTCTTACCTTTACTAAAATTATGGACACCTATCATACACAAATTCCAGCTTTTCTCCAATCTGTGCAATCCACATTTAGCCTCTTTATTACTTGTCTGTTAACCAAATTTCTTGTCATGCTACTGAAGCTTATATCATGGAGCAGAATAATTATAACAAAACTGCATTTAATTCTGGTCTCCCTTCTACAGGAGAAATGTTGTTAAACTTGAAAGGGTCCAGAAAAGATTCACAAGGATATTGTTGAGATTGGCCAGTTTGAGCTATAGGGAGAGGCTGAATAGGCTGGGGCTATTTTCCCTGGAGCATCAGAGCCTGAGGGGTGACCTCATAGAGGTTTATAAAATCACAAGGGGCATTGATAGGGTGAATATCCAAGGTCTTTTTCCCAGGGCAGGTGAGTTCAAAATTAGAGGGCATAGGTTTACGATGAGAGGGGAAAGATTTAAAAGGGACCTAACAGGCAGCTTTTTCATACAGAGGGTAGTGTATGTATGGAATGAGTTGTCAGAGGAAGTGGTGAAGGCTGATACAATTACAACATTTAAAAGGCACCTGGATGGGTATGTGAACAGAAAGGGTTTAGAGGAATATGGGTCAAATGCTGGCAATTAGGACTTGATCAGTATGGGATATCTGGTTGGCATGGACGGGTTTGACCGAAAGGTCTGTTTCTGTGCTGTACAATCTATGACTCAAAAAGTTACGTGAGTCATTTTATCAAATATGTTCTCAAAGTTGATCACGATACAACAACTATTGTATTACATTTGTCAAAAAGTTACCTAGCTATAAAGCCATTTGTTGGCTGTCTTCAATTATTCCATGCATTTCAAAATGGAACCTAATTTGATGTTGAACTTTAGCTTCAAGTGATTTTGCATTATGAGCCAACAGTATGTTACTGGTCTATAACTATGTGGTTTGTCCTTTCCTCACTAAGTGATGCTACATGGCTACACCTTAATCTCATGGCATGGTTTGTATATTTAAGGAAAATTTAAAATTATAGGGATCTTCTGTTATCTTATTTCCAGCTTCCTTCAATAACACAAGGACAAGTAATTTATCCTCCTTAAGTTGTGCTATATTTTTCAGAAGGAATTTTGTTTCTGATATCTACGTTAAAATTAGGTGTCAGCACAAATAAAAAATGTTTTAATATCTCTGCCACACATTGATTCGCTAAAATGAGACTTTCTTTTTGATTTCTGAATGATCCTATCTTCTCTTTCACTACTCTTTATTTTTAGTATGCTTAGAAATCCCCTTACTCTTTGAAAATCCATTTTCACGTTCCTTTTGTGCCCCTCTAATCTGTCTCTTTGTCTTTTCACTCCACTTCCTATATTTCTTAGGGTTATTGTTAAACTGTTAGGTCTAGTTTATACCCTGATGTTTTAATTGAAATCCAATCTCTTAATTTATCCATAGAATTTTGTATTCTTTGTACATCAACATTTTGTTTTTCTTTATAAGAATTTATTCTATCTGGCCTCCGATTAATGCAGTCAACAACTAAAAAATGAAAAATGAATACAGGTACAGAAAGAGCTGAGGAACAAAACATTCGCCAAGTTCTAGGAATATAAATAAGAAACTATCTATATACATATATTTATATATATATATATATATATACCATGTTTAATGGGACAGCTAAAATACTGAATGCCACAAATACTTCCATCATTCTTCCCCTCAGGTTCATCCAGCTCAATCCCTGCCCACTGGCCACTGGCAAACTCAGTGGTGCCACAAAATCGTAGTGTGCCAACCTAAGAGAAGTACAAAATGTAGGAAGATTCAAATACATGAAAAGCATAAATAGCTACTATTTTGCTGTCATTGTTATAAATTTCTTACTAATTCTAAAACATGAAAAAGTTAAATTTTTACTTTGAGTTTTCAGAAGTTTACAGAAAAAAATCAATACATCTCTTGTTCAAGTGGTAAATTATATAAACATTTATAGAGGTGCATAGTTGTATACATTTTTCAATCAAACATTTAATAAACTTGAATCGGATTGACTTGAATTCTTAATTCATAAAATTGCGAATATATCAATGTTGAACAAGTGAGAAATATAGTCTTTAGAAGTAGCCAATAAAAATACATTATAAAAGGCTGCCAACGATATCTAGATATAATCATTCATGACAAATAGCTTGCAAAAGTCATAGAGTCATTGAGTCAACAAAAACACAAAACCAATGTTGTGTTCATTAGGATGATCCCTGGTGTGGGGGGATTGTCTCATGAATAAAGGTTGAACAGGTTAGGATTCTACTCATCAGAATTTTGAAGAATGAGAGGTGATCTCATTGAAACATGTGGGATTCTTAAGGGGCTTGACAGGTTAATTGTGAGAGGATGCTTCATCTCGTTGGAAAGACTAGAATCAGAAGGCATGGTCTCAGAATAAACAAGCACCAATGTAAGATTAAAACAAGGAGGAATTACTTCTCTTAGAGGGTTGAGAATCCTTGGAACTCCTTGCCAGAGAGCTGTGGGACACAGTGTTTGTGTATATTTAAGTCTGAGATAGATTCTTGTTCAGTAGGGAAGGCATAGGTTACAGGGAAATTGCAGGAAAGTGATCATGAGGAATGTTGGATCAGCCATGATCCTATTGATTGGTGCAGACTCAAGAAGATGAATGGCGTACTCCTATTCCTACTGCTTCTGGTCTTCTGGACTTATGGTCAAATATCAGTTTTTGTGACAGAGTGGTAGTGTCACTACTTTGAGGTCAGACTTTCTGCATTCCAGTGCCACCTCATAATGTGATGGTCATGGAGGTGTTCATAACACATCCAAACAAGTTGATTCAAACAAAACATTTCTACACAGAAAGGATTTGGAAATGAGCTACATCAAGGTGGGTTTAAAATTCTCTTCAGTCAGATGTTACTGATATAGGAACTTTGTTCCAAAAAGACAGGCATATTCACACAATGACAAGACAATCGTCTATCTGAAACTTTGTCTCAGGCTTGCTACTAACATTTGTAACTATCCTCAATGTGACGTTTTATAAATTCCTACTTTGGGAATAGAATCAGTCTGATTCAAGGTTGGGATACAGACAGACTCTGACCTCACACCTCTAATGCACTATCTGAGCTGAGATGTCACATTTTTTATACTGATAAAACCTTAAATTGTCTTGGGACCGTGACTTGAAAGGAGTTCTGGAATTTACATATTAATCAATTGAAACCTACATTCCTATTCTAAGTGATTAAAGACTTTACAGTAATCTAGGTTAGTTCAATATATTGCATCAGTTGTATGATATTTTGATTTTTTACTATAAATTCTATGTCCTATGATCCTGTCCCACCAGCTACCTGCTGAAGGAGCAGTGCTCCACAAGCTTGTATTTTCAAATAAACCTGTTGGACTATAACCTGGTGTGTGAATCTTAATTTTGTCCACTCCAGTCCAACACCAGCACTTCCACATCATATCCTTATTTGGAGTGCATGCATGCCAAAAATCTACTCTTGTTGTTGCAGGAGAGATAGTCAGTTTTATTCCAACACCTACAGGTCATTCACTGGAAGACAGGTTGGAATGTCAGCCATCCACCACTTGTGATCATAAGCAAGAAAAGACAGAGAAATAAAACTAATAACCTAAAGAATATTAACTGGCACCAATATAAATGAGGAGGGTTAAAGTGTGGAAGCATAAGAAATCTTAGCAAGGTTTGGGACATGAATGAACTGCTCATCTAAAAGAATGGGCCTCATTTAATCTGCCATAGATATTAGTCTATCAATTAGCTGATATTGTGGTCAGGGGGCTGGAGTAGAAATCTGTGGCCCAAAGCATGAATTTGCAGCAGATGGTGATAGCTGAAGATACTTGGGAAAGTATCCTGGGAGTTTTTGGAGGCACTGGCAACAAGCAGGGATGTTGCAGGAATCAGGATTCTGGCTACAAACTATGAAGCAAGTTTTAATGTGGTCAGAGGGCAGGGGTGGGTAGCCTAGTGTAGGAGTGACTCAAATACTTTTTTTTAATAAGATTTAGAACTGCACATCAAGAAACACAAAATTAATGTAAAACGTAACTTTAAGCCTCGATATCTAATTCCTGGTGAGAACCAACTGTTGCTCCTCTTTCCATCTAGCTCAGGCCTCACCTTGAAATTGCAGGACTGATTGAGTCAGAAGGAGAGGCTGGATAGGCTAGGACTTCTTTCACTGGACCATCAGAGGTTAAAGGGTGACCTCACAGAGGTTTATAAAATCATGACAGAAACAGATAAGGTGAATAGCATAGGTCTTTTCCTTAGGGTAAGAGGAGTTCAAAACTAGAGTGCATATTTTTAAGGTGAGAGGAGAAAGATTTACAAAGGACCTGAGGGGTAACCTTTTTACACAGAGGGTGGTTCATGCATGGAATGAACTTCCACAGAAAATGGTAGATGCAGGTACCATTACAACATTTAAAAAGACATTTAATCAGGTACATGAACAGGAAAGGTTTAGAGGGATTTAGGTCAAACACAGGTAAATGGGACAAGTTTAGTTTGGGTAATATGTTGGCATGGACAAGTTGGACCGAAGGGTCTGTTTCTGTGCTGTCTGACACTATGACTCTATAGTGAGCCCTAATAACACTACCAGATTTAGTCAGTATATTGAAAGAACAATCTTGTTTCCTTAAAGGCAGTCTGCACACATGCTCAAAGGAGTATATTATATTAGGACAGCGTAAGGAGGAAGTGGGATAGGATTGGTTAACTTTCCCCCAAGTTCAGCTTTTACTAGATGAGATCAGTTAAAATGTGGGCCATTATTTCAATGAGTGACTGGTAAATCTATAAAATATTTCCCGGTAAGACTGTGGAAACAGGTAGTAATGTTTCACTCAAATACTAATTAAATATAATTCTTCAGAAAATAATGTTTTAAAGTACCGTATCTAAGTAATCTGAAGCACAGAATATAATAAGTATAGCACGCCTGGGGACAAGAATTGGTTTTTGACCTATTGCTTGCAAAGCCTTTCACTATGGGATGCTTTGTTGACTCAAGACTGAGTCTGTAGTAAAATAATTGTGAGAAAATGATTGCTATCATTCGCCAAAAATATCATTATTGACGTATCCACACATCCCTCAGGATACAAGATGGAAGTGGGGAGGCTGCAGAAGGGCTTGGACATGCTGGGAGAGTGGGCAAAGAAGTGGCAGATGCAATACAATGTGGGCATTTTCAAAGAAAGAATAGAGGTTTAGATTTATTTTCTAAATGGGGAAAGGCTTCGGAAATCTGAAGCATAAAGGGCCTTGGGAAATGACATCACCACAAACTCCAGGAACCCCATCCAGAAGAAAGATATAAATAGAAAGGAGACAACAGCTTCGCTTCACAGCGAACAGGAACAGGAGTATGCCATATGGGTCTGCTAGTCTGACTTACATTCAATAAGTTTATAGCTGATCTAATAGCCCTTAGCTCTTTTGTTTATTACCTCAAATGAATCCCCACAGGACAAAGAAGTTTCAGGTTTGATCTCATCCAGAACTGCTCTCATCAAGGTATAATTGATCTCAAATTCGGTTAAGGTTGAGGTTAAGGTTCGGGGTGAGAATTATCAATCATAGTTTCTTTGTTAGGAATACAAGTGTCAAGGTTAGATGAAGACAATACAAGACTTTTCTTTCCCTAGCTGAACACTGCTTTCAAAGCTTCCCCACATATAATGGCCAGTAAGTTACTAGAATAAAAAACGAAAGTGCTGAAGAAACTCAGCAGCTCTCACAGCATCTGTGGAGAGAGATACAGAGTTAATGTTTCAAGTCCAATATGACTCTTCCTCGGGATATCAAAGATGAGCCACATTAGACTCAAAATGGTAATTCTGTTTCTGTCTCTGCAGATGATGCCTGACTGGCTAAGTTTTTTTTTTCTATACTTAGTGTTTTTATTTCAAATCTCTAGCATTCACAGCACTTTGTTTTTATAAGTTACTGGCAATTGATTGGCACCTTTAGAAATGTTGTAATGAAAGATGTCATTAGCTCTGCAATAGAATGAGAAGAAAGAGAAAATTTGGCAACAATGTAGTGTAAGAATTTAAATAGTCTACTGAAAGAAAATTGCTGTTTCATTTGACGCAATTGTTCTCAATTCAGTCATCTCACTGAAAGGGGCAATAAGTGAAGGAAGAATGGGATGTAGAGCCATTGTTCAGGAGTAATTGATCTTAACTGAGCTTTAAGTACATTATTCAGTTAGTCATTCTATGCAGTTATTCCAAAATCTATGTGCCACAAGAATTCATGCATTAACACTGTGTTCAAATGCCCTTAGTTCTACTACTTTTAATACAGCAATTGAGTTAGATTTGAGAGTATTGCAATCAGCTTTTCCCAACTGAGAATGGAAACTAAATTTCCTGAACCAATCAGGGACTTGCAACCAGATCCTAGGGATAAAAAAAATTCTGTATTCTAACCCTCTGGCACTTGCTATTTTGACATCCCTTCAGTGAATTAGATTACAAACAGAAAATGAACAAAATCAAAAACACTGCAGTCAAACAACCACAGCTGCTTAATGCCATTAAAATCCTAAGAAACCTGACTGAATCACTTTATTTAATTGACCAACTCAATGTTTTAAAAATTCACATTTCTACATCATTAGTAACAATCATGGAAGCTAATTTGTTACATAATTAATATTCTGTTCTTCTAAGGTATTATAAATATTTTTTGAAACACAGCTTCAATAGAATGTAAGTGTTCTATCTCTTGTGTGTTGTGTACTGGTGCAGCATCCTCCTGATTTGTTATTTTGCAGTTCACAGCTGGCACAATAACAAAAGGTAACAGCAGAATTCTTATTAGTATTGAAGCCATTGAACGAAGTCAATTAATGGAATAAGTTACACTGATTTTGCTCATGCTTTAATGGCAGATAACATCAGTGCATGGGGAGAGGAATCAAATAATGCATCCAGATATCGGAAAACATGTGAGAATTTCAATTGTTATGTTTTATTAAAGTAGGCTTTACAGGCTGGCTAATCTATCTCATTGGCATTGGGAGATTCCCCTTCCTGCACTTTACAACTTATAGCAGGAGTTCCTGATCATCACTTAAAGAATGAATGCATCTTTTAAAAGGAGATTGCAGTCAATCAATCTAATGTCAATACTGCTTTCAGTTTGATTTATTTCTGAGAACACAGAAAGAGGTATGGTTTCCCCTCAGGGTTTTGTACAGTTCTCTGGAGGTGCTGCTGGCAGCATACAGCCTACTGCGAGCTCTGCTGAAGCCACTGGGTCTCCCCTTTGTAAATGTAACAACATGAGTAAAACACTTTTTTTAAACCACACAATAGGTTGTAAAGAATGTACCTTTTTATTCTTCTGTTGTATTGATTCTGACTGAAAGGGGCATAGGACTATTTTAAATACCAAAAGTTATGGAAAAGCCAAGGATTGTGAAAAGTGTTTAATACACTTCTTAAAAGCAGGTTACTGATACTTATTGTAAGTGCAGTTTTCACTGCTGCCTGTTCAAGCAGTGGGGGTTCAACCAGCAAATGCATACAAAACAACAAGATTTGGATGACCACAATTAGCTGACTGGTCTCTGAAGTGGTGACCAGTTGTCAATGACAAAGGCCTTTATCTACAACAACTAAGTGATTGGTTCCCACATAGCTCGATAGCTTGTAGGTAACAGTGTTGTAGACTTGGTCATCAGACTGTCAGAAAGAAAGGTGCTGTCCTTTCCCCTGCAAACCTGGGAAAAAAAGTTTATTTCCCCTTTAGTATTTGCTGTAGGCTGTGCTTTTAACCAATAAATAAGAGACTTTATAAATGTGAACCAATTGCTCTGTGTCTCCTGTATAATGGTCAATGAACTGCCTTTGCATCTTTTCTTCTACCCATTTTTCTTTGTCTTTGTCTATCCATGTGTACATGTGGGTAGGGGAAGTTTTATAAGAGGTTTAACATTTTTGCTAATAGAGTTTCTGGCTCATAATCATTAATTTATCTATAGCTAGAATCGGTTTAGTTATAACAAATAGCAACTCTTGTCAAGTACAGTCTGTGCTTTGTCAACCTTGGTCAAAAAGACAGGTAAATTGGGGATTTTATATTCTATTGAAACTTTTTTAATTTTTGTGTTGACTCCAGGAGTTGATTTTCCAGTATGCTACCCCAGTGAGGTGGAATAAGGTTAATGTTTTGGAGGTAAATAATTTGACACAATAGTTGTTTTTCCATGCTTTTAAACCTTCATTATTTTTGATACTTCTGTCTGCTTAGTGTTTGGAGAGTTGTAGAGTGGTTTATGAGATGCCTTGTCAGTAAGTTACTGTTGTGGAAGGTGGCTAAATGGAATCAAATGTTAGAGGATTCAGGTTTGAGTAGCAGCAACTGAAAATGATGGGACTATTAATATAAAGGGAATTAATTCACATTTCATTGATGGACCAGCCTCTTTCTCAAAGAACCCTTGCCCATCTGTCTCCTGCAGCTTAAATCTTCCTGAATGGATACACTGTGAATGAGGCATAGACATTATGCATGGAATCCTGACTGAAACATATTGTGAGGAAGGTTCATAAAAAAAATAATGATTTTAGGGACTTGGGCTCAAAAGTGAAGAAAGAAAATGGTTTTAGGCTTCAGCTCTGCAGATCTGAAATGCGATTTTTAAAAAAGGATACTTTGAACAGTCAGTTCTTTTTCATTTCATGGAAAGTGGGTGTTGGTGTCTAGGCCAGCATTTATTGCCATCCCCAATACCCATTGCTGTGGGTCTGGAGTCACATGTAGGCCAGACCAGATAAGGGTGGCAAAATTGTTAAAGGCATAAGATTAAGGAACACTATTAAGTAGTAAGTGAGCTAAGTTGACAGCTTATCTGAATGTCTCAGCAAGATATAATAACTAAAGAGAGAGCAGTGAGTGAATGGAGAAATTTTCCCAAGAAGCAGGTTAAAGCCTTCCAGTTAACAAGAAGCATTAACGTGGAGATAGAGAGATCCAAGCTGCAGTGAAAGTTCACCTAAGATTGTTCCTGGGGGAACAGAGTTGAATCCTTCCTTCTGATTTTGAGTTTGTTGCAAATAGTTCTGGTATCATGGAATATAGGGCTGAATTTTAGTTGAAATCCGATCAGTCTCAATTCTGGTGATTTTCTACAGAGGGATTTCTCACCCTATGGCCCTTGCGAATTTTCTTCACTGTTTACTACAGTACCTATGCACTATGCCTTTTTGGTGCCCTACCTGTTATCATCCATTGAGCAATAGCGCATGTGCTCCCCACAGCTGGTGCTTCCTGTGATTCTAGGTGTCATCACCATATTTAAAGCCCAGAACCTGCCCTCCACAATGCACATGAGGGGCACCAAAAGTAAATGTTTCAATGGGTAAATGGCTAGCACAGCTGATGTGCTACTGCAAATACAAGTGTGCATTCTTAAATGTCTTTCAATTCAAAAACCAAGCTACACGGGCTACCTGCACTTAGTGTTATCCATCATAGGATCCCATCTATGGAAGTGCTACTCTTTCCTTAACACCTTTTTATTGTTCAATGTGCGAATGTCACCTATTGGAATGCATTCAAAAGATTGAAACCATTCACTTTTATTAAGCAACAAAAAAAAACAAAGAAGCCTGCATTTGCTTCTTGGAACAGGACCACTTATAGTTTCAGACAACATAGAAACAGGCCCTTCAGCCTGCTATGTTTATGTCAGTCAATCAAACATCAAACTACACCAATCTCATTTACCTGCACTTGATCCATAACCTATAATGCCCCAGCATTTTAAGTGTTCATCCAATGTTGCAAAAGTACTTGCCTCCACCATCCTCTCAGGCAGCATGTTTCATCCTATGGGTGAAAAAGCTTTTACTCAGATCTCTTCTAAACCATTTCCTCCTCACTTTATACATATGCCCTCTAGTCTTACATACGTCTGCCACGGGGAAGAGATTCTCATAGTCTACTCTGTCTATGCATCTTTTAGTTTTGTATATGTTAATCAGATTCTACTCCTCTGCTCCAAGGATAACAAACCCAGCCTCTCCTCATAACTGAGACTTTTCATCCTGCACCCCTTTCATTGCAATTACCATCCTAATAGTGTGGCAACCAGAACTACATACAGTATTCCATCTGTGGCCTAACCAATGTTACATAATGTTGTGACAAGATGTCCTTGCTCCTAAACTCAATGCCTTGGCACTTAAGACAAGCATCCCGTATGACGTCTTCACCACTCGTGTCTACCTTTAGAGATCTATGGCTTTATACACCAAGGTCACTTTGTTCCTCAGGACCTACCATTCATTGTATTTATCCTTTCCTTCATTGACCTGCCAAATGCATCATCCCGCACCATTGGGATTAAACTCATCTGCCATTGTTCTATACAATGTGCCATCTGATAAATATTAGATTGTAGCCTGAGATTATCCTTCTCATAACAACATCACCAATGTTTATGTCATATGCAAACTTATTAATTATACTGTCAACATTCACATCCAAATTGTTAATGAACATAACAAATGCTGTAGTATATTGCTGGTCACAAGCTTCCAATTATTAAAAAATCCTCTACCATCACCCAATTTGTAAGCCAATTTTGGATCTAGTTTGCAACTCATGTTCGATCCCATGAGCTCTTACCTTTTGGACCTGATTTCCATGAAGGACCTTCTCAAAAGCCTTACTGAAGTGCAAGTAAACCACATCAACTGCACTAACCTCATCAACATAGTTAGTCACCTTTTCAAAAACCTCAATTAAATAAGTCAGACAGGATCACCGTCTAACAAATCAGTTCTGACTATCCTTAATCAATCCCTGCCTTTCTAATTATTGATTAATCCTGTCCTTCATAATTTTATTTTCAATAATTTTCCTACCACTGATGTCAAACTAACTGTAATTACCTGGCTTATCCCTGCTGCACTTCTAGAACAAATGAACCACATTAGTTATCGTCTAGTCATTTGGCACTTCACCTGTGCCCAGTGAAGTATTAACTATATCTGCCAGGAATCCAGCTATCTCCTTTGTTAGCATCCTTGGGTACATCTTAACAAGCCCTGGGGATTTATGCACTACACCCACTGAAACATCTAATATCTCCTCCTTATTAATCTTAATGTGTGCTAGAACCTCACCATCCCAACTGAAATCCCTAGCTACAATGTCTTTCTCCTTTTTGAATACAGAAGTGAAGTATTCAATTTGGACCGCACCCTCGTCCATTGGTTCCATGCATAGGTTGCCCCTTTGGTCTCTACTCCTTACTCTTAACATACTTATAAAAAGCCTTGGAGCTTTCCTTGATTCCATCCACCGAAAGTATTTTGTGGCACCTCTTTGCCTTCCTCATTTCCTTTTGAAGCAGCCTTCCACACGCACTATACCTTTGAAGAGCTTCCCCTGTTTTGATGTACAAGGGATATGCATTCTTCTTCTTTCTCAAACTCTTGATCTCCCTTGACATCCAGGGTTCCCTCAACTTATAGCCCTTGCCATTAAGAGAACAGGCTGGCTTTGAATTTTCACTATATCATTTTTAAAAGACATCCACTTTCTAAATATAGACTCATCTGCAAGTAGCTGCCCCCTGTCTATGTTTTCCAGATTCTGTCTAATGATATTGAAATTGACCTTCCCCTAATTTAGATACATATCTTCTATACTATCCTTATCCCTTTCCATAATGTCTTTGAAACTTATAGAGTTATGGTCACTATCAATCAGTTTCATTCCCTAGGATTAGCTCTAGCACTACCCCATTTCTAGCAGGACTATCTGCACACTGGTATCGTCATTGAAGGAAAAACTCACAATCAACAAGTGGGTGCGTGCAGACCACATCAATTCAAACTGGGTGTCAGTTGAGCCCGATCTCACTTGTTGTGCCTGATTCTGCAGGGATTTGTCATGTAGAAGATGATGTTTGTCCTGTCCTCAACTTCCTCCTCAGATGAGTGCTGCTTTTCTCCCAGCTCTTCAGAGTCTATCACATTCTCTTTTTACATGCTACAGTTGTGCAAAGCTTGGCATGTTGAGACTATGCAACACATTCTGTCTGGAGTGTATTACAAGGCCCCAGTCCAATCCAAGCACAAGAGCTTCATCTCCAGCAGCTTATTGTCTGTTTCATTATGGCCGTTGTTGAAGAACGAGCATCGAGCCTGGCCTCAATCAGCGAGTTATGCAACAGAGTTTTCAGACATCGTTGATGAGGGTAGCCTCCATTACCAGAAAGCATCTTTGTAAGACACCTGGTGCTTGAAACAAAGCATAAACATGGGAGTTCTCAAGGATTTAGGCATCAAGGCAGCTCCCAGGATACCTGACACAGACCTTTGAGATCTGGTACCAATGATCATGGATAACTTATACACTGATGAAATGGAATCTTTTTCTGCTCACAATGTAGTTGTGTTATGATATAGTGCTCTCCATTTTTATAGTCTATAGCACCCTGTATTTGGGGAAGCCAGCTATGTGGACAAAACCTACTGTCTGGCCTTTGGCACTGACCTTTCCAAGGGGAAATTAGATCAAGTGGTTTGAAATGGCACAAATTACATAGGCCACGGCTTTGACATATTAATAGTTCGAGAAATGTGCGAACCCAAACAGGTCCTCAATGGGTCCTTGGAAGCAAACAGTAGCTTTAAAGTTTAATGCAACTGTCAACTTGATGCCACTGGAATATGATGGCCATCCACCTTGTCAGGTCACAGGGTCAAGCAGCTGGCAGTGACAATGCAATTTGTTTTTCTGGAGGAACATCAAGGACAATAAACTCTGGGCCTCCTTCTCTGGACCCAAATAGTAAGCAAGTTATTTTTCTACTTCATATATGTACAAAGTTGCACATCCTGGTTTTAAACACTTTGCAACTTTGTGAATGACCTTTTTAGGTCTGCTCATTGTTCCAGCTCTGAATGTGAAAACCTGGTAGTTACCCTCCCTCATAGTTCACTGTTAGCTAACCAGAGAGTAAGTATTTCAAATTCAGAATTGCACAGACCTCGTCTTCCTCATTCTCAGTATCCCTTTCATCCTCTACTGTCATCACTATCTGACAAACTTGTATTTGCTTATACTCCCAGCAACTGTATTGCTTCAACAAATTGATATGACACAGTCTATCATGGGGTGTCAAAAAATAAAATGACATTGGATTTGAAACATTAATTCTGCTTTCTTCACACAAACGCCGCCAGGCGTGCTGAGTTTCTCCAGCAATTTTGATATTCATTCAGGTCTTCAGCACCCACAGTTCTTTGCTTTATTTTAGTGTCAAAAAATTAATATACTCTATTAGTATTTTTGAATACTGTCTATGGATCACTGAACTGTGCTTGTATCAATTTACCTTGTAAAGGCAGTAATATTAATATCTCATCCTCAGTTGAAATGTTCAAAGCAGTCTTATCAGCAGATTTCTTCATGGTTGCTTTAAAGCATTCTTGAGCTATTTTAAAAACCCCTCTGAGTCGCTCCCAGAACACAGATACAATTGTTCAATTAGGAAGCTTCATAATTCTACCATAAAAACCTTTTCTTATGTAATTTCAAAGGACCTGTTATCTCATGTCCATAAACTGATTCAATAGGAGTAGGTATGAACATGAAATGTTAACTCTGATTTCTCTCCAGAGATGCTACCAGACCAGCTGAGTTTTTCCAGCAGTTTCTGCTTTCATTTCTGATTTCCAGCATCCATGGTTCTTTTTGTTTTTTTTTTGCCAGTTATTTCTAAAAGTTGGAGCATATTTTATTTTTACTTATGCTTTTATTTGTGAATCCAAATAATGGGTTGGGATATCTGGTCGGCATGGACGAGTTGGACCGAAGGGTCTGTTTCCATGCTGTACATCTCTGACTCTCTAACTCCAAGGCTCCTTCAAAAGCACCTTCCAAACCTACAACCTCTACCACCTAGAAGGACAAGAGCTGCAGATGCATAGCAAAATCATTATCTGCATGTTCGCTTCTAAGTTGCACACCATCTTGATTTGAAACTATACCACTGTTCTACCAGTAATATGAGTTTTCCTACATCCCAAGGACTGTAGCAGTTAAAGAAGGCACCTTCCCAAGAGCAATTAGTGATAGACAATAAATGCTGGCCTAGACAGTGACATCCACATCTCTGGGACAAACAAAAATTATTAATTCTTATCCTTATCAACTAGACCTGGCGTGTAAGGAATTATAAATGTGGAGACACAGCTGTCACATTTCAAAATTTTGCAATAATTGTATACTGTCTTCCAATATTCCTCACCCAAAATATTACTTCACACTTACTTCTTTTTGTACTGAACTCCATCTGCCATGCTTGTGTCCATTTCATCTGACCATGTAATCTTGAAGTTCACAGCTAATACCACTGTCTACTCTAAGTTATAATATTATCTGCAAATTTCACAATGTTGTTCCCTCCACTTGAGTTGGATCATTTACGAAAACTGATCAGAGTAATAGAAATAAAATTGGTCTTTTTAACGAGCGAATTCTGGCAATATTCTCCGAATGACCTGGCTGAATGAGTCTTCAGTTTTAGTCGGTTAGAAAATATTTCATCATAAAATCCCGGGATCCCAATTAAGATCGAATTCATGTGTTTATGCCTGGTTGTAGAGGGAGCTGGAAGAAAATTTGACACTTGGTAAAGATCAATGATGACAGGCAAGAACAAAATGGCTTTGGACCAGAAAGTCCAGTAAATCATTTTAAGCACTCTTGAAAGTTTTATAATCTAGTAAAGGATTGAAATCAGGCCCCAAAATCAACTAAGCTGACTGCAAACTTAGAAAATGCACAAAAGTTACAACATTTTAAACAACTATTTCCACTAGTTAAGGGAGAAAAACACAGGAGAAACAAGAAGAAGTCCTTTCGCTCTTGTTACAAATTTCTGGTGTTAACGGAATAGTATTTCAAGTTCAGCATTATTGGCCTCTCATGCAAACGAAGTTCATGTCTTAATTACAACCACAATAATAACAGGAATTGTTTTTGTTCAAACAATGATCTAATACCACCTACTCAAGGCACCCAGGGGTGGGTAATAAATGCAGACTTGTCTTCGCACCAGAAACAAATTGGAAAAAAAAGTGATTATATTGAATTTTATTTGATTTCATGTCACTTTGTGTAACAGAATATAATATGTGCTGCATTATTCCGTCAGTAGGCTAAATATACAAGCTATATCAGAAATTTATCCAAAACTAGTCAGCACCAAGCTTAAACACGTAGCCCTAACTGCCCTGCATCTGATTTTCTTTTGCCAGGTTTCTCCCAAGTGTATTCATGTATCATTTTTGAGCTGAGAATTTTCAGACTTTCTGCCAATTTGTAACTTTAAGAAATTGGCTTATGAAGATATAAATAAAACCACCCCAACCTACAGGAAATAAATGGCCTGTTCAGCAGGATTCATACCAATGATGGTTTTGATACTGCCATTTTTGCGAACTAATGTGGAAAATGTGCAAAACCATGTGTGTACCCAGTTTCTTTAATTCTAATCTTTATGCTTTGAGCTTAACCTGCATTCTATATGTTGTGGATTTAAACCCTGCTGAGATTAATTTATTTTAACTAATTTGGCCTTATATGATTTTTTTTGGACAAACAGTAACATTGCAACTATGCAGTTTTTTTTTATTACCCTTAAAACAATCTGATGTAGCTTCAAAGACCCATGAGGAGACAGTCATCATACCAGAAAAGGGGAGACAAGGAAGACTGATCAAAAAGATTGTTCAAAGAGGTATCATAGCTAGAATAGGGTTGACAGGTGACAGGATTGTTGCCTATGACAAGATTAAACAGTGTTTCAGATGAGATGAAGTTTATGAAGGGGGGAGGGTAGCAAGTGAATAAAGTGTCTCACACTGCATCCTCCAGAAACCTTATTTTGCCAGATTTCTCCCAAGTGTATTTTTGAGCTGAGAAATTTCAGCCTTTCTCCCAATTTGTAACTTTCAGAAATTGGTTCATGAAGATGTAAATAAAACCTCCCTGACCTACAGGAAGTAAATGGCCTGTTCAGCAGGATTCATATCAATGATGGTTTTAATGACCTACATTCTTGCATAGTAATGTGGAAAATGTGCAGAAGTTTCTGAAAACGGGAGGGTAACAAGCGAATAAAGAATACCAGTCTCTCACACTGCATCCTCCACAAACTTGAGCTCATCCAAACAACAATTGTTTGTATCCTAACTTGCATCAACTTGCATCCTAACTGCTTCATCATGGATGATTTTCAAGGTTGAGTGTTGTTGGAACTGTATCCATCCAGGCAAGTGTGGATCATTCTATTAGATTCCTGACCTTGTACACGATGGAAAAGGCTTTGCTCAATCAGGAGGTGAGTTAATCACTCTGACCTGCTCTTACAGTCACTCGAGATTACAGTGGTGCTGGAAAAGCACAGGAGGTCAGGCAGGCACCATCCAAGAAGCAGGAGAATCAATGTTTTGGGCAAAAGTCCTTCATCAGGAATGAGGTCAGGGAGCCTCCAGGGTGGAGAGATAAATGGGAGGGGGTGGGGCATGGTAGAAGGTAGCCAAGAGTACAATAGGTGGATGGAGGTGGGGATAAAGGTGATAGGTCAGAGGGGAGGGTGGAGAAGGTAAGTGGGAAGGAAGATTGGAAGGTAGGACAGGTAATGAGGTGCTGAGCTGGAAGGTTGGAACTGGGGTAAGGTGAGGAGAGGGGAAATGAGGGAACCATGAAATGTCTTTGGCAAACAGGACTAAGGAAAATCCCAAAGTGTGTCTTATATAGCTATAGATAGGAGTGTGATGACACTTTGTGCTATTTTCTATTAAAAAAAAGTTGAGATAGAGGTGCAGAGGAGTTTGCTCCAAAGCCAATGAAGTAAACAACTTGTCAAGTCTTGCATATTTTGTAAAAAGCTGGAACAATAGAAGCAGCCTGAATGGGTGACGTCAAGCTCCCATAGAACTAAGATTTATAGTTTTAGCTTTCTGCAAATGCTAGAGTCTTGAAGCTGCATGTAGAAGCTCTTATTCCCCTCTCTATTACAGCTAAAAGCTAGGGTTGTCTTCCTTCTGCTAAATTGCATGTGAGACTATCTATTTTACTGAATTTTGGCAAGGGTGTGTTTATGGGATGCTACTATCTTGGAAAAGTTATTAGTAGTTAATCTACATATTATTTTGTCAAGTATTTTGATACAAATACAGTTTAGCCAATTCTTTTATTTTAGTTTTGTCTGTATTTTAATAATAGTATATGAATAAAGTGTGTTTTATTTCAGGTCTGGTAGTATGATCAATCAAATTGCATCCAAAACACAACACTTTATGCTTACCATTAAAGTAGGAAAAAGTTAGGTTTAAACTATCTTCTTCAAATATTTTAAGGAGGTTTGTGCTTGTCCATAATAGGAGCAAGAAGGTAACTAGACAAAGGGTAGATCCATTCAAGGACAAAGGAGAGAATTTATGTGTGGAGCTGGAGGAAATGGATGAAGTCCTTAATGAATATTTTGTGGCGGTATTCACGAACAAAATGAACATGGAGGATGGTGAGTCTCGGCAGGGGTATGTTGATGTTCTTGAGCATGTCATTATAAAAAGTGAGGTCTTGGGTGTTTTAAAAAGCATTAAGGTCAACAAGTCTCAGAACTTAATGGGATCTATCCCAGAATGCTAAGAGAAGTAGGTGAAATTCCTGGGGCCTTTTACGAAATCTTTGTATCCTCGTCAGCCACAGGAGAGGTCCCAGAGAAATGAAGAATAGCCAAAGTTGTTCCTTTGCTTAGGAAGGGAAACACAGATAATTCAGGAAATTACAGGCCAGCCACCCTTATGTCAGTGATAGGGAAATTATTTGAGAACATTCTTACAGGTAGAATTTACTCATATTTGGAAAAATATGAACTTATTAGTGATAGGCAGCATGATTTTGTGTGGGCAAGATAATGTCTCACAAATTTGATTTTTTTTTAGGAAGTGGCAAAGATGATTGATGGGGTAGGGCGATAAATGTTTTTTTTGTTACCTACAGTGTGGAAATAGGCCAGTCGGCCTAACGTCCACATCAACCCTCCAACAAGCAACCCACCCAGACTCATCTCACTCTGACTAATGTACCTAACACTATGGGCAATTTAGAATGGCCAATCCACCTGACATGCACATCTTTGGATTGTGGGAGCAAACGTATGCAGACACAGGAATATCTATATTGACTTTAGCAAGATCTTTGATAAGGCTCCTCATGACAGGCTGATATAAAAGGTAAAGCTATGTGAGATCTATAGTGAGCTAGTAAGATGGATACTGAACTGGTTTGGCCTTAGAAGACAAGAGTAGGGTAGAACAATGTTTTTCAGATTGGAGATCTGTGACCATGGGCATTCCACAGGGATCAGTGCTGGGACCGCTGTTGTTTGTAACATATATAAATGATTTGGAGGTGAGTGTAGGTGGCCTGACCAGTAAGTTTGCAGAAAACACAATGACTGGGGGAGATTTGGATTGTGAGGAAGATAGCCAGAGGATACAGCAGGATTAGGATAGGTTAAAGACTTAGGTAGAGAAATGGCAGCTGGAGTTTAATCTGGATAAATGTGAGGTGATGCATTTTAGGATATCTAATACAGTAAATGGCAGAACCCTTAGTCCCATCAACATACTCAGGAATCTAGGCGTATGGGTCCACAGTGCCAACACAACTGGAAACGACGATAAAAATGGCATATACCATGCGTGTCTTCATCAGGACACTGAGTCTAAGTTTGGCAAGTCATGTTGTAGCTGTTAGGCCATATTTGAAATATTGCATACAGTTCTCTTTGCCACATTGCCAGAAGGGTGTGGAGGCTTTGGAGAGGGTACAGAAACAGTTTATCAGAATGTTGTCTGGTTTAGAGAGGATTAGGTATGAGGAAAGATTGGACAAACCTGGTTTATTTTTACTTGAACGTCAATGGATATGGGGTGACCTGATTGAAGTTCACTAAATTACGAGAGGCACTGATAGAACGGACATTCAGAGGATTTTTTTTTTTCCCAGGGCAGCAATGTCAATTACTAGGGCACATAGGTTTAAGATAAAAAGGGTTAAGTTTAAAGGAGATGTGAAAGGCAGGCGTTTTACACAGAGAGTGGTGAGTACCTGGAATGCACTGCCAGAGCAGCTGGTGGAAGTGGATACAAAAGCAATGCTTATGAGGCATCTTGACAGATGCATGAAAAGGCAAGGAATAGTGCAACTTGGACAGCATAGAGGCAAAAGGTTTTTGGTTTAGATCGGTATCATGTGTCGGAACAGGCTTGGTGGACTGAAATGTCTCTTCACTTGCTGTACTATTCTTTATTCTTTGTTCTGTCTGGAGGCTTCCTCCCAGAAAAAGAAACATCACATTCCTCTCTGCATTCATTTATCAGGTCAAAGCCTGCAGTTAAATAGGGCAACTACAACTGAAGTACTGTGTATAGTTTTTGTTCCTTACCTGTAGATAGATATACTTGCCCAAGAAGCATGACAACAAAAATTGAAGAATGATTTCTGGAATCAGCAATGTCCAATGGCATAAGAACACTTGCTGTAGCATTAAAACAATCATAAATTGCTTATATATAAATCCCTTGAACAATCATTTCCAGGGATTTCTATGCAATAAGAAGGGTACAGAAAATGCACAATTACCATAACAGAAGCATCCAGAAATTCTGAACCAAATGTATTTAAATGTCTTTCAGCACTGTGAGATTCAATCATTAGTAAAGAGTTTGGTTGGGAAGATGGTGCACATTTATACCTTTGGTACATAACTTCCTATGCTGTTAGTGATAATTGCAAAACTTCTTTAGGAGGTTCCAGCAATACCTGCTGAATTTGGAATATGTAATGAATAATTTTGATCTATGTACAGAGAAAATTCAGTTATATGGAATATTCCAATATCTCAGCACAGCTGCACAATCTGTCATATTATCAAAGTAGTCAACATATTAGAAAAACTTTTATTTCAAATGCTGAAGAGGGGATCTTATTTAAAGACAGTTTTTGAAAACGAAAGATTAGATTAACATCATGTCTTTATACACCTTTTGATTTAAGTTAATTTTAGTTATTATCTTGTTTAAACGGTGATCGTTGAAACTATTGAAGACTATAGGTTGGGAGAATTTTAAAGCTTGACTGCAAGAAATTAAAATTAACAAGAAAATGTCAAACTAGCTCAGCTATCTTTTCAAGTCAGTTTCCATGAAAATGAGATATGTTTGAGATCAACTGGAATAAAAATTATAGCCTTCTTACATTTCATTTTTTCACAAAGCACTGTACTGAACTTTAGCAAATAAATCAACATACTCTAAATATTGTATTTTGCTAGTGTATAATCCAACATTGTTATTTGTATTTATACAAACAATATAGACACATAGCAGTATAAATACAGCCTATCAACAAATTCAGATTGAAAAGAGGTAATGAGAAAAAGGATGCTGTTCCACAAAGATCTAAAATCACAATTTCCATTTAGGAATTCCAGTATTTTGCAGAATTGTTTCAGTACAGAAGGACATATTCAGCTTGTCATGTCTCTGTTGCCTTTCCACAATAGCAAAGCATCTAATGCCATTCCCTCATTTCCCTATAACTTGCCACATACTCCCTTTTCAGATTATAATCCCGCACCTCTTAAATACCTTGAATAAAATCACTTCCATCACACAGGCAGCACATTCTCAGATCTTAATTGCTTGTCATACGAGAATGTTGCTCAAGTCTCCAATGTTTCTTTTGACAATTATCTTCAATTTGTACCCTCTTATTCTCAATTCCTCCACCAATCAGAACATTGTTTTGTTTGGACTCTTCTTGATTTTCAAAACCTCTACCAACCTCTGCTCAACCTTCTCCAAGGAAAACAATCCGAAATCTTTGTATCTATAAAAAAGCCATTCTCCTGGATTTTTTTTTGCTGCACTCCCTTGATACCTTCACATTATTGTTAAAGTGTAACACCCGTAAGTAGACACAGTACTGCATTGACATTTAACCAGTTTTTTTTACAAATGTAAAATAACATTTGCCTCTATTAATAAAGTGCAGAATTCTGTCTGCATTATTTCCATATTCCATATCTCGAAGTGCTTTCCACAATTTATTACTTTTGAATTGCAATGATGCTCTATTTACAAAAACTGTGAGAATTGGCAAAAATACTGAAAGATAAATAGGCTGAGTTCATTTCTCTAAATAGGAGAAAACTAAGCGATGATCTAATAGAGGTTTCTAAAATGATGAAGGCATATTAAAAGTGGATGTAGTGAAGAAGTTTCCACTTTTACTGGAGTCTAAATACAAATCCATAAACAGAATGTTGTCACTAATAATTCCAATAAGCAATTCAGGAGAAATTCTTTACCAACAGTGTTGAAATTTTGATTCTCTGTTCCATCAAGTTCCTAAGGGAGAGTAAGATGAAGTAGTTGGAAAGAGGCTCAAGAATAAACACAAATAGAGGTCATTTGGCCCCACAGGTCTATTATTCTGCAGTAAGTTCCATCTATTAAGGTGCTTTGCACTTACAAAACAACTTAAATGTAAAGAACATTTCAAGACTCTTAGAAGCATAAGACAAATCAAAATTAAGCAAATTGAGAATTAGGAAGGGTGACCAAATGCTATTCAGAGATGAATTTTAAGAACTATCTTAGAGACAAAGTGAATGAGAAAATAATAAATCTAGACTATTGAACAAAATGTTCAGGGTTATTGTAATGCTTGAAGAGTCACTGATAAATTGGGGAAATGCCATATTGGTATTTAAAAACAGGAGCAATAATTTAAAATTTGAGGTTCTTAAATTTGGGAGCTGCTGAGCAAGAGGACCTTGGTGCAAGATGGGTTTGAAGTACTGGAGATTTAAGACACAGCCTAAAAAATCATAGTGGACCAATGAATTAGAATAATACATCTCACACACAAATATCTTTGTGGGCGGCACGGTGGCACAGTGGTTAGCACTGCTGCCTCGCAGCGCCAGAGACCCGGGTTCAATTCCCGACTCAGGCGACTGACTGTGTGGAGTTTGCACGTTCTCCCCGTGTCTGCGTGGGTTTCCTCCGGGTGCTCCGGTTTCCTCCCACAGTCCAAAGATGTGCAGGTTAGGTGAATTGGCCATACTAAATTGCCCGTAGTGTTAGGTAAGGGGTAAATGTAGGGGTATGGGTGGGTTTCGCTTCGGCGGGTCGGTGTGGACTTGTTGGGCCGAAGGGCCTGTTTCCACACTGTAATCTAATCTAATCTAATCTTCCTGAGTCATCAGATAATCAGCTGACTATCCATATAATATTTTTCAACAAATTTACACAATGTTTGTTAAAATGGAGCATTATGTTGGTGTGGTGTATACCATACTAGAAGAAAGGTAAGGTCATGTTGTGAAAGCAACACATATTTTGTAACTTAGGTGGGGTCCCACCCATCTCTCATCACTTATACAACTATATCACCACTATCACCTATTTTTATCTGTATTTGATTCCTCTGCTTATTAAACTCAGGATGTTAATTGCTTATTTACACCACACATATACAAAGTTACAACTTCCAGAATTCTCTACAATAACCTTTTATTTTCAATGAAAGTGAGCTCAACTTGTTTGCTATGTGAAGCCTTTCAATGGGCAATTGCTTGATTCAGCCACTCAGAGTCCAGACTAAAGATATGTGCAATCATAAAATTCTGCATGTGTAGCTCATGCATTGACCAACTACAAATCCTGGGCATGAGCAATTTTGACCATGATAATATTCATTCTAATTTAATACTACTAATCTCTGTGAAGCAGAAGTGATAACAAGAAATTTGATAGTATTGCGTGCAGTCTATAACTCAAGGGTGCAAAGCTGCTTTCCTCTCATAATGTACTGTAAGTATGTCAAATTCTGCTCTTAAATGTAACGGAATCTTTCTTGGATGACGTGGGGGCTGGGGATGGAGGCTGGTGGGAATAAGGTTTCAGTGATCCTACTGAACTTAGTATTTTCAGTTATATTTGTGGGGCATGGTTTGTGCAGCATTCTTCTGAACAAGATCTGCTTTAGAAAAGATCCACCCAGAGGCATTCCATGGCCCTCCTTGTTAGAGGCCTCCATGTCCCACTGTATCAAGGACTCCAGAAAAATGTCACTTTGTGCACTGTGACTGTTGTCTGATCACAATGCTAAAGCATTATTGTACCTGATATTCCACACATAAGCTCATTAGAACTGCCACAGTGGATTCAGGTGCTATTTTGTTGTGGCTGCTGCACAACAAAGGCATACAGAAATTGAAGAGGAACTTATGCTTCTGCAAGCCTAGTAGCAACCTCCAGCAGCTGCTGAACCATTTGTTCACCAGTTGGTGTTAGATTATAATGGTCGAATTCCCAAAAACTGTCTATTAACGTATCATCAGGCTATCTTTGCCAATCTCATTCTTCCAAACTATATGTAAATTAAAGTAACCCATGATGATAGCTATACCTTTCTGACAAGTCCTTATGATTTCTTCCTGCATAATCTGTCCTATGGTATGTAACTGTTCTCATCACTATCCAAATGATTCTGCATTCTGACCTCCAGAACTAAGGTCATCTCTCTCTTCTGTACCACTGTGATCCTTAATTAACAGAGCTACTCTCCACATTTTTATGGCTTTCTATCCTTCCAGGTAGTCATGTGCTCTTGAATATTCATGTCCCAGTCTTTGTCAGCTTGTAGCCATGGTTATCAGACCATGCATATTTATTAATACCAAAATAATGTGCATGATAGAAATTTGAAATAAAAACAGAAAATGCTGGAGAAACTCTGTGGGTCTGGCAACATCTGTGGAGAGAGAAAAACAGAGTTAATGTTTTGAGTCCAGTATGACTCTTCTTCAGAACTGAAAGGAGCTGGAAAATACTGTTTTCTTTAATGCTGTAAACAGAAAGAGAGGAGGATTAAGTGGAACAGATTGTGAGCATGAACAGAGCAAAAGAAGCAATAATGGTGGTAAAGGATAGATAGATTTATAAATTAGTGTAATTCAGCAGCATCGATCTGGCTGTGCGGGTGCATACCTTGAGATTCAGCTGCTGCTGGATCTTTTGTCCTTGGACATCCTCAACTACTGCTACCATCTGCTCATCTTCTCCAACCATACTGTTCATCCCTGGATAACTGCAACTGCTGTATTCTGTTGAATGATGCCTCAGAGCAGATATGAGTGGTCTATGGTTTAGAAATTCCTCACTGAAGGTGGTTCTTCAGTCCATCAGGGAATAGTAAGATGTCCTGTTTCCCAGTAATGGCCTCAGGAGGACCTCCCTCCTTACCCTCCTGAGAATTCTTGCACCATTAAGTACACCACTGCCTCCTTTCTTTTTGCTTGTAGAAATATAGCTATCCGCCCATATTCTCTATTTGTAAGTAATTGCTACTGTTTTCAAAGCTTATGATTTTCTCAGTATTTTCTCTAGATTCCATACAGCCAAATACATAAATGAAGAATGCTTTTACAGCACAGTTTGCATGTGCAAGACTTTCCCCTCTATGGAGGTGATTGGAAACGAAAAAATGGGGGAACTGGGGAGTTTACTCTGGAGAAAAACTCATCAGCAAATCACGATTTTCTTGACACCAGCAATTAAGGTCCTTAAATGTTTGGTCAATGGCCACCTCCCCAGCCACCTACTTCCCTGGTGGATGAGAGAGCTGAAAGAGAGGTGGGCTCCAATTATTGTAGATGCCACTATCGATTTAAACTAACCTTTACTTGAAGTTTACTGACATTGCCATTAATGACATCACCACTACAGCGAGGCTTATATGAATATTTTTGAGAGTGTTGTGGAGAGTTCATTCATTCTTACAAGGAGGTTAGAGAATTTGAGCACCTTTCTACACTAAAGCTACAATAGCTACAGCATCTCACTTCTGTTTCCTCTGGCTCTGCAACATAGCAGATAAATGGGGCTGATACTGCAGAATATGGAATATCTATGAAAAGGGAAGAGTAGGGATAGGACTTTCAGGGAAACCCCTATATGCTGTGAGTTTTCAGGGAGATGTTCTCTTATCTTTACCACAAGACTAATGCCTGAGGTGTCCCAACTAGGAACTGCCATCAGAACTGTACCACACCCTTTCAACAAGAGGAAGTGATGGTGTAATGGTAATGTCACTGGAATAGTAATCTAGAATTCCAGGATATCATTCTGTCAGATGGGAAGATTTGAATTCAATAAAACAAAATCTGCAATTAAAAGCAGCAACTGTGTAACCACTGTTAATTGTAAACTAAAATTTATCTGGTTCACTAATGTAAAGGAAAACTGGGGAAGAATTCTGCCATTCTTCACTGGTCATAGAGTCATGGAGATTTTAATAGCATTGAAAAAGGCCCTTTGGCACATTATGTCCGCACAGGTCATCAAACATCAACCCAATCTAATCCCATTTATCAGCACTTGGTCTATAGTCTTATGTGCTATAGCATTTCAAGTACCTATTTAATAGTTGTTAAATGTTGTTAGGGTTCCAATCTCTAAATCCCTTTTAGGAAGTGAGTTCCAGATACCCACAACCTTATGGATGAAAAAGAAGTCCACAAATTCCCTCTAAACCTCGTATTCCTTATTTTAAGACTATGCCCACTGGTTAGTGATACCCCTACAATGAGAAAGGTTCACAGTCATAGAACATAGAAACAGACCCTTCGGTCCAACTATTCCACATCAATCATGTCGCCAAACCAAACTAGTCCCACCTGTCTGCGTTTGGCCCATAACCTTCAAACCTTTTCTGTTCAAGTACTTATCCAAATGTCTTTTAAATGTTGTAACCATACATGCTCCAGAACTTCCTCTGGCAGTTCATTCACATATGAACCACTCTGTGTCATAACATTGCTTCTCACATCTTTTTAAATATTTCTCCTCTCACCTTAAAAATATGTCCGCTAGTTTTCAATTTCCCCACCCTAGGAAAAAGACTCTTGCTATTTACCTTACCTACACCACTCTATAACCTCAATAAGGTCACCCCTCAACCTCCTACACTCCTGTGAAGAAGTCCCAACCTATCTTCATAACTCAAACCTTCCATTCTCAACAACATCTTGGTAAATCTCTTCTGAACCATCTCCAATTTAAAAATATCCTTCCTATAATTGGGTGACCAATCACAAAAATATTCCTCGACCATTACCTTCTGCTTCCTGCCAGTAAGGCAGTTTTGGATGCAATTTAATAAATTGAGCCAGATCCTATTGTCTCTTAGTTTCTTAACCACTCTGCCTTGTGAGATCTGTCAAAAGCATTACTGAAGCCCTTGTAGAATACATCAACTGCACCCCCTTATCTAAACACTTAATCACCTCCTTGAAAAATTCAATCAAATTTGTTAGACATTTTCTATCCTTTATAAAGCCATGCTGATTTAACCTTGCTTAATCCTTGCCTCCCCAACTGGAGATCAATCCTTTCCCTCAGAATTTACCAGCTACATTATAATCAATGTCCTGGTTTATCCCCACTGATCTTCTTGAACAATGATAGGACATTAACTGTACTTCATCCTTAGGTACTCTTTTGGTCAGAAAGATTTGAACATTAAATCAGAGACCCTGAAATGACCTCCCTTGTCCCAGAAAGTAAACTTAGACACTGCTCATCTGGGACTTGGGATTTACCCACTTTCAGCCTGATAAAACTGCTAATACCTTCTCCACCTCCATGCTAATTTGTTAAAGATCATCACATTCACCCTCCCTAATTTCTAGAACAACACTGTCCTTCTCTTTTAAGAATACAGATGCAACTTACTCATTTAAAACCACAGTTATGTCTTAGAAGTTAGAACATAGAACATTACAGCACAGTATAAGTCCTTCAGCCTGCGATGTTGCGCTGGCCAGTGGAACCAATCTGAAGTCTATCTATCCTAAGCTATTCCATTTTCATCCATACGTTTATCCAATGACCATTTAAATGCCCCTAAAGTTGGCGAGTTTACTACTGCTGCAGGCAGTGCGTTCCACGCCCCTACTACTCACGGTGTAAAGAAACTACCTCTGACATCTGTCTTATATCTATCACCCCTCAATTTAAAATTATGTCCCTCGTGCCAACCATCACCATCCGAGGAAAATGGATCTTACTGTCCACCTGATCTACCATCTGATTATCTGAAATGTCTCAATTAAGTCACCTCTCAACCTTCTTCTCTCTAACAAAAACAGCCTCAAGTCCCTCAACCTTTCCTCATAAGACCTTCCCTCATACCCAGTCTTGTAGCTGGACACCACTGATTGTCCTGTTGGTCCCTAATGGGCCCTACACATTCCTGTGTTATTCTCTTGCCCCAATTGCTTTTGGATTTTCCTCAGTGTTACCTCTTTACTCTCCTAATTTATTTTTTTTAAGTGAGCCCCTGCAACTTTCTATATTCCCCTAGAGCTTCCACTGTCTTGAACCTTCAGTATCTTGCATAAGGATCACTTTTGTTCCTTTTCCAATTCTGTACAAACCTTGACATCCAGGGTTCTCTGCACTTGTTGATCCCATTCTTTACCTTTATGGGAACATATTGGACCTGCACTTTAACTATTACCCTGGCTCTGACGTAGATTTTCCTGCAAGTAACTGCATCCAGTCCACTTGGCTGATCCTATCCTATCACATTAAAGCTGACCTTAGCCCAATTCAGAGCCTTTAAGGTCAATCTTTTTTCTTATCTATAATTTCCTTCACTCTTACTGAATTATGATCACCATCACCATATTACAGTGGTCCCACCAACATGTGATCCCAGACATACAGCAATGTGGTTGACACTTAACTGCTCTCTGAAATGGCCTAACAAGTCACTCAATTCAAAGACAATTAGAGATAAGCAGTAATAATGAAATTCCCAGAAATGTGGGAAGCCATCAATTGCATGTTTTTAGCTTTGTAGGCCACCTATTTTCATATCAATGGGGTGGGGCCTTTCATTTTCATTTTTCCATGCATTGAGACCATAATGTGTTGCCCATCCATAACTGGCCTTGAACTCAGTGGCATCCTAGGCCATTTAAGAAAGCAGTTAAGACTATGATATGGGTCAGAATTCACATGTTGGTTGTAATTTTCCAAACTTCCTTGGATTCCAGAGAAGTGCCAGAGGTTTGGAAAGCTACCAATGTGACATGCCTGTACAATAAGGGAGGGCGGCAAAAAGTAGGTAACTATAGGCTAATTAGTATAACATCTATTGTTGTAAAAGAATAAAAATAAATTATGAAGGCAATAAACAGCAGAACATTTGGAAAATCATAACCTAATTAAGCAAAGTTAGTGTGGCTTCACAAAAGGGAAATTGTATCTGATTGTGTTATTCAGCTTTTCATGGAGTCTCAACCTGAGTAGATAGTTAGAGTTCCAGACGGCATTTGACAAGGTATCTAACAAAAGGTGAAGTCAAGATCGGAACCAATGGTGTTGGAGGCAGTATATTAGCATGATCAGAGAATTGGATATTGGCAGGCAACGGTGAATTGGGATAAGGGTTGAGATGAAAGTGGGGATAATTCTTCAGGTTGGCGACCAGTGGGGTTCCACAGGGATCAGTAGTGAAAACGCATCTGTTTACAATATATATTAATGACTTAAAGGAAGCAAGTGAATATACTGTAGCTAAATTTGCAAACGATACAAAAATAAATGAAAAGGCAAGTTGCAAGCAGAATACAAAAAGTTGAGAGAGATATTCATAGGTTAAGTAAGTGGGTAAAACATTGGCAATATGAGTATAATGTGGGAAAATGTGAAATTCATTTTTGAAGGGAGAACAAAAGAACGAAGTATTATTTAAATGGAGAGAAACTGCAGAAAGCTACAACACAAAGGGACGTGGATAGTTGTGCACAAAACACAAAGCTAGCACAGAGGTGCAACAGGTAATCAGGAAGGCTAATGGAATGTTGGCCCCTCCTTCAAGGGGTTTGGAGTACAAAAGTAGAGAAATCTTACTGCAACTGTACAAGGTGCCAGTAAATCTGAAATACTGTGAACAGTTTTGGTCCCCTTATCAAAGAAAATATATATTTTTCACTAGTCAATTCAGAGATGGTTCACTAGATGATTCCTGGTATGGAGGGATTATTTTATGAGCAAAAGTCAAACAGGTTGGGAATTTACTCAATGAAATTCAGAAAAATGAGAGTTGATCGCATTAAAAAATTAAGGGTTTTTCAGGGTAAGTGCTAAGAGGATGTTTTCCCCTCCTGGGAGTCTAGGACCAGAAGGCATAGACTCAGAATTAAGGGTTAGCAATTTAAGGCTGAGGTGAGAAAGAATTTCTCCTGTTGGAGAGTTGTGAGCTTTTGAAACTTTTTGGCACAGAGAGCTTTGGAGGCAGAGTCTATGTGTACATTTGGGGCTGAGGTTCTTGATCAGTAAGGGAATCAAGGGTTATGGAGAAAAGGGAGCAAAGTGTACATGAAGTGTATCGGATTAGGCATGATCCTATTGAATGGCAGCGCAGACTCGAGGGACCCAACAGCGTACTCCTGTTCCTATTGTTTACAGTCTTACAGGCAGTCCAAGATTTAAAAAAAAAACAGTTGATTTGCTTTCCTTGAGGACAATAGTGAACCAGCTGTATTTTTTTTTACAAAAATCCCTGTTAATGTCATGATCCCTAATGTTCAGTCTAGCTTTCAACTGCAGTTTCATTTTTGTCAATTAAAATTAAATTCTAACAGTTGCTATCCCAGAGATTTAGCCTAGGTATCTGGATTAGAAATCCTGTGAAATTAGCACTGTACTACCATTTTCCTAAACTACAGGAACTGGAAGAACTAGCTTTACATTAATGTGCAGTTTATTTGCAAATCATGATGACCGTGAGTGTCTGCTATTCTGGCAGCAGCAATGATGCTTTTATCTTGATGTCCACGTGCTGTTTCACACCAGCAAGGTGAAATTGAGGCTGGCACAAGGGAGATAAGAAATAACTGTTCTACTTATGGTTAATGATCTTCCACTTGACCATATGAAGACAATGGCTGCCACAGGAAACATCACAGAACACTCCGTCAGTGTGGATAATCAATAGCTGTAATGTCCAGATGGCTCGGGTGGCACTCTACAAGAAGGGTCTGTACCAAAGTTTGTGGTAGTCTGCTTACTGATCTGGTCCCAACCAATTCAACAGTAATAATGTTGAAGATCCATGTCTTGAGCCCTGTTGAGGCCTCTGACAACATTTGCCAACAGTTTCATGTTACTGGCAGTGGGTTCAGTTGAGAATTACGTGTGCGCACTTGAGTTCAAAATATCCAGGTCTTGTAACAATGAACTCAGGCAATCCAATGTTCATTAGAGTTGAAACCAGGGATGATGTCCTTACCAATTTTCAAACTGTCAGCATAAAACCATTGCATGTGATGATTTCATTAAGAATAACAATGCACTATATTGCTGAGTACTGATCAATTTCGCTAAATTTAAACTAAATTTATATATTTCAAAGCACTTCTCCTTCTGTCTATTTTTAGAAAATGTAAAGCCTTATAATTTTTAAATTCTAAACATAGCTAAAATTAATATATCCTGAGAAAAAAATTGTTTGGGATATATCTGCAACCTGCAAAACACACAACTACCTTCATTGGTCACTGACCCATGTATTGCATTGTAAAAAGCAACAGTATTTGCCAACTATTGATACTAAAGCCCTTATTGTGAAATCTATAAACTTGATGTTTTTTAAATATAGTTAGGAAACAGAATGGAGACAGAACTAACCTTACAGATACTAAAGGTACAAACTCACATAACACATTGGTTTAGTGTGGCTTTCTTGATGAAAGAATTATCTTAATTCAAAAAGTGCAAATTCAATAACTTTAGTGTTGAGGATCCATGTGCAGGGACAATGGTACAATGAACATTAAGAGCTAGCAAAAATCAACATTTAAGACAGATAATTTGAGATTTCTTTCAAATTTTGATTAGTTTTGCCTAAATGAAGGGACTAGCCAGACATTTATACAGGTATACATATGACCCTGCTCAGTTTCTGCAACACTTTCTGTTATTTTAGATCTCCAGTATCTGCAGCTTAATTTTATTTTTATCTTTATTAAGATAACTGCCAGATTTGTCAGACAGGGAAAAGTCTAACCAGCATCATAGACAATCATTTAGTAGTATTACAATTCGGACATGTAAGCACAAACTTTTCTCAGCTCACCAAACCATCAAAAATGTAATGTGGCAGTGAAACAATGGTTCAGCAGTCATATTACTCTCATCAACCATTCATAACCAGAATTTATAAAATTAAACAAATCCATTACTCTGCAGCGCATAACATTTTCCACTTTTCTGCACTCCTAAAAATCTATTAAGTCTTGTCCCTCCCTATTTCAGCAATTCATATCTGCGATTAGTTACTATTACACCCTCATTCATACTAATTGAGCTTTCAGTTCACCTCCTGTACCTTTTGCTCCACAGCTACAAGATATTATGCCCTGCCCTCTAGAATTCTTATTTACATAACCTACACCATCTTGATGCTTTTCTCCCTGGTTTCAGAAACTTCCTAAAAATTTGATTATTATAAATATGAAGTTTACAAGTTTGTTATGTTTGGGACAGTCAGAATAAGATAAAACAGTTGTGAAGTGGTCATGTGACCTGTCCCAAATCCTGCTGTTTGACAACAAGCTTAAGTGGCTTTGTTGTTATGGAGCCCAGAATGATCTACTGGAAAGACAGTAAAAAATGTTCACATCTGCAGACAATCGTAAGAGCATCTATGATGACTCTGGTAGACTGTTAGCCCCCACATCTCCCAGGGAGGTAATATGAATAAAAACAGAAGGTGGCGGAGAAACTCTGGAGGTTAGGCAGCATCTGGCATGGAGTCAGCGCTAACATTTTGAAGTTCTACAGTTCTGAAGAAGAATCATATTGGACTTAACACTAAATCTGTTTTCTCTCAGATACTGCCAGACCTGTTGAATTTCTCTACTAAGAACAAACAGTACCAGACTTTTCCAGCAATTTCTATCTGTAAACAGAAATCAGAGTAAACGTTTCAGGTCCAGTGACCCTTCCTCAGAACTTCTCTACCATTTTCTTTTTATAATTTAGATCTCCGGTGAATTCAGTGTTTTATTTTTATTGAGGTGTTAAGAATCAGGTTTTGTAAATAGTTGCACTTTAAACTTTATTTAATTTTAAGATAAAATGGAGTTGGAATTTGAAAGATTAGTTAATTAGCATTTCTATCTGGGCTAAATACCCATGTGATTCATGGGTCTTGGAGATGGGCAATGAGAAAAGAAAAATCCATAGCAAACTATTGCAAAATCCAGTTACAATGTTTTTGTTAAGATCTCCTTGAATCTTTTGAGGGACGAAGAGAGGGAGGGAGAGGGATGGATCAGTCTGCAAGAATCTGAGATACAGGGAGACCAGAGAGGTAGAGGTTGAAGCCTTGAAATTGTACAAAATTGTACTCAGATGAAAGAGATTGAGCTTGTGAGAATTTGAATGAGGTTGGCAAGAGTCAAGGTCTATAGGATATCTCACACTGTAAAAGGCAGTTCAGGAATTAGAAATTATCCAGCTGGAAAAGGAAATGGGAAGTAAATCATCAAAAATTAAGAACAGTTTTGGACTAGTTCTTAGAGTAAATTATAACCTTGGGAGGATTTATTTTGTCATTTTTAGAAGTTAAATGGGGGCATTTGTGGAGTCTAGATTTAAATTGTTTACGAAAAGTGTTTAGTAAAAGCTGCTTTTAATTTTATACTGTGAAAATCTTAAATCTTGAAATCTTGGTGTATGGTCCTTCCAATAACTGGAAATTTCAACTAATGTTTTAAAAGTAATCAGTCTCTCAGGGGATCATATCAAATTGAGGATTCTTGAGATTTGACACCACAAGCACATTTAAATTTGCCAGAATTTAAACAAACAAGATTTCATAAAGTTAACATTGCTGTGCCTATTGTGGAAGTGTCCCTTTAAATGTTCTCTAATATTAGTTGGTAGCATGCTTGAAATAACTTGAAATAGTGGACGGCACAGTGGTTAGCACTGCTGCCTCACGGCGCCAGAGACCCGGGTTCAATTCCCACCTCAGGCGACTGACTGTGTGGAGTTTGCACGTTCTCCCTGTGTCTGCGTGGGTTTCCTCTGGGTGCTCCTGTTTCCTCCCACAGTCCAAAGATGTGCAGGTCAGGTGAATTGGCCATGCTAAATTGCCCGTAGTGTTAGGTAAGGGGTAAATGTAAGGGTATGGGTGGGTTGCGCTTCGGCGGGTCGGTGTGGACTTCTTGGGCCGAAGGGCCTGTTTCCACACTGTAAGTAATCTAATTCACTTAAAGAAAGGACCTGTCTTTGAGCGCATTGTAATAGTTGAGAAAGGTTAAGAAAGATTCTTGTGATGTTTTACGTCGTTTCCACAATTTCCCCTTGCTACCCCCACTTCACCATGTATGCATAATCCCTCTACATGTCCATTTCCCAACAGTTTGTTTCGAGGGCTCTACACATTATCCTTGAAAAGAGGCCCGAACTGTCTCCATTACCACCATGCTCTTTTCATGTATGAGCTCGTTCTCACTTTGAACAACATAAAGGTTTATAAAATCATGGGAGGCATAGATAAGGAGTATAGTTATTTGTCTTTTCCCAAGGGTAGGAAAGTCCAAAACCAGAGGGCATCGGTTTAAGGTGAAAGGGGAAAGATTTACAAGGGTCTTGAGGGGCAGCTTTAATGCATATATGGAATGAGATGCCAGATGGACAGGTAGAGGGGGTAAAATTACAACATTTAAAAGACATTTGGGCATGGACATGAATAAGAAAGGATCAGAGGGATATGGGCCAAACATAGGTAAATGGGACTGGTACAATTTAGGAAACTTAGTCAGCATGGATGAGTTGGGCTGAATGGCCTGTTTCATGCTGCATGTATCTGTGCATCCTGGCAGACTTGTACATCAACCTGCATAATCAAAACTGTAGCCTCTGGCTATCTGTTATTCCTGTGGATCATAAAAATCTCAAGTCAACAATATAATCTTCTGCAGACAAGGGTTCAAAACCCACTATGGCAGATGGTGGAATGTGAACTCAATTACATTTTTTTTAGAATCCCTACAGTGTGGAAACAGGCCATTTGGCCTAACAAGTCCATGCTGACCCTCTGAACAGTATCCCACACAGACCCATTCCCCTACCCTATTACTCTACATTTCCCCTAACTAATACACCTAGCCTACACATCCCTGAACACTATGGGCAATTTAGCATGGCCAGTTCACCAAACCTGTACATCTTTGGACTGGAATTAAAAATCTACTGACTGCCTACTGTTACATGCAACAGTACGCAAAAACAGGCCCTTCAGTTCACCACGTCTCTAACGACCTTGATGCCATTTTTTAAAAAATTAATCTGCTTCATTTACATCCTTGAGAACAAAATTTGCCATCCATCCCTGGTCTGGCTGATATGCTACACCAGCACCATTATCAATGTGGTTGAAATAGCTGAGAGCAAATCAATTGATGGGAAACAAATGCTGGCTTTACCAGTGGGCCCACACCCAATACAAGCATAAAGAAACTGAAATGGGTTGACAGAAATTGGCTAGGATATTAAGGAATAGTAAGTTGACAAGTTCTTAACACTGCCCATGTGAACCAAACTGAAAATCTCTTACATGAAGAAAAGAAAAATAAAGTTTTGATATCTTATCAAAATGTGAGCATTTTCCAAAAGTAAAAACACTGGGCATGTGAACATTGGGCCGAGTTTCATATGTATTTAATTTTTCCTGAGTAACTATTTTGCTTAATTTCATCAGAAACGTCCAGAGCCTCTGATTTTTTAGAGACTTTCAGGGGGTTCCAATGGAACCGCCTAGAGGAAAATTCAATTTGGTGTGCAATATGATGGGGAGTCTGCAGGATCCCCATATATAACTCCTATCTATACTTGCAAAGTACTGGCCATGGAAAATATGCCCTATCTTTTCTATTTATTTGTTCATGAGATGTGAGGGTCACTGGCTAGGACGGTATATGTTGCCCATCCCACGAACCCTTGAAATGAGTAGACGAACCATTTCTTAAAGCCTTTAAGAGTCAACCACATTGCTGTGGGTGTGGAAACACACGTAATCAGACTGGTTAATTTAGCAGAGTTTTTTTCTCAAGAAAACATTAGAGATATTTTCATGGTCATCATTAGTGAGACTAGTATTCAATTCCAGATGATTTTTAATTAATTGAACTTAAATTCCACCAACTACTCTAACAAGATTTGAACCAACACCACCCAAGTACTAACATGCAGCTCGAGACCACTAGTATGGTGGAATTACCACAACATCATCATTTCTCAATAAATGTGTGGACAGTAACTACTTTGATTCAAGATCCAAGAGCAGCCAATATTCGTGGAACTGTATACCAAACTTTGTGAATGGTCTTCAAATATAGGAAGGATAGATGTTAAGCACAAAATTTATTCTTTACCTTCTGAAGTTCCAAATATTTTTACTTTTCACTGATTATCTAATGGTCAGACAGACAATTTGCGAGCATAGCTAGAAGTTGTATTTGGGGATCTTGTGGAATCTCTGAAGGAATTGCCCAGCTTACTCACTTCAGTTTCTTTTATACTTATGAACACATTAGGAAGGCTAACATTTGTTGCCCATCAACTGATTTGCTCTCGAGGCTATTTCAAACACATTTCTAATATGGCTAATGTTACATATAGGCCAAACCAGGCATGGGTGGCAGATTTCCTTCCAAAGGACATTAGTGAACTAGATTTTTTATTAAACTGTAGGCAGTCAACCCTTAAAAACATAATGAATTTTAAGTCACACTTCCTCTTTCACCTCTGACAGTAACAAATTACAGATACAAATCTGTTTGTGATTTCTCCACATGACTGAAATGTGATTGCAATGAGACGACTACTTTTTTAAAAAATGAACCGCATTTAAAATCAACTGCACTTTCTGTTAAAGGAATTTTTTGCTTTTAAACAAATTGAAGCTTCTACCTTGTTTGGAGAAGTCTATACAAACCTGTGTGAGACATGCAAGTTTTTCCAACCAAATAGTAATACATGGCCATAATGATTTCACAAACCTCCTGGTCATGTATACTACTGGACCCCTAATTATTTTCAGAGCATATTATTTAAAGCAACAATCATAAATAACAAAAACAACTTGCGTCTACATAGCACATTTAGCAAACAAAAGCTTCAGTGTGCTTCAGTGGATAAGAATGATAACGTGTTAAAGAAGAATACATTAGGAAGGATGATCAAAATTTAAGTCAAAGAGTTAAGTTTGAAGCAGTTTTTAAAAACGTGGCAGATTCAATAAGTGGTTCAAGTAGGCAGCTCACCAGCACCTTCTCAGACTTTGTTCTAAGTTTAATTATGGTTGAAGGCATGATCAAGAAATGAAAGGGAATGTGGTAGAGACTGGATTCAGAGGAGTGGCAGGTTTAATGGGATATTTGGGCTGGGGATTTTATACAGGGAGGTGCAAGGCTATCAAAGGATTTAAACACAGAATGACCATTTTAAACTTGAGGCTCTGAAAGCCAGAATAAAATGTAGGTCAGCTAAAATAAAGTTGATATGAGTAGGATTTGGTGAGATATTGGATATGGGCAGCATAAGTTTGAATGAATTGTAACTTCTGGAGATTGAAGGATGAGAGGCAAGCAATGAGGTCATTGGTATAGATAAGTTTAATCTTGACAAAGGAATAGATGGGAGGTTCAAAGGTTGTTGGGCTGATATGCACTAAAGACAGATAATGGTATGGAAATAAAATTGGCAAGCTTTATGATACAGGGTTGAAAATAGAGCTCAGGTTTGTATGGAACTCCAGTTTGGAACCATCTGATTAACTTCAGACTGGCTGTTAAAATAGAGAAAACTGGCTTACTTAAGACTGCATGTTACATAATTCTATAACATTAGCAGACAAGGAATCGAGAGTTGATAAGGCATAGAAGTGTACGTCATGAGTACACATGTGGAAAATGAGCCTGTGCATAAAATATCAAGCAGCATAGTGGAGGAGGCCAAAGTAAGAACTTCAAGGTTTTAAATGAAAGACACAGTAAAAGAAAGAGAATCCACTGATGGAGATGCTCTGATTACAAACAAGTAGGTAAAAATGTAACCAATTAAAGATAGACCAACTAAATTATGCACAAATGCAGAAGTGCTGGAAAATCTCAGCAATTCTAGCAACATCTGTGAAAAGAGAAAAACAGAGTTAACGCTTCAAGTCCAGTATGGCTCTTCTTCAGTATGCTTCTGTTTCTCTCTCCACAGATGCTGCCACAACTGCTGAGATCCTGCAGCTTATTCTGTGATTTCTGATTTCCTGATCAACAGTATTTTAGTTAGATCTGGAATCTATAGAATCCCTACATTGTGGAAACAGGCCATTTGATCCAACAAGTCCACAATGCCCCTCCGAAGAGCAACCCAACCAGACTCATTCCCCTACCCTATTATTCTACATTTACCCTTGACTAATGCACATAACCTATATATCCCTGAACACTATGGGCAACTTAGATTGGCCAGTTCACCTAACCTGCACGTCTTTGGATTGTAGGAGGGAACCTGAGCACTTGGAGGAATCCCAGGGAGAATGTCTATTTTGAGTTTGCACAGTCGCCCAAGGCTAGAATAAAACCCGGGTCCCTGTGAGGCAGCAGTGCTAACCACTGAGCCACCATGCCGCCCGATTACTTCTGTCAATTTTGCTTCCACTAAATAAAGGTAATGGATTAGAGGTGCTGGAGCACAATGATTAGATCAACTATGACAGAGGTTGTTGAGTGATGGAGCAGTAAAGGGTTAAATTATTGTGTTCTGTCAGGCAAATGTAAATTGTGATTTGGTTCCAGTATTTTGGTACTGTGGCAGGAACAGAAATGTGTTAGGAAGATACAAAGAAGGAAGCGCATAAAATACAAGCTCAGACTTGGAATTGGAGAGAAAAAGAAAGTTCACAACTGTCAGGCAGTTCATATGGCCGGAGGGATAAAGATTCAGGTTTTTTTAAAGGATCGAGGTTAGTTACGCACAGGTGTTATCAATTCTAGGACGAGTGAAAGTATACAAGTCCCCTGGGCCAGATGGGATTTATCCGAGGATTCTCTGGGAAGCTAGGGAGGAGATAGCAGGGACTTTGGCTTTGAGTACCTGAGGACTGGAGGATTGCAAATATTGTGCCCTGTTCAAGAAGGGCAGCAGAGATGACCCAAGTAATTATAGACCAGTGAGCCTTACTTCTATTGTAGGAAAGGTTTTGGAAAGGATTATAAGAGATAAGATTTATAATCATCTAGCAAGCAACAATTTGATTTCAGATAGTCGACATGGTTTGTCAAGGGCAGGTCGTGTTTCACAAACCTCATTGAGTTTTTTTGAGAAGGTGACCAAGCATGTGGATGAGGGTAGGGCAGTTGATGTGGTGTACATGGACTTCAGTAAAGCCTTTGATAAGGTTCCACATGGTAGGCTGATGGAGAAAATGCAGAGGCATGGAATTGTGGGTGATTTAGCAGTTTGGATTAGAAACTGGCTTTCTGAAAGAAGGCAGCGAGTGGTGGTTGACGGAAAATATTCAGTTTGGAGTCCAGTTACTAGTGGTGTGCGACAAGGATCTGTTTTGGGACCACTGCTGTTTGTCATTTTTATAAATGACTTAGACGCAGGCATAGGTGGATGGATTAGTAAATTAGCAGATGACATTAAAGTCGGTGGAGTAGTGGACAGTTTGGAAGAATGTTACAGGTTGCAGGGGGACTTGGATAAACTGCAGAATTGGGCTGAGAGGTGGCAAATGGAGTTCAATGCAGCTAAATGTGAGGTGATGCACTTTGGGAAGAATAACAGGAAGGCAGATGACTGGGTCAATGGAAAGATTCTTGGTAGTGTGGATGTGCAGAGGGATCTTGGAATCCATGTGCATAGATCTCTGAAAGTTGCCACCCAGGTGGATAGTGCCTTAAGAAGGCATACGGTGTGTTAGGTTTCATTGATAGAGGGATTGAGTTCCGGAACCGCAATATCATGCTGCATCTATACAAAATGCTGGTGCGGCCACACTTGGAATATTTTGTACAGTTCTGGTTGCCCCATTACAGGAAGGATGTGGAAGAATAGAAAAAGTGCAGAGGAGATTTACCAGGATGTTGCCTGGTCTGGAGGGAAGGTCTTATGAGGAAAGGCTGAGACACTTGGGTCTGTTCTCATTTGAAAGAAGGCTAAGGGGGGACTTGATAGAGACATACAAGATAATCAGAGGATTAGGTAGACAGTGAAAGACTTTTTCCCAGGATGATGATGTCAGCTGTACGAGAGGGCATAACTACAAATTGAGGGGTGATAGATTTAAGACAGATGTCAGAGGAGGTTCTTTACGCAGAGAGTGGTAAGGGCATAGAATGCCCTACCTGCTAATGTAGTCAACTCAACCACATTAGGGAGATTTAAACAATCCTTAGATAAGCACATGGATGATTTTGGGACAGTTTAGGGGGACGAGCTGAGAATAGTTCACAGGTCAGCGCAACATCGAGGACCGAAGGGCCTGTTCTGCGCTGTATTGTTCTATGTTCCATAATGACAGCCATTTTGAAAGACTGGGGAACTATCACAGGAGAATAAATAATAAACTATTTCAGCTTATATGGAGGTCCAAAATGGAAGTTTAGTAGTCAGCAGTTTATTTGGAATGGGATCAATGGAGCAGACGGTAGATCTCATCAATAAGACACTTGTAGTGAAAATAAAATGGGAAAGATAGAAGAGGAGGTAACTGAAGAAGTATTAGATGCTATAGAATAGGGAGAACAAGACCAGAGTGTATCTTAACTGCTAAAAGCAAGTTGAGAACGTGCACGTAATTGTGCATGATAACAGTACCTTCTCAATAACTGCATCCAGGGACCAAGTGAACACATATACAATATAGTAATATACACCAAACTGACTATTCATTGTCAAGTGAAAACCAAGGATATTATTATATATTAGATCGTTTTTGAACATTTTGAAATCAAAGAACTGCAACAATGATTATGGAGAAATGATATAATATTGTAAGAGTTGTGATAAAAAGCTACTAGCTGGAATAAAACATTTTGCTACAGAAAGCTTTGTTTTGATCACAATTTTTTATTTATTATTAGAATTTGGATACTATGATAGTCTCAAGTCTTGCATTTTAATTCGCATTTTAGGATACAAATTGCTTAATTCTTTTAACAATATTGTCCAAAGTCCATGCCTGATTTTTATATCTATTGACTTCATACCTTTATTCAGGTACTGATATTACAGTGGTTATCAGGTTCACAGACAGACAAACACAGACTGACAAACAAGATTAATATGACAGAAAAACCTTACAGATTGCAGTACATTGACAAATGTTATACAAAAGCACACATATAGCAGCAAAAACTACTTTTGCTACTGCAAGCACAATGGTTCCATGAATGCATTAATCTGTCCTCATACTTATTCATTATTTACCTTTTGCCCTGCAATCATCACTCTCTCTCCCAGCTTTAGGCCCAGCGACATCAGTAGTGCCTTGCCTGAGATGTGATCATAGTTTGTCAACATGGCTTTTGATATGTTGCATGTCAGTGGTAATGCATCCAAGAGCATCTGTTTCAGTTCTTTGGCAACTGCTGCTGCCTCTGCCATCTCGAGCGGCATATCCAAGGGGTCAGGAACAATATCAACAGGCATCTGTCCTTTATCATTCTGTTCAGGAAGAAAAAGGTGATTATCAATAATTATCATGCAAAAATATTTATTTGAAATCATTTTAGTCACTGAAAGCAAAATTCAGTATATGTGTAATCCACTGCTCAGTTACTACTTTTTTCAAATGCAAAACTAGTACGTGGTGCAAAATTCCTAATGATATTCCATCTGTGGATGGTCATGTACATACAACAATTAGTAGTTTTTTTAAAAACAGATTCATCATACTAATTACTTGAAGATAAAAATTTGTTTGATAATTTAATTGGTTAGGGTTGTTGAAGCAGCCCTAAATGAATATCTTGTTCACATTTGTCCAGAATCCCACAGTGTCAATCTTCAGGAAAGTCTGGAATAACTTGTGCCAATAAAGTGTTTAACAAGTTAGTGACAGGTTATTTCCCAGGGATGGAAGTCCCATTGCTGTGAGCTAACAGCCAAAGACCAGCAACTTCTCTGTACACAGAAGAAACACTGGGAAGGCAATGGCTGCTACCAATACTATGAACACTCAAGGCCTGGGTTCAAGGCCAGAGTGAGTGATAGTAGGAAGGGAGTGTCCTTACTCACAACCCTCCTGTCTAAATAAGTGCCCTATACATCCATCAAATGCATGGAAAGGCACAATATTCTGCTCAAGGTTAACATGTTTAAAAAGTTTCAGTCAGTGTCTTTAAATTTAAGGGAAAATGAAGGGGATCATATGACCTGAAATCTGCCTGACAACAGGGCGATGGGGCTGCAAGAATTAAAGGAAAGCCTGCATTGTTTAACTGTGGAAAAAGATGGCAAGGTATTCACACTTGCAGACAATGGTAAAGGCAGTAATGATGTGCTGGACATACTATGAATCTCCAAGATCCAGAAAAATGTTGATAATGTTAGATTTTAAACAGTTGTGATTTAAACTGGCCATTTAGTTTCAAGATGAAAGATAGTCGGGCCCTCAAGGACAACTGCTCAGCTGAATGCAAGGCCCATGAGAATTTATGTGGTCATAATGATGGGCTTTGAGATAAGAAGGGTATAGAGGAAGCCATTGTGCTATCGAGTTACAGGTTCCCCCAAAACATCACCGAGCATCACAGACAAATTGGTCTGCCAAGATCTGGAAAGAGAGAGCTCGACGTCAAAAGTCACTATGGCTGTAATGAGAATAGTAGCTCATTGAGGAAAAAAATAAATAAATTTGTTACTAATTGAAATGAAGTTGGAGGATTCTGGAAGGACTGAATGCTCACATAAAGAACAGTCTACTGCATAACTGTGAAAGGTATTTCTTTGGTGTACTAAAAACAAGATGATAAGACATTCCATTCTATGACTTGAAATTCCTGCTGTAGGCTGCCCAAATCTCCAAATCATAAGGCAGCACAGGAATCACTATTGATCCTTTAGGGAGAGGGAGATGTCACTTGTGTGTCAGAAACCAGATCCCTGAAGCAACTGCTTACGCAGAGCTCAAACGTGGCAGGAGACTCAGGGAGGAAAGCAGAAACTTTTAGGAGGTCCTCATTTTATTTTATTTTCATTATTTTGTGAAAGTGGTCTTTACTGGAAGTCTACATGTATTGCCCATCTCCAACTGGCCTTTAACTGACCTCAGAGGGTAGTTAAGAGACAATCACATTTCTATGGGTCTGGAGTGACATGTAGGCCAGATCAGGTAAGGATAGCAGATTTCCTTCCTTAAAGGATACTGGGCAACCAGATAGGTGTTTACAAAAATAAAAGACAGTTGTGATGGTCACTGCTACTGAGACAAGTTTACATTCTAGATTTTGTTAACTAAATTTAAGTTACACCAGATGCCACAGCGGAATTCAAGACCATGTCATCAGACGATTAGTTTCAGCCTCTGGATTACTAGCAACCTTCCCTCTAGGTTTTATGAATATTCTGAGGGTCTAGGCAAGCTAATTAACGGACCAATATAATTGACTTGAGGAAGTTTCAAAAGTTGCAGCTGCACGTGGACCTTGGAGGTCTGCACAGAAGAACAGAAAAATTAGGGAACGTAGATTCTATAATGATCCTTGACATTAGCACAATGACATGATTTCCAGCCATTATTGCAGAGGTGAAATAGATGCTGAATCATAGGTGACCCTTGCTTGACATCAATCAGAACAAAGAAAGCTCATTCAAGAAGGCACTAAATACAGCGCCAGAGACACGGGTTTAATTCCCGACTCAGGGGACTGACTGTGTGGAGTTTGCACATTCTCCCCGTGTCTGCGTGGGTTTCCTCCAGGTGCTCCGGTTTCCTTTCACAATCCAAAAATGTGCGGGTCAGGTGAACTGGCCATGCTAAATTGCCCGTAGTGTTAGGTTAAAGGGGTAAATGTAGAGGTATGGGTGGGTTGCGCTTCGGCGGGTCGGTGTGGACTTATTGGGCCGAAGGGCCTGTTTCCACACTGTAAGTAATCTAATCTAATCTAATCTATATCAAGAGACCTTGTCTGCAATGTAAAGAGGCAGCAGAGGGAGTGCACTAACCTCCAAAAAACCAATGACTACCCAAGCCTTCAAGCACTACCGGGGTAGCAGAGTGTGTAAGTTACACTTGGGACTTTTCAGCCATTTCAAAGCCACCTAACCAAAATGGAAGCAAGTCATCCTTGATCCCAAGGGAACATCTCAGAGAAAGAGGTTTATAATACAAGCTGTCTGTAAAGTCAGTTTTTATTTAACTGTGCTTTTGCTCTTTTGTTAAAGAAAATGTCTGAAAATGCAAAATGTTGCTATGTCATCCTCTCAGCTATTAACTCATTATATGAGTTTCTCTTTAAAAGTTGACACTCTTCAGAAGAATTGAAACAAATAGTTTGGTAAATACCATAAATAATAATCGAGGAGGCAGACAACTCATCAACATTGCCACAATAAACTGTAGTGTTAGGCTCAAAAATGATATCTCCAAACCAGACTTTTAAAGGTTTATTGTTAAGGATAATTGAACATGGCAATAAGCAATTGAAAGGAAATCCATGAAAACCAGACTTAGTGGAAAGTAGATTGTTTTGTCTGGCAATGACCTTGCCTTGGGCTTAGGAACTGGCTGGATTTGTTTCTGACCACCAAGCTCAGAGGAATGCCTGGAAAAGTACTCAGGAATAGTAAAGCAGCACATGACATCAAATTCAGAATATTAATACTGGGGATTCTTCCCTGCTTGAAGGACCTTTCACCATGGGGATTTTCACCATTGGACTGGAAGCATGACACCAAGGCCATGGGAACAGAGAAAGAGCTCCAAGGAGTCCCTGGCATGAGGATAAGGTAGTGAGATTCACTTGGTGAATATGTCTAAAGTTGTTTGAGCTAGTAGATTCACTCATTAGTTTGTAGTCTGCATATATCTAAAGTAGAGTAAGCTAATAAGTTTGCTTTATATTGATGCACGTGTCTTGTATATTTTGATCAAACCTTAAAGAACCTGTTAGGTACTTGCAGCCTAACAAAACAGAGACTTTCTAGTAATAATAAACTTGACTTAATTATCTTCAGAGTACTACTAGCAGCTTAATAACAACAAGTATTAGCTAATTAGGATATTGCACCAAAAACTGTCTTAATATTAAGTTGCAAATACATTGTAAAAGTATTCTGGAAGTCAAATCTCCAAACTGGCTTGGATAGATCCATGTTAGGCAGTATTAGCATTGGTTTAGAGAAGGATGCTGGTAAACATTGAACTATTTTATGCAAGCAATGTCTGAACTATGCAGTGCTCTACACCAACAAATACATCCTAAACCTAAATTCAGTAGGACTCCATTATCACAACACTATGAAGTTGTCCAATGTTGACACTCACTTTATTTTTGTTAAGAAAGCAAATTGGAATTACTCGTGTACTGCTGATCTGTAGGAAACCAGTTTGAGATTTCCCCAATTATTTCTCTTATTGACATTCATAAAAGACTTGCAAGCTCTGGTTTTATTTTGTAATGCAGAGGTATTTTGTTTAAGTGTACAGGCCCTTTTTATCATTCAACTATGTGCACACAGCTTGAAGATGGTACTTTTCTGATTACCATGAGACTGCAGACCTTATAGGAATACAATCCCCCAGCTCATGACTTCAACGAAGATTCAAAATCTAACTTTCAGAAGTGACAAGATAGTGCAAAACCCTCTAAACAGCCAATAAATCAGACACTCTGGTACTCTTCTTGGGTGTTCACACAGAGCAGATAAGCATGCATCAGCACCCTTTTTCATACCATGCCTGAGTTTTTTTTTCAACAGACTTAACGTATATCCATTTTGAACCAATGTTGAAGATGAATTACACTACCACTCATTTTTATTTTGGTTCATTCACGTGATTTGACTGTGTTACTTGCAAGGCTAGCAACTGATGCCCATTCATAATTGCCCTTGAACTGAGTGATTTACTAAGCTATCTCAGAGAAGAGTTTCTCTGTGAGCTCTAGGTATGTTATCTCATGCAATTCTCTGCTGTATACCATGTTATGCTTACTATAGTCCTATAATGCTATACTCACAATATTGTGTGCTCACTAACGGCTGAAGAATCCTTCTAGGATTCATGCGACAAGTGTCAAATCTAACACCTAGCTGTGCCAGGTCAAATGATGAAACCTAGGAATAGGCCTTCATAGTACAGACAGTGGGAGATAATGCTTCTGAGGGTACACTGATATGGGTGACACTTCATGGAAATAAAATATCAAAATCATAAATGTATTAACTCTTCCCATCATCAGTTGTCTGATTAACTATCAAAGTAACTATAAGAACGAAGCCAAAGAGCTATGGTGCTTAGCATCATACGATGTTAGAAGCATGACTCAAGGAGTGCTATTCTTTCCCTAATGCCCAATATAGCATAACATCTTGTCAATGTTCAATAAGGGAGCATTATGTGCTGTAAAGCCTACAGAGAGTGGATAATGTTAACATTTATTAAACAGCAGGAAAAGCAAAGTAAATGAAAACAAAAATGCTACATTTGCTTTTGGAAATATCAGGGAATGCTTGCCTTTTGAACAACAAATTTACAGTCAATGAATGATGACATTATCCAACCCACATCTATTGGAACCAGGTGTCAATTACATCCTGTGTGGTTTGTTGCATCGAATGCTGCACCGCTCTACCATACTGAAGGTGATGTGTCTCCTGTTCAATGTCCTCACCTTCCTCCTTGGAAGACTATTACTGCTCCCCACACTCATCAACGTCCATCACATCCCCACTTTGCATGTTCCAGTTGTGTGTAACACAGCACACAAGGTTTATGCAGCACACTACTTGTGCAGTGCAAACTGCCCTCCAGGCTGAAACAAGTACCAGAAAAGGTCTTGAGGAGATCTGTTGTCTGCTTCACAATAGTGTGGTGGAAGAATGGACTGTATTGTATTTATGCTCAGCTTCATTCAAGTGATTGCATAACAAAGTCATCAGCTATGGCTGCAGAGATTAGTCTGCGTCTCTTAGCAGCCATTCCTGTAAAGGTATCCCTTTAGTTGAAGCAGGAACCTGAGAGTTATCAAGGACAAAGGCAATATGGCAGCTTTAGGGGTATTTGATGCAGGCATCTAAGATGTGGTACTGGTGATCACAAATGACTTGTACAATTTCTGAAACCTTTTCTATTAATGAAGTCATTATGATACAATACTATCAATGAAATATGCGTTCAGTCTATACTGTCCTGCACCTGTGGGAAGCCAGCTATATTTGCATAGCCTGTTGTTCAGGCCTTGATACTGAGCTCAACATAGGGAAACATGATGAAGGGATATGATCTGGCACAAATTGTTTCTGTAACTGTTCTGATACATTTCTGGTTGAGGATTAAGAGATCCCACAAAGGCCCCCAGTGAATCCTTGGAAAAAGTCAATTGCAAAAAAGTTTAGCAGAGCTGTCACCATGATGGCCAACAGGATAGGATTTGTAAGTCCTTTTTCTAGCAAATGGCATAGTTCTGAAAGTGTCATAGAACATAGAACATAGAAGAATACAGCGCAGTACAGGCCCTTTGGCCCTCGATGTTGCGCCGATCCAAGCCCACCTAACCTATACTAACCCACTATCCTCCATATACCTATCCAATGCCCGCTTAAATGCCCATAAAGAGGGAGAGTCCACCACTGCTACTGGCAGGGCATTCCATGAACTTACGACTCGCTGAGTGAAGAACCTACCCCTAACTTCAGTCCTATATCTACCCCCCCTTAATTTAAAGCTATGCCCCCTTGTAATACCCGACTCCATACGCGGGAAAAGGTTCACACTGTCAACCCTATCTAACCCCCTAATCATCTTGTACACCTCAATCAAGTCACCCCTAAACCTTCTTTTCTCTAATGAAAACAGCCCCAAGTGTCTCAGTCTTTCCTCATGTCCTGGGACATCATCAGTCTGCAACAGCAATACACATTGTTCATCTGAAAGAAACAGCAACAAAGACAACACATTCTAGGCCCCTGCACTTCCTCAATTCAGTTGCTTTTTATGTGGAAGCTGTTCAGCAACTACTAAGGCTGCTGTTGCCCCAGGTCTTGTTGCTGCATTTGTTCCCCACAATTTCTTGGTAAGGGGATCATTCGCATTCATGGCGCACAAAAATGACAGTTTAGCATTGTCCTTGATACATTTGGATATGGAGGACTCTGATAAGGAGAGCAAGAAATGATAGTAATTTTGATACAGCGGACCTTCTTCTGATGTATGCAGCTCAAGCCATATTGTGCAAATACAGTTGTAGATTGTAATTGTGGTAGGAATACTGAAATTTATACCCACTTCCACATCACCCAAGATTGCAATGCACAAAACAGTATGTTGGCAAATACATTTCAAATTGAGAGGAAATCTTTGTGCAGTGTATGAGACCTTGGATTGTGTTTGTGAATCATGGTCTGTAGGTCGCTTGTGATTATGTCACAGATGGCTATGATCAAGTAGCAATGACCAATGACATGGTCAGAACTGGATGTGGCCAGAATTGTATTTCACACAATTGGTCAGTGCATGCATTTCACATGTGAATCCTATGTTAATAGATATCATAAACCCATATTGTATATGTGCCTAATTAATGTAGTTGCTCCTTGAAGGGCCTCACATTACTGACAAGTGAAGACACATCTTTAGACAAAACACTTACTCCACCTACTCCAGATGTGGTGGCAGCCACTATTCATTTCCAGTGTGTGTTTGCAATTCCAATGAGGGTGAAAGACAACAGTGATCACACTTAGCAGTGCGAGTCGCCTGCTCAACCTGTTATTTTAGGTGACATACCAAAGCTTTCTTCCTTGCACTCCTTGTTGATCCTATCAGTCTGACTTTCCACAATTTCCAACCAACTCTTTAAATATTCATTTCACCACATGACCTCCTAAGATCTAGGCTTATAGCTAATTGCCAACTACCTTGATCCACTTCTACACTTCGAAGCCAGGATAGTGGTGACTGTCAAAGACCCTCCCCCTTTGCCTCTAACATACTATCATCTCACAACCTTATATGTTGAAATGCCCCACTCATAATTATTGTCCCCTCTGCATCCCAGCATGTCATCTCCAATTCCTACAATTGATTTCCTCAATTTGCCCATCACAGGAGTGGCCCCTGATGACCCTTCCTTGACTTTCATTGAGCTGCCCTATGGATTGACCATGGCCCAACACCCTGACCAACTTGAAACAACAGCCACAACTAATGACTGTCCGGAGTCCTGACTGGTAGCTGCGCAGCTCCCCAACTGATTTACCTAATCTCTGGTCAGGTTCCACTGGACACGCAGGACTGACCACATTCTAACTCTTGGGCTGTAATGATATGGAACCTCTGACCCTGACTGCCCCAATAGGCTGACACAAGCTGCTGATACATGCTGTAGATGTAACAGTGGCAAGGTAAGATAAATGCACTAGGGCTGTATATTCTGAATTAGAAGACAATACATAAAATGTCAAGGCTATATAAGGCAGAAATGCACTCAAATATGTGCAAAGTGAGTGCGCATTATGACAGTAAATTAAAAGCCCTTGGGATATATCCTGTTCAACTGCATGGGATGGATGCTTTTCCTTAAACACGAAGTGGCTTGAAAGCAGCATTGCATTGAAAAACATCAGTGTTCTCCAAAGTACAATACTGAGAAGGTGCACTGTCTTAACGGTGTGTCTTAGATGTGCCACGATCATGTGATCATTTTTGTGTCTCCGATGCCAACCTCTGTGGATAAAGGATACAGGTGGTCACTGCCCATGCAGTGTCCCCTGATATGTTGAGGAATGCCGGTCACAATGTAGGCCTGGAGGATCAAGCAGTCCACTGGAACCACCCAGGTACCTTCTCAAAATTTCAGGTCGAGAATTGTCATTGTCTAGTTTCTCTCCACTGCCCGGTAAAATAACAAAGTGCTTAATGACTGAGCTGAGATTAGGAAACAATGAAATATTAATGCATGCAGATAGAACTCTCACCGTAAAAACTCGGGTGGTTGATTGGACTTTTGTTCTTGACATCAAGCATCTCATTTTTCTGATCTTGCCATATTTTCCCAACTGACTCAACAAGGCTAGGAAGATTCCATCCAGAGTAAGCTTAGTTAAAAGATTCCACTTTTTATAGAATAAATTAAACAATGGTAATCTAAAACCAATCATTATTTTACTGCTCTCTTCTATGGAAATTTACAAAAATAACACTTGTTCAGCAAAAGAAATATTCAGTAATGTCAATTTGGACTCCAACAAAATGTTATCAGCTTCTTTAAAACTGTAAATCGCTCTGAGCTGTCATTTCAAAATTAATTGAACCAGTTCACTGCATAAGTTTAGGACCAACAGTTCCGCAGATTTTAGAATATAAAATACTTAGAAAATAATACCATATTTTGTGGAGCATACATTCTATAGCTGCACATGTGCAAATTATTTAATTTCTTGTACTTCAGATACAATTTGAAAACATAAAATCTTCATGTAGGAGGTTAGAAATTAAATTATTTTCACTCCACACTTGCAAAAATTTTAATCAGATTTTTATTCAGATTTCAGCATCCACACTTCTTTGTTCTATTTTCATGTTTGTAGCATCTGAAAAGAAAAGTGAAAATGTTGGAGCCCCTTCAGCAATTAATTATGAAGAACATTATTACTCACACGGTGTTACTTCAGCCTTCCTTCAACTCACATCACTGATAGATACAAGTTACTTCAGCTATTGTGCTATAAAGGTGGTTCCTACTTTCATCTTTATTACTTTGGCACTGTAAATTCTATAGTATTGCAAAAAGATTAACAATCACTAAAACCACTTTGAAGTTACTTTGCATTCATCCTGATGCAGATTGTGAAATAGTGTAGCGTAGCCATCAATCTTTACTAAGAGGTAGCAGCAATAATTGAGACAGGAGAGTGTTCCTCGTAATTAATTACTGAAGATTCTCCAATGTTTTCACTTTTCCTTTCAGATGCCACAAACATGAAAATAGAACAAAGAACTGTGGAGATGCTGAAATCTGAAACAAAAGTGGAAATTGCTGGAGAAACTCAGCAGGTCTGGCAGCATTTGTGGAGAGAAAGCAAAGTTAATACTTTGTGTCCAATGATCCAATTTCTGAAGAACAGTCACTGGACTTGAAGCATTATCTCTGCCTTCTCTACACAAATGTTGCAAAAACACACCACCTTAACTAATTAAACCAAATACACCATAACAGTTAAAAAGTTCTGGCCCAGAGGGGCAGTCTAAGAACAACAAAAATAGGGAAATATAGGAAGGGAGTGAGGAAACTAAATTAAAATGGAGTTGGAGGGGTGAGATAATGCACCCCAGCCCAAATGGTGCTTCCTGATGAAGGGCTTTGCCCGAAACGTCGATTTTCCTGCTCCTCAGATGCTGCCTGACTTGCTGTGCTTTTCCAGCGCCACTCTGATCTAAACTCTGGTTTCCAGCATCTGTAGTCCTCATTTTTACCAAATGGTGCCCATCCCTCTCTAAATACCTTGAGGATGCTGGTGGACACAGTGTGCTTTTTCTGTAAGAGCACCCTGGCATGAACATAAGCATGGAAGAGTGGCAGTTAGGAACTGAAAACCCCTCATGGCCTGCTGCCTGGACCTGTGGATGGCTACCTTTGCCAGGCAAGAAAAAGGCTGCTTTTTCTCTCCAGAGATTTTTTTAATGTACCTCTGGTAGTTTGTTGATTGGAAAAAAATTCAATGTTTCTAATTAAATAAAAAATTATAAACACTGCCCATCGGGGCAGTGAACAACTAAAATGAGGAAAGGTAGAGAGAGAGAGGGGAGAATCCAGGTCTTAAATATTATTAATTAGCCTAGTCAGGGATGTTATAACACACCTTTGCAGCAGATGGGATTGAACCCGGGCCTACAAAGTCCAAAGATTATCACCTGCTCTCAGTCCTCTGCGAAGTTGTTCTGTTTCATCTTTAAAAGGATCACATTTCTGACATTGACATAACTCACCTCTTGTCTCCCCACTGCCTGCCTAATATCTACAAGACACAAGTTAAGAGTGTGATGGAATATGCTGAACTTTCCTAAATGAATACAGCTCCAACAAGAAGATACACTCAAGAAGATAGATTCAGGACAATGCAGCATGTTTGACTGGCACCATAATAACCACCTTCAATACTCATAACTTTTATCATTGACACACAGTGGCAATAATGTGCAGCTTCTTCAAGAGGTATTGTAGCAACTCATCGCAGATCTTTCAACAGCACCTTCAAACTCCACAACCTCTACCACTTGAAATGACATTGGCAGTGGAGCCTATATTCAATCCTTCCAGTGTAGAAGTGGTGTCCAACCCTAGTAAAACAGCATCCTGACTATTCTAACATCCCAGCTACCACTGATCATTGGCAGAACCCTCAAATCTCAATACTTCAATGATGCTCAGGTTGAAGTCACAAAAGCTCAGCTTGCTGCCATGAACTGAATTGATTCATTTATTGTCATGGACATTCAATATAATAAACAGTGAAAACCATGTACCGTTGTCACTCACATTAACTTAGAATAAAATAATTTTTAAAAGTAAGTTGAAAAGAGTCCAACTTTTATGCTCCATTGCTACAGACTGTTCTGGGCTTCCCAGCCCAAGTCATGCCACCACCAGAGACAAGCTCCAAATTCCCAAACTCAAGCCATGCAGCTGACAGAGTACCCACTCCCAGCTTCCCAGCCCATGCCATGCTGCTACTAGGGTCTCACTCCATGCTAAAGTTCCAGGCTTCATAGGCTGACCAACCAACTCTGTAGCCATGCTGTCTCTGAAGATGCTTCAATAACTTGGTGTCCATTGAAGCCGCATTCCCACTGAACAGATGTCTTCATTAGTTAAATCTGAGCAAAAAAGGGGAAGAAGGACAAAGAAAAAGAAAAAAGAAGCGACAAGCCCGGGCACAGGAGCTTGGATGCTGCCTTCTCCACTACTATCATCTTGTGAAAAAAATGAATGCCATGAATGCTCAGACTGCTACCATCATGGCTGCACATACCAGTGTTCAAGTGCGTTTGCATTATTTCACAGTAGTCCCGCAATTTGTGCTCTACAGCTATTCTACAGTAGTTTCAGTGGCTCCCTAATGCCTGAACCTGCTCTCCTCTCTCAGGAACACACAATGAGTCAGAATACAGGAAAGAGATAGAGTCCTTGGTGTCATGGTGCAATTAATAACAACCTCCCTCTCAATGGTGGCAAAACAAAGAAATGATCATTGTGTACAGGATGAAAGGAGGAAGACATGCCCCTATCTACGTCAACGGAGCTGAGATGGAGCGGGTCAAAAGCAACAAGTTCCAAGGAGTAACAATAACCGACAATCTGTCCTGGACTTCCCTCGCGGGTGCAATGGTCAAGATGGCACAACAATGCCTCTTCTTCCTCAGCTGGCTCAGGAAATTTGGCATGTCCATAAGGACTCTCAACAACCTTTACAGATGCACCACAGAAGGGTACAGAAGGCCTGGTACGGTAACCGCTCTGCCCAGGACCGTAAGAAAGTACAGAAAGTTGTGTGCACAACCCAGAGCATCATGGAAGCCAACCTCCCATCCGTGGACTCCATTTATACTTCTCATTGTCACGGAAAGATTGCCAACATCATCAAAGAATCCATCCGACCCTGTTGGTGCTCTCTTTCAACCTTTCCCATTAGGCAGAAGATACAGAGCTTGAACGCATGCACCAATAGGTTCAAAAAATGCTTCTTCCCTGCTGTTATTGGACTGCTGAATGTACTTTTCTAACTTCAAATAATGATGATCTTGTTTTGTGCACCTCCAAGGCAGTCGTAACCTTCTATGCCTCGTGCTGTCTAATGATCTGTATCCCCTTGTTTGCTACGATCAGCCCATACTGCTTGCAAAACAAAGCTTTTCACTGTACTTAGGTACTTGTAACTACAATAAATCAAATGAACAAATCATACCAGTGTCAGTATCCTTACTATTGCCTGTCGTCTGCTGGCCAGCCTAAACTGCTGCTACTCATGTCAAGATGGTGTAGCACAATGAAGGGTCTTTGAAAGGTTAGTGCTGCCTGAAGCTGTGCTACCAAACTTTCTGCATTCTCCTCCAATAAATGAACATGTTGTAGCCTCAGGGGTAGCACTGCAGAGAAAAACTAGGCCAGGAAAAAGACACATAGAACACAGGTACAACCGGAATGCTCACGGTGAGTAATTGATGATTTATGAAACATAGAATGGGTTTATCTGATTAAGTTATTTGCAATGCTTGTTTAGTGGTAACATTTTACCCATGTTGTGGCCAAGATGATGCAATAATAGTTGACAACAGGGGATTGATATGAAAGGAGGAATTGGGGCTATATTCGTTTGAATTGGACAAGGTGATCAAAGCCACCCCAGGCAGAAAGGGAATGTTTTGGTTGTTTCCTTCCACATTTTCTTCTCCTTCTTTTCTCCTCAGCTGCTCGAAATATACCTAGATCTGTACCTTCATTCCATCAGTTGTGCAAGGTGTGGTAAACCAAAATGACACATGTTCTACAGGGCACTTCCAGAGAAGTCCAGGCAGCAAAAAGATCTCACTTAAGTAACTCCAATGGTCTAATTAATGATATCTCACGTGAAAGCATGGATCTCATTATATATATACCAATTGCGCTAAATATTCATTACCTAGATATTCAAAAATAGCCCTTGTCTGCTGATATCAATTTCTAATTTCCCATGATGACTCATCTGTTGCTAATACAAAAGACTAGAATAAAGGCATCATATTGGATAGCAAGAATTTCTACAAATACCTAAAAAAGAAGAAAGAAAGGAAAGTGAGTGTTAGTACTCTGTTTTACTGCATTACACCGCTGACTGAAGCCTTGGTGTTTCTGATAGCAGCAGAATAAGATTTGAAGCTCAAAGGAACTGTAGTCTACCCTCTAATCTAAAAATTTGCTGACCCCCTCACCAATGTCTCCCTTCTGGCTCCTTGACGTGATCTCATTGCCTTCGTGAAGCATGAACTTCAACTTCATTACTGCACACTGATGCGTGTTCACAAACATAGCATCTTGAAAATTTTTGTCCATTTGTTCAAGCCTTTGCCCCTACACAGCAATTGAGAGGCTGGTTTCTTAGATATAAAGGGTTTTTTTTCATTTACATAACTCATCAACACCTCCAACTTTCACCACCACCAACACCTCCATGCTTGATGGGCAAATTACAATAAAATCCATAGGTCAAGTTATGCTCTCATCAAGTAGGCCACTGGTATCCTGATGCAACAACAACTCTACAACTTAGACAGATCCGGTACCTTCTACAATAAGCATTCTGAAACATAATGGTTTGCAATAGTATGCTGCATAACTTTGCTCTGAAATCGAAACAACACATTAAGTCTCCATTGTTACAGGCAAAAAGGGAGAAGTGCATTGTGGTCCTACAACAAAAATAAAAATATTTTTCTCCTTGCTTGACTGCAATGTGCCAATGACAAGAGTGAGAACCCATGTAAGCAGAAGTTGTCCTCTCTACACATGCTACAAGAAGGTTGTTTTTTGATGGTAGCAAATTACAATTAAGGGCTTTCAACGTGGCAAGTATGACTGGTAGGCCAGAGGATTGGGAATATATTAGAAACTAGCAGGGCTTAATTAACTAAAATAAGAGGGAGAAACCAAATTATGAGAGGACAGGTCATGAAGTCTTAGAGTCTAATAAATATATAGCATGGAAACAGGCCCTTCAGTCGACTCGTCCATGCCAATTAATCTAGTTCCATTTGCCAGCACTCGGCCCATATCTCTCTAAACCCTTCTTATTCTTATACCCATCCAGATGCCTTTTAAATGTTTTAATTGTATTAGCCTCCACTAGTTCCTCTGGCTCATTCCAGACATGCACCACCCTCTGCATGGAAAAAGTTGCCCTTTAGGTCCCTTTTAAATCTTTCCCCTCACACCTTAAACCTATGCCCTCTAGTTCTGGACTCACCCACCCCAGGGAAAAGATCATGTCTATTTACCCTATCCACGCCCCTCATGATTTTATAAACTCTATAAGGTCACCCCTCAGTCTTTGACTCTACAGGGAAAACAGCACCATCCTATTCACCCTCTCCCTATAGGTCAAACCCTCCAACTCTGACAACATCCTTGTACATCTTTTCTGAACCCTTTCCAGTTTCACAACATCCTTACTATAGGAGGGAGACCAGAGTAAGAAAGATAAAAATAGGCCTCCAGAAGTATATAAAAGAAGTGGAATTTAAGTAAATGTTAGATGTTTCGAGGATGACACTGCAGAATTAATAATAAGGAAGTATATCAGACTGTTCCAATAATAGAAAAGTGAATTCCCTGAGGCTTTCAGCCTCAATCTCTATGATTCGGTCCCAAATATTGAGGTCCTCTTCCTAATAGCCCATCCCATGAATGCTGTAGGCATCCCATCTTCCCTGGTGCCCACCCAAATAGTCTACCTGAGCCTGTGCCTGCCTAGTATATGAGATGAGAGAAAGTGAGGGCTGCAGATGCTGGAGATCAGAGCTGAAAATGTGTTGCTGGAAAAGCGCAGCAGGTCAGGCAGCATCCAAGGAACAGGAGAATCGACGTTTCTGGCATAAGCCCTTCTTCAGGAACTAAAGAAGGGCTTATGCCCGAAACGTCGATTCTCCTGTTCCTTGGATGCTGCCTGACCTGCTGCGCTTTTCCAGCAACACATTTTCAGCTAGTATATGAGATGAGCATGTCACGTGTGGTTGTACACTGCACTTCTACCTTGAATTCAGATGTTTCTGCCAATGAGAAAACCATATACCCACACTCACCCAGTCTCGCCTCATTGTCCTGTTTCCACCTATGCTTTATTGTATTCCCACCAGACAACTGTCATGTCTCCATCTCGATAGTACTCAATTCCATAGTTACCAGAGTCTCCTTCCTGCAGCAGGGACTCCCCTTTCCCCTCACACCTTCCACCCCCCCCCCCCCACCACACACCACCTCTGATCCCATCCTGTTTAGTTTCTGTGGACAGACTGGAACTACTGAACCTGACCCATCTCCTTGCATGAGAAAAGTGAAGACTGCAGATGCTGGAGATCAGAGTCGAAAAGTGTAACGCTGCAGGAGCACAGCAGGTCAGGCAGCATCCGAGGAGCAGGAGAATCAATGTTTTGGGCATAAGCCCTTCATCAGGAATGATTCTGTCCCTACCCACAAAAGAGAAGCAGCTTTTCAAATGCTACCTGCCAGTGTGTCCTCTGAGACATGTCTGTGCTTTCGAAGTATTCTACAACTAGATTGGAGAGGCACTATGATGGTCATGAATGGTTGGCAAATATCATATGCCAATGACTGTGGATGAGGCATAAATGCAACTAATGCCCATGCATCATGCCCTGAGATACTGTTTGGTATTGAGCAACACAGATTCATTGCAGCCAGTAGGAATCCAGGTATCCACTCTGATTTCCATGTTGAGGATTCTTAATGTCCACCTTGTTCAGTACTTGGTAAGACAGGAAGCTGATATTAATGAGGGGAGACTGCAGCATTAACATGGCATTTAACAAGCTATAATCCCCTTAACTGGTAACTCAGTAACACCTATTGAGGAACACTTTTTGCTATTCAGCAAATGCATTAAAGGATGCAGCAAGTTGTTCACAACTTGAGACAGACCTCAACAGATTTTTCATGTGATTCTTCCATAAATCTTTCCATAGCCCATAGGCTCCTGTAAGACTGCACTCAGTCTTAAAATTGTGCTGTTCTCTTAATGGTATGCATGCATAGTATTGTCATTCACTATTCAATGGGTGATATTGTTTCAGCAAAATGCATTGTTCTATCATTTGTTGTTGCTAAAGTAGCCGTTGTTGTTCTATTTCTGTTATTAGATTGTGTGCACTTCTGGTCTGACAGTTGATGTGTTCTGCTGTACAGGTGTTGCATTCACCTCTTTCTGGTCAGCCCCCTGCAGTTGAGGAACAGCTTCTGTACTTGTGTGTAAGTGCCTGTGATTGCAAAGATATATCTGGTAGTTCACTTCCATTGTATAAAATGGAGAACTAAAATGAGAACTACTCGCAGGTCCAAGTTCCACTTGAGCAGGCTTTTGTTGAGATCATTGAATGTTTGCACCTCACTGGCTCTCCAATACGCAACTCTAGCAATGGTTTAGCAGTCCTATCAAAATGAAATTTGGCTTTCTGCTGTTTCGCCTTGATTATTTCACTCACACCTGTTACTACTTCTGGCTTCAGGAGCTTTTTGCTATTGGATGACTGGTACAGCAAACTTTCCATGTCTTCAGTATATGTGTTTCTCCACTTGAAAGTTGTCTTGTGTAGTGATTGGAATGAAGGTCAGGTGAAGCTGACTGGGGTTGATCACCTGGGCCGATCAGGGAGCCCTGGGCGACAGATATAAATAAGAGATTCAGAGACTAGGGACTGGCTCTGAGCTGGCTGGTCAGAACCCTTATATTCTGCACATGTAAATAAAGGGTGACGTGGTGACAGAATACCGGCCTCTGTGCAAATATTCCACTTTATTTACATGTGTGAGGAACTTAATTTCAATTTCTTTACGATTCCTTTGATGATTTTCACTGTCATCTCAGTCTTTCAATTTGAGTTTGGATAGTGTGAAGATGGTGTGTGGTGTTCCATTTTCCAATCTTTCAAGGTGAAACTGAATTCCTCACTCATGAACAGATGGGCATTGCTACTCCTGACAATGTCGGAAATGGCACAACAAAGTCGGCTTTTTTGCCATTCAACAATCAGAATGGTAGTCAGTGAAGTCAACTGGTCCACCTCCCAGTAGTCAGTCTACTGTAACAAGATATTCATTTTCTGTGAGTGTGATCAGATCGACTCCCAGCAAGATCTGGATTATCACGTTCTCCAGTTTGTTTGGCTTGGTACTTATTGCATGCAGTAAACTGACAGATATGGTTCTTAATTTGCGTTTAGGTCAGTAGAAGTTATTCTTGCCTTCTACAGACTTGATTCAATTCCTGGGTGGCTTACATGGACGTGCTTCAGCAGCGCTCCTCTCAAATCCTTCAAGATAATTATTTTATTTCCTTTGGACACTATGCAGACTTGAGCATCTTAATTCATCTCTATATTTCCGACATGCCCATACAGCAACAGGTGTGTCCTTGATGCTCTCTGGTCATCGTTATACCACTACTTGCAGCAGTTGGAGATTTGCATCTTGTTGGATAGCTTTTTTGATCAGAGCAAATTGCTTGCCTGTTACATTCAGTGCCTCCGCTAGATTGGTGACATCCAAAGCACAATGATCTGCAATTTTGCTGCTCAGTTTAGTGATGAATTGAAAACCTTCAACTCATTTAAAAGAATCTTGAATCTGCATCTGAAATGCAGTAACCTACAAGAAAATGGATTGGTGTTGGCAACTGGGATTAGAGAAGGTAGCTAGATTTTTCAGGTGGCGCAACACAACAGGATGAATGATCTCTTTACGTGATGTAATTTTTTTGATGATTCTTCTATGTCTCAGAAATCATTGTGTGAATACTGATGAACCAATGTCTTTCCTTTATAAGCTCGGACCCTAAAATCTGCACCTTTACAACAGAACAAGTTGGATCTCTGGTGAGTTGTTTCACAGTGCTTTTACAATCCTTATTTGTTCTCATTTGTGTTCTCTGAATTGTTCAGTGCTGATCCCTCGAAATTAACATCCGCAACAGAAGAGATGCCAATTTCAATGGAGGTCTTCGGAAAGACAAATAAAACACATGCCTGAATATGGACTCATCCTCAATCTATGTCTTTGTAAATCCCAAGATGCCGAATGGACTTCAGGGAATAATAAAGCTCAATGATAAGGAGGGATAAGCAGCAGATGAGTACTAAGGCATGCATTATTAGATAGTCATACTTGGTGTGCTAATGAAATCTTTATTGAAAGAGGAATGCAAGGCAAGATGCCTGAATCATTGATCTCCATGGCCTTTCACATTGCCATCTTTATTTCATTGGTGGCATGTCTGTTTAGACACAAGATTACCTGCTTGTACTCTCCTTTCTATTGCGTATCCACATCTCCTGTGTAAAAAGTGAAAATAAGATAGTCTGTGCAATTTGAAAGATTTTTAAAAATGATTCAGGCAGCTTAACACTCTATCCACATTTTTGTCAGGATGGAGAGCCTTTCACCATGGCAAAAATATCAGAAGAAAGCTGGGAATTCAAGCCCTGCCAACGAAACCAGCATCTGTCATTTTTCAAAGATGAGATCCAGGACAGAACAAAGTTCACATATGCACAATTCCTGGAGGCAGCAAGCCATTTAAACGATCAGCTGCCTCCACCAAAATTAAGTTTTGGATTCCCTGGTGTGCGGAAGTTAGTATGGAAAGTTGATGAATTTGGAACAGGTCTAATTGCAGTGCATTTCTTAAGGATGGTCAGGAAACCTCTTTGGACAGGTAAAGTACCATTTTGGATCTATTTCAAGCTATGCTAATGCCTTTTGGTGAAGGTACAAAGAACAAAGAGAACAAAGAAAATTTACAGTCCAGGAACAGACCCTTCGACCCTCTAAGCCTGAGCCAATCCAAATCTACTGTCTAAACCTGTCACCCAATTCCTAAGCATCTGTATCTCTCTGTTGCCCACCTACTCATGTATCTATCTAGACGCATTTTAAATGAATCTACTGTGCCTGCCTCTACTACCTCTGCTGGCAACACATTCCAGACACCCAACAACCTTCTTTGTAAAGTCCTTGTCATGTGTAACCCCCTTAAACCTTTCACTTCTCACCTTGAAAGTGTGACCTCTTGTTATTGAATCCTTCACCCTGGGAAAAAGCTTATCTCTATCTACCCTGTCTATACCCTTCATAGTTTGGTAGACCTAATCAGGTCCCCATTCAATCTCATTTTTTCTAATGAACACAAACCTAACCTACTCAATCTCTCTGGTGGCACCTTCCATACCAGGCAACATCCTTGTAAACATTCTCTGCACCCTCTCCAAAGCGACCACATCCTTTTGGTAATGTGGTGACACATTTTAGTGAAAGTTCTCTTTAGGAGACATAAGGTCCATTTTAAGGAGGTGACATATACTTTGCAAGAAGTTGTTGACTTGCACACTGAGCTGTTAAGTTTGTTTGCAGGTGTTTTGTCACCATTCCAGGTAATATCATCAGTGCACTTCTGACAAAGCATTGCTGCTCTATCACACTTGCTATTTATGGGTAAACAGCAAGTGGGACAGAACACCAATGCTTCACCAGAGGCTCACTGATGATGTTACCTGGAATGGTGACAAAATGTCTGCAAACAAATGTACCAGCTCAGCAAGCAAGTCAACAACCTCATCCACAAGCTGAGCTACAAATATTCCCGAATACTCTGAACTTGGCAAGAAATAAGGTGCACTTTGTGACAGGTAAACTACAAATTGTGATTACACAATTAGGCATTCATAAACTCATTGGGACTGTCAAAGCCATCAAGGTAATGTCTAAAAAAATGTTTGAAGCATTTTAATGTGCTGCATTACCAATTTTCCAAACTATTAAACTATTGTAAAACAATGTCAAAAAGTGTGGCACTGGAAAAGCACAGCAGGTCAGCAGCATCTGGGGAGCAGGACAGTTGATGTTTCAGGCATAAACTCTTCATACTTTCTCTCAGTTATTGTAAAAACAACACCTATCAAATCAGCATTTTAACGGACAGCTCTAACTGCTTGTGGAATGCAAATGCTTGTTTACATAAGAATTTAATACATATGAATTAATTTGTTTTCACAAGGGATTCATTAAAGGAATTTCAATATATTGAATGTCTTTTCTTTAATAAGTTTTTTTTTTAAATTGTGGCATCAGTATAACTTTATCTTCTGTCAGCATGCCTCTTCTGGTTTGCCCTCGGCAGACTTCAGGTACATTGGTAAGGAAAGGGAACAGCAAAAGGTAGCTGTGGGGTGTACAAGTTGTCTTAATAGGATAAGGGCTATAAAAGGCCATAAGGAATGAGTGGATAACATAGACTAGCAAAGGGGGATGGGTAGATACAAATACACATGAAAAAAGGAGTATCAGGGATAAGGTGAGGGCTGATTGGCATGGGGCATGGGGCATGACAGGTGACAGGGGTGGATACAGGGGCATAGGTTGGCATGGAACATCTGGGGGCCAGTATGATGGAAATTAGCTGGCATGTTTGAGCAATGGAAAAGGAGAGAAGCACTAGCTGCAGGGGAGAGGGGAATATGTGTTTTATATTTGATTCTATATTTTTACACTTTCAACACAGCATTGCAGCATCCCCTGACAGATTTTCCACCCAGTCAGTCTCTGGAATTAATAATCTTTCTTGCTCTTCCAGCTCCCTAATCAAACGTTCAAACTAGCCTGTCCATGTAGACTGAAAATGGAAAATTGAGGGGTAATTTGTTTTGGGTTTGGGTTCCTTGAGCTGGGACTTCTCCCTGATTTGCACCTAAAGTAGAAATCTGGCGCAAGTATCATAAGATAAAGAACAATCAAATGTAGCAGGGAAAATGGTAGGGAAAATGGTAGGGAAAACAAATTGATACTGCCCAGCTAAAACACAATGATGGAGACAGTAAGATATGAAGGTGCCTTACATTCCTGATAGAATGTGTGGCAGAAGTTGAAGCAGCCATTAAACATGTGAAGAGAGGGTAGCACAGTTGTTCAGTGATTAGAAATGCTGCCTCACAGCGCCAGGGATTTGGATTCGATTCCAACCTCGGACAACTGTCTGCATGAAGTTTGCACAATCCCCCCATGTCTGCATGGTTTTCCTCCCACAGTCCAAAGTTGTCAGGGTAGGCGCATTGGCAATGCTAAATTGCCTAGAGTGTCCAACGATGTGCAGGCTAGGTTGATTAGCATTAGGAATGCAGGGGTATACGGATAGGGTAGAGGGTCCCTATGGATGAGATGCTCTTTGGAGGGTCAGTATGGACTTCATGGGCTGAATGGCCTGCTTCCAAACTGTAGGAATTCTATGAAAGTAAAACCTGCAAGAATTGATAGACTCCAGCAGAGATTCTCAAACTTGGAGGAGAAGAACTAACTGGTCATCTCCATCACCTGTTCCTGAAGACCTGGGACAAAGAAGAAAGCCCTGCTGATCTCAGAAATGCTGCTATCGCCATTGTCTTCAAGAAAGGAGACAAAGCAAACTGTGAGAACTACCGAGGAATCTCCTGACTCTCCATCACCAGCAAGATCATCATCTGAATCCTTACGAGGCATCTTCTCCCAATCTCTGAGGAAAGTGTTCTTGAAAGCCAGTGTGGCTTTTGATCAAACCACAGAACTATGGACGTGATTTTCACTGCTTCGTAACTCCAAGACAAATGCCAGGAAAAACACCAACTACCAGGGGCGGTAGGGGCGGCACGGTGGCACAGTGGTTAGCACTGTTGCCTCGCAGCGCCTGAGACCCGGGTTCAATTCCCGCCTCAGGCGACTGACTGTGTGGAGTTTGCACGTTCTCCCCGTGTCTGCGTGGGTTTCCTCCGGGTGCTCCGGTTTCCTCCCACAGTCCAAAGATGTGCAGCGTCAGGTGAATTGGCCATACTAAATTGCCCGTAGTGTTAGGTAAGGGGTAAATGTAGGGGTATGGGTGGGTTCGCTTCGGCGGGTCGGTGTGGACTTGTTGGGCCGAAGGGCCTGTTTCCACACTGTAATGTAATCTAATCTAATCTAATGTAATCTAATCTAATCTACCCCACAAGGCCTTCATCGATATAACCAAGGCTGTTGACTCAGTCAATCGGAAAGGCTGTGGAGGACCATGTCAAAGGTTGGCTGTCTTTCTCCTCCATAACAAGATGTCAGGAAAGTCCTCAACAACAGTACTATAACAGAATCTTTTGAGGTCAACACAGGGGTTAAGCAGGGATGTGTCATTGCACCCACCATTTTCCACACCTTCATCGCCATTATTCTTCACCTTGTCAAGAACAGTTTTTCCAGTAGTGTGGACATTGTCTACAGGATGGACTGAAATCTTTTCAACCTCAAACAGTTAAATTCGAAAAAGAAATGACAAGGACCTTGCTTGTGGAACATCACTATGTGGATAACAATGTCATCTCTACTCTCGCTGAAGAAAACCTTAAGCATTGCTTAATAGATTCTAGCAAGCACAATGAGGAATTGGTCTCAACTTCAAGAAGACTTAAATTCTTTACTAGCCCATTCCATGTAAAGTTACAGACCATCATTCCATTAAAATAAATGGAGACATCCTCTCAAATGTGGAACATTTCCTTTACCTGGGAAGCTACCAGTTACATCAATGCTGTCTGACATAGATTCTCATATCAGCTGGAAGGACAGGAATACTAACATCAGCATCCTTGAAGCAGCTAAATAACACCAGCAGAGGCCATGATCATCCAATACCAACTTCACTGGGCTGGCCGTGTGCTTAGTATGCTTGAAGTTCGACTACCAAAGCATATCTTCTTTGTCCAGCTTGAGGAAGATACTCAAATGAGAAAAGGACAAAGGAAGCATCTGAAAGATTCTCTGAAGGCTTCCATATGGATGTCAACATACAGGAGACCAGAAGAGACCGACTTGAAGGAAACTCCTGTATGAAGGGACACAATTCTTTGAGAAAATCCATAGGCAAGACGAAACATGGAAAAAGAACCAGAGAAAGGAATGTTAATGAGCTGAAGGCCAAGGACCACTTGCATCTCCCAAAAACACTTGCCAAATGTGTGGTCAGAGATGCATCAGCCATACAAGAATGCACAGAACCCATGACTTTTTCTAAGACAATCATACTCATCAGTATGTAATTGCTGAAGATGAAGATGATTTTTTTAATTCTTGTGCCACTGATCATTACATTTAGTTGCTCTTCTGCCTTTACTCACTGTAGTTGAGAAATTTGTCTCGATTCCCATCAACCTCAAAGAGGAAATAAACCTCCTTCTGCTGCTGAGTTCGAGTATTGTTACATTAGAAAATCTAGAATTGCTGAGTCAAGTCATGCTATCTACTATTCAAAGGAAATTGAAGTCCTCATCTCCTCCTGCTAGACGTTACCTTGAAGTAGAGGGTGGCCTATCCGACTTCATACCCTTCCAACTACTAAATTGTCAATAGGGAGTATGGTTTTTGCTTGCAGCTTGCGAACCACATTTAAGTTGAGCCAAGCCACAAAAATCCAAAAATGAGGAAGGCCCATTGCAAGTGCTCCAAGTAAATGGAATAGAACTCCCACACATTGCCAATCCACTACACAACATTGCATATAAGAACACATCTCACTCCATTTTATCCAAGCATGACCCAAGAAATTGAAACAAACACCAAAGAGATTTTACGGTTTATTTCATTGCGGTAATACTCTAGATTTGGACCTACTTTATCTTGTAGTACAGCGAGGATGAAAAATCGAGAATCTACCAAAATAATCATTCTCCAGTTAGTGAAGAAAATGAAATTCTGCATATTTTCTGGTTCTATAAAATGCTTTGCTGTTTCTTTGCAGTTTATTGATGACCTCTTGTGACAAAAGTATAGTATTACAGTATTTTTATACTGTGAATATCTTAACAGTCTTGTTGGCTTAAATGAATTTTTCATCCATACGATGAAATTTTGTGCCAGCTTTTCTCAAGTATCCCCCAAGAAACTGCAAAAAGATCAGATGCAACACAAAAAAAGAGAATTTGTAGACAGAGAATAAACATTTCTAACATCGCTTGATGTTGTTCATTAGTTGTTTAGATTCAGATTAATACAGTCAATGTGATGCTAGTCACCTTATGTGACTAAACTAATGTGAAGCATATGTCAGACCAAAGCTTATTTTGAAATTTTTTACATTACATTTTGCTTACTGTGGAAGAAGACATGAAAGCTAGAGAACTCAGGAAAATAAATGTTGATGTCTCGAAAATAGTCCACATTACAGAAGAGGAGGTACTAGAGGTCTTAAACAGCATAAAGGTAGATGAATCTTTGGACCTGATCAAAGTGTATCCAAGGATATTGTGGGAAGCTAGATAAGAAATTGTGTGGCCCCTAGCAGAGATATTTAGATCACCTATAGCCTCCCGTGAGATGCCAGAAGACTGGAGGGTGGCTAATGTTGAGCCTTTAGATAAGAAAGGCTGCAAAGAGAAGTCTGGGAACTATAGACCAGCAAGTCTGAAATCTGTGATGGATAAGTTGTTGGAGGATATTCAGAGACACAGGATTTACATACATTTTTTAAGGTAAGGACTGATTATGGATAATCAGCATAGTTTTGTTCATGGGAAATCTGGTCTCATAAACTTTTGTGAGTTTTGTCAGCATGCGGCCAAGATAGATAAATGAGGGCAGAGCAGTAGATTTTGTCTGTATGGACTGCAGTAAGACTTTGACAGGGTTCTGCATGGTAGACTGGTTAACAAAATTAAATCACGTGGGATTCAGGAGGAGTTTGCAAATTGGGCGCAAAATTGGCTTGACAGTAAGAGACAGAGGATTGTGGAGGAGAATTGTTTTTTGGACTGGATGCTATAATCAGCAGTGTTCTGCAGAGATCAGTGCTGGGTCCACTGTTATTCCTCATTTATATAAATGATTTTGATGAAAATATAGGATGCATGGTTAGTAAGTTAGCAGAAGACACCAAAGGTGTTGGTATAATAGACAGTGAGGAAGGTTATTTAAAATTGCAAAGAGATCTTGATCAATGGGACCAGTGGGCCAAGGAGTGGCAGATATGAGTTTAATTTAAATAAATGTGAGGTGTTGCATTTTGGTAAGACGAACAGGGCAGGACCACACAGTTAATGGTAGGGCCTTCAGGAGAGTTGTAGAACAGAGAGACCGAGGCGTTCAGGTACACAGTTGCTTGAAAGTTGCATCACAGGTAGACAGGATAGTTGAGAAAGCATTTAACATACTTGCCTTCATTGCTCAGACTATTAAGTATAGGAGTTGGGATGCTATGTTGAGTTGTACACGACATTGATGCAGCCACTTTTGGAGTACTGTGTACAGTTCTGGTCGCCCTGCTGTAGGAAGGTTATTATAAAATTGGAGAGGGTGCAAAAAATACTTAAAAGACATTACTGGTACTGGAGAGGTAGAGTTATAAGGAGAGATTGGGTAAACTGGGTCTTTTTTCACTGGAGAGTAGGAGGTTGAGGGATGACCTTATTGAGGTTTATAAAATCATGAAGGGCATAGCTAAGTTGAATAGCAAAGATCTTTTCCCTAGCAGTGGGAAGTTTAGAACTTGAGGTTGAAACTTTATTGCTGGAACAGCACAGCAGGTCAGGCAGCATCCAGGGAACAGGAGATTCGACGTTTCGGGCACAGGCCCTTCTTCAGGAAGTTTAGAACTAGACAGCATAATCTTAACATGAGAGGAGAAAGATTTAAAAGGGACCTGAGCTGCAACTTCTTCACACAGAGATGGTTCATACGTGGAATTAACTGCCAGAGGAAATGGTAGATTCAGGTACAACTACAACTTTTAAAAGATATTTGGATGATATATGAATAGGAAATGGGCCAATCGCAGGCAAATGGGATCTGGTTTAGTTTGGGAAATTTGTTGACATGGATGAGTTGGACTGAAGGATCTATTTCCATGCTGTATGACTCTATGACTATAAATATAATTCAAGAACCTAAATGTAGTCACTTAGTGTAGTACCAACCCAACTGGCCAGAATGTCTTCTTCCATTCTCCACAGTTTGAATTTTTCCAAAATGTGAGCTAAGTTCCATTTACCCATCAACTATGTTTTTGTTGACCTATACTAAATATGTTAAATCCCCATCCTTACTTTCAACTCTTCCCAGCTTTTCACACCTCACCCCATTATTGCTGCAAACTGCTCCACCTCAAGATGTTTGTTCCCCTTCCAAATCCATATTTTAATTATTCAAGCACTGACAGTCATTTATTCAACTATTCTTGAACCTGGAATCTGAAATTTCCCCTCTATTCCTCTCAATTTCCCTTTTCTCCTTTAAAACCTAACTTTCCAACTAAAGTTTTGGCATTATATCATAACATCTCTTTATGTTTTTCTGTGCAAATTTTGTTTTGGAATTTTCCTTGAAGAGCTACAGATCATTTTAGTTCATCCTATTAAAGCAAGATATTGTTATTTTAAGTGAACTATGAAATTTATTAGAAATACTATTTTTAATTATAGAGTTATGGAATCATAGAAATGTACAGCATGGAAACAGTGCCTTCGGTCCAACTCATCCATGCCGACCAGATATCCCAAATTAATCTAGTCCCATTTGCCAGCACTTCGCCCATATCCCTCTAAACACTTCCTATTCATATACCCATCCAGAGGCCTTTTAAATGT